>NC_035447.2:166722347-167029847 GCF_002127325.2 Helianthus annuus | reverse complement strand
TCATTACTGGTATCGATATTCGCTTTTATTGTTTTTGACTGATGTTATGTTGCGTCTTTGGAATGATATTATAGCAAATGCAAGTACCGTAACGAATCGAACTAATACCGATTGATTCCCGCCGCGAAGCGCGGGGGAATCTTACTAGTTAAAATTTAAAACACTTGACTGTCCAGTGACCACCTAATTCGATATGTTTTTGAATTTGAATTAGAAAATTTTAAATATTATTTAAATTCTCCAGGATGAAACTATGAATAATATTTTAGTTTAAGCATAATAATATGAATATATTGGTAATTTAAGGAACTTAAAAATATAATATAATTGCCATAATGAAATGGTTAAATTCGTAGCTTATATATCTTGGTTTTTTTTTACTGTAATTGCCACAACATATCAGCAAGTATTTTCATAATCGGACCGGTTATCTAACCATCAGTTTACAGGTTAACTGGTCGAATATGTATCAAAAACAGGATGGCGTAATAAATGGTTTAATTTTTTCGAAAATTTGCATAACAAATTTAAAACAAAAAAAGGAATTACATTACTTTTTGTATGGGTTTGTAATGTTAATAAAATATCAAGTCTTAAACAAAAAAAAAAAAAAAAAAAAAAAATAGAGCATGAAGAAATGATACTAAAAGAAATGAAATCCGGTCCGGTTCAACCGGAGCTTCACATGTTTTGCTTTGTTTAATTTAAAAGGTAGAAATGATTTAAGATATTGAAATATTTATTAATTTTGTTGGTAAAAATGGAGGGGAAAGCAGTTAATGAAATCATGTTCAATGTGAGAGGGCTCAACTTATTGAGTGGGAAGCTTGTAATTGAGGCCTCCTTCAACATCTCTTCTAAATCAGTTAAGCCCCCATACCTTACCTTGTTTTTGTTTCTACATAACTTGTTTTTGTCTTCTTTATGTTTCCTGTCACATGTTTCGCAGAGAGTTGACATTCGATACGACACCTCAACTATCGTCCCTGATCAGGTATTCATTCCATTGTAGTGGCGGATCTAGAAGACAAGTTCAGGGGTAGCCCAAAAATATTTTTTGGACCTAGGGGTATCCTAATATTTACTCAGGGGAATCCCGGGCTACCCCTAACATATGCATACATCCACCCCTATTCCATATTTCCATTGTCTTTCCATTTTAAAGCGTGACTCTATATACATCTAATGTTTTGCATTGCGCGTAGCTCATGAACATGTTTCGTAAAAACTATGATGTTCTCCTCGGGATATTCAACCCCGACGGTTGGTTAGAGATAACGTATCCTTTATTCCTTTTTAACCTAGCTCTTAGACATTGATCTTGTTTTTTGATGAAATATTTAAACCTTGTTTTTTAACCTTGATTTGTTGGCAAATTAAAGATATGTGGATGAAACCCTAAGAATAGGGAGGGATGATAAAGGCAACATCTTCATACTTGAGAGATCGAACCAAACCGACCCATGAGCTACTTCTTGATTCTCGACATCGATGAATCTATAATTCTTTTTCTGATTTTCAGTTTTGTATCTTGTAATAAGTCTTTTTTCGATTTTCAGTTTTGTATCTTGTAATATAAAAGCCCTGACGTGTTTATGATTTTCATTTTTTCATTTTTTTTCTTCTCTTCTTTTTCCTCTCGTCCTGCCTGATTGGTGCATTGTAGAGCTATATTGTTTAAGTTTTATTGGTCTAGTTAGTTACCAAATGCAATGAATATGTGGTGGTTTAAGCGTGGTAGCATATTTGTAAAAAATAATAATAAAAAAAAAACAAAACACACACACAATGGCATAAACGCAATGGTATTTTGTTAATTAAAACAAAAAACACATTGGAGAGCATTACGTGAATACATGTAATTAATACACAAGTGTATTCATAGCAACAAGCGATCCAAATAAACTAAATCTTGCTATGATCAGGTACACTAAGCGTCTCGAGAAACAATTCAATAGTCTTACCGAAACGTTGACTTTGACTTTCGCACAGTCAACCAGATATATGCCTATGAAGAACCCGTGATTGATAAGAAAACTCAATGTCTATAAATGTATGAAATACTTGAGTCAATGAAATCTCGAGACATAAGCCCCGTTGTAAAGTAGGCTACCACTAATAGTAGTGTTGGAAATTTGGTGAATGGATATTTAATATATTTATAATTTAATGAAATTATAAATATTAATTAGAATTTTCATGTGGTAATAAAAGAGAAACTCTTGAGTCTCTAATTAAGTGAATAATTAAGTGACTAATTAAGTGAAACCTTTCACTAATCCTTAAGTATTGTACAAATAGTAGGCTATGTGCTTTCTTTTGTTACAACAAGAATATGGTATTGCTTGATACATGAAGAATACTAGAAGAAAGATGAACACTTGAAGACCAACTAGAGAGATGAGTACTCTCTACTTGTTTTCCACCACATGAGTTCAAACACTACAATTACCGGATGTAACCTTGGGCCCGTGAGCCATCTCCGGCAGTACAGACTGCTTCGGCTGTTGTACCCTGGGAGACAGACGCGTTGTCTTTAGTAGAGGCGCGAAATCTGTTTTAAGGGAAACGTGTTGAACACGTGCCTCAACCAAAATCGTCAACGTTTTAGTGTGCTCTTTGTTGCAGTCTAGGAGTATTTTTCAAGACTCAAGATGATGGATACTCGAGTCTAAGATGCTATCAAGTGCGCATGAAGGACCCACCAGAGATGCGGCTTGAATCAAGATTGGTATATATAATTATATTTTATATTCTTTTTATTTAGTTATTTCAACCGGTATTGTACTATGATATTTCCTACGAATAACGAGAGTCTCGTTATTATATATTTTGTAATTATATTTTACAAAAGGTGAACCTAATTCCTACAAACTTAAAACAGATTTCGTGAGATTGTTGGTACAATCTTAAAAACCTTATTTATAAGGATTTTGGGTTTACAAAAGGATTTATAATGGCATTAAAAAAATATTGTTAGAGGTTATGATCTTATAAATATTTTTTTTGGGAAATATGTATGTAGTATAACTTGTTGTATTTGGATTTTTTGAGATTGAGATACAATCTTAAATCCTATACCGTGGTACAAAACGAATAGTTTTGGTTCCAACGTTTGGTTTTGAAACGATTTTGGGAATCGTTAATTTTTCTAACTTTTGTGTTAGATCGGGTTTATTAGTGTAAACCATACTTTTTCTGTAAACGTTAAATTCTCTAACATGTGTGTTAGACCAGAATTATTAGTGTAAACCATACGTTTTTTGTAAACGTTAAATTCTCTTAAGTAGAGTTTTTTATGTCTTTAAATAAGAGTTTATGTTACTTGATTAGAGTTTTATGTCTCTAATTAAGTCTCTATTTAAAGTAGACTTTTCATCCACCCATGGATTGATATGAACAAATAAGTCTTATAATGATTTTTGTAATCATTTGTCTTCTAACATGTGTGTTAGAAACGTTCATGACACGCGTTAGTTTGTAAGCAATTTTTAATTGTTTAGTTTCTAACGTGTGTATTAGAAATGATTATTTATTTGAACTATATATGTGCTTTTAGCAAGTCGAATTAACATTTTGTGAAAATGTTAATATTTCTAACGTGCGCGTTAGAATTTCTTTCATTTTAACATGATTGTTAAAAATGGTTAAATTACAAATGCTTTGAAATGTTTTATGTAAACATTTTATACAAGTAATTTGTTGTAGCGTTGATTTTAATGCTTTGTATGATTTAGAAATAAAAGGTCATACATTGAAGTTGATGTTTGATTGGCTTCAACAATTAAATCACCAAAAAGTGATGGTGTAGTTGTGTGAGATTTATCACCAACTTTAATTTGTGATTTCTAAATCCATTTGAGTGAAATTTTAATTACTAATTAAACTTTTCATATGGTGAAACTCTTGGGTAGAGTTTTAATGATGACATTTGATGAGTTTTATTAGGCTATAGGGTGTGGTCATGACCCTCATGATCACCATGACCCTCTACATCAGCGCCATGTCACCTACTTCTAATCCATCATTCAAAACCATTACCCTGAGGGTGTGGTCATGACTCAAACCACTATTATCTTACTTTAATTTATTTTTGTGAAAAGGAAAGAAAATATTAAATATAGAAAGTAGGCTCATGGTTGTCATGGTTTAATCCATGGGAATCATGGTGGATGAGACAAGGGGGTGATGTAGCAATCCATTAATGGTCCTACGTGGCCATTAATGACTCAACCATGCCCCTCACACCCTATAGCCTTAGAGTTTAAGTCTATAATTGTTGAGACTCTTAATTCTTCATATGGTGAAACTCTTGAGTAGAGTTTTAATGCTTACATTTGATGAGTTTTATTAGAGTTTAAGTCTATAATTATTGAGACTCTTAACTCTTCATATGGTGAAATTCTTGAGTAGAGTTTTAATGATGACATTTGATGAGTTTTATTAGAATTTAAGTCTATAATTATTGAGACTCTTAACTTTTCATATGGTAAAACTCTTGAGTAGAGTTTTATTGATGGCATTTGATGAGTTTTAATGATGACATTAATGCTTTAATTTGGTCATGTTTTAGATATATAAAATGACTTAAATTTTCTAACACGTGTGTTAGAAAATGTGCATCTCCAATACGAGGTTAGAGGTTGTTCATAATGAACAGAAATGTTTTATGTAAACATT
Source organism: Helianthus annuus (assembly GCF_002127325.2). Lineage (NCBI taxonomy): Eukaryota > Viridiplantae > Streptophyta > Magnoliopsida > Asterales > Asteraceae > Helianthus > Helianthus annuus. The sequence goes on along the minus strand of NC_035447.2, from coordinate 167,025,167 downwards.
TAATTGCCTCTGTGTGCATTAAAAATGATGAGAAATGGTTTATTTTATAAACTATATCTTTGGAAAACGTTTTATGTAAACGTTCGATTCTATAATGTGCTTGTTATAACATTTTTTCTAACATGCGTGTTAGAAAATGTTTAGTACATGTGTAGTAAGACTAAACAATAAAAAACCATTTGATATTTTGGGTTTGATCTATGTTTTCATAACCCTAATTGATATTATTAATATTGTATATTGCAAAACTAAGAAACTGTTTTGAATTATTTTTAAAACAAAGTTTTGCATAACATTAATAATTCAAATGGTTCGCTACTCTTACTAAAAGTAGCATATGGTGAACAAAGTAACAGCCTGGTGGATGTTATTTGGTGAAAAACAACTTGGTGTTGTTTTGAGCATAATTGTCCAAGTTTAAAGTTTCAAGATGAAATGGGGAACTTGTACTTACAAGTGCATGGAGTCTTATTGAGGGAGTACCTCAAGACATGCCATGGGACAATATTGTTGAGAAGATTCCGGTCAGATTATAAAGTGTTGAAGATAAAAGCACTTTGCTATTTGATGTCTACATATTGTCTATGCTTCCATTTAAATTTCAAAAGTGATTGGCACTTATGATTTAGTTTCCAATGTATTTTATTGTTTGTGTTCAATATCTTCGGATAACACATTCAATTTTTTACAAAGAAATAAATCACTAATGGTTGTGACGTATAAATTATTTTTGTGGAAAATAATTATAACGTCGGTTATACATTGTTTAAAAGAATATGGTTTTAAACGGATAGTACATGAAAATACTTGGACATAAACAACTTGAGAGTTGTTACATTGACTAAGAGTCAAAGATGAAACATCAAATGTATAACCACATCATGAATGACTAATGAAAGAACGTAGTGAGTGTATTGAGATGAAATACACTAACGACATTCATGTCGCATACTTCATTAGAAGTCATTGAAAAATTCATAAGTGTGAATTCTAACATATGAAAGTAAAAGTACTATATGTTATTATATACCTTTAATAAATCTTGCGAGATTTATAAGTAGATGCGTCTACCACTTGATTATTGTTAGATCTATATGGAGATTTTACCTTCATTTGGGAGAGCATCCTAAATATACATATCTCCTAATGAATAACAATAGATGTGTGCAAATCACTTATGGCAAAATTATGAATGCCATGTTGTTGTATGTCGATCTAGTTGACTCTATCTCACACATAATAGTGATTGTAGACGAGAAACATTCATCTTGTTGGTGATGAATTTGTTCACCAAGTGACTTGGATGAAGACTTATGTTTAAGTACTTATGAGTCAATGGTAGATTTTTAGAGATCAAAGGTAAACAAGTTATGTTCCTTAAATGAATGATGAAATTTGTGAGACCTTCCTAAATATTGATGTTTTAGGATTATGATTAAGTCTCATTATTTTGTCTTAACAAGGGATGAATGTTGCAAGGTGATATTATGATATCCTTATGGCTGTGAAGAATCAGAATGATGCATCTTCTGTTCACATGCTAAAGTATTGTAGTCTAAAGCATGCTAGACTAGTACTTGGTTAATTTTGGGTCTTGAAGGAGACTAATTAACTCTAAACATTCAAATGTGTATGAACACAAAAAGAATTTGTGTACAGACAAAATTAAGGGAGAATTTTTCATTCATTATAAGGAAAAGACATGTAACTTTTGAAGAGTTTGTTCGAAAAGCTAATGAGGAGAACTCATTGTCTAAGCTTATTCTAGATGTTAAATTAGAATTATTCTAAGTTGGTGACAAACTTATGACAATGGCATGTGTTGCTTTGGTCAACTCGGAATGCAATATGAGTCGAATTCACACAACGAGGTTGATCTTGTTCAATCATATGTGTATAAGTGTCATCATAAGTGAAGTTATGGAAATGTTGATCAAATGGCAAGAAATGTAGGGGAGGATCCATTTAGAAACAACCCTATATGGGTATGTAGAAATGGTTTTCATTATCCCATCTGGATGATATCCTATAACACTTAAATGTGGGGTGTCTTGCATTTGTATCATAGAAGTTTGGAAATAAGGATTTTGTAATCCAGTCTAACATTGCAAACAGACGACTATGTGGAGGACACAAAGGTCGCAATGTATAATGGAGATGTGTTTGCCTTAATTGATAAGCGTATCTTACAAAGACATATATTATAACCAGATTCAGATGGCCACTGAGGTTATAATCTTAGAAGTTGACAATAGGCAAAATTAACTTACGAGTTAAGAACACATCATGACAACTGATCTCAAATACGCAAAGTTATTTGTTAATGTTATGGATCCAACTACCTGAGGGTTTATTAGAGATCAAGTTGTGGAATGAGACTGAAGCTCATGGAAAAAGGGTATGTGAAGGACACCTAACTTAGTTGACTGGAGATCCCAAGATCTAAGTTCAATAGGACAACTAACTCATATGCCTAAAGGTGGTCACTGTGGGGGCATAAATGATATGCATAAGCTAGTATATATGGTTATACATACCCCCAAAGTATAAAAGGGTGTTTAAATACGTCCTAGTCTATTCCTATGATATTTAGTGACAAAGAGTGAGGCTAAGCATAATATGTGGTAAATGATTTCGCTAAATCACGATAACCACAATGCTTTTAATGATCTAAGGAGAATCACCTATGTTAGAGAGAAGTGGGGTCGCTTCGAATGGAAAAGGGGGCACTATTCCTAGAGCTCTCGCAGAACCAGGAAAGTATTCCACGACCATTATTGGACACGACTATGAGGAGATGATCCGGCCAGGGAGAGTCTTGTGTGAAGTGTATTATAGTCTACACAAACGGCAGACGAGTTCAAAGACATCGAGATCTACTCAGAGCTAGTGGGCTAAGTGCATTTCATGAGCGAAGGTTCAAAGGGTAACACCTACCTATCGTATGCAAAACTCAACTGTCGAGGTTACATTGGAAATTTTAAGTGTTTTGAACGATCTCCATTCATGTGGGGGATTGTTGGAAATTTGGTGAATGGATATTTAATATATTTATAATTTAATGAAATTATAAATATTAATTAGAATCTTCATGTGGTAAATAAAAGAGAAACTCTTGAGTCTCTAATTAAGTGAATAATTAAGTGACTAATTAAGTGAAACCTTTCACTAATCCTTAAGTATTGTACAAATAGTAGGCTATGTGCTTTCTTTTGTTACAACAAGAATATGGTATTGCTTGATACATGAAGAATACTAGAAGGAAGATGAACACTTGAAGACCAACTAGAGAGATGAGTACTCTCTACTTGTTTTCCACCACATAAGTTCAAACACTACAATTACCGGATGTAACCTTGGGCCCGTGAGCCATCTCCGGCAGTACGGACTGCTTCGGCTGTTGTACCCTGGGAGACAGACGCGTTGTCTTTAGTAGAGGCGCGAAATCTGTTTTAAGGGAAGCGTGTTGAACACGTGCCTCAACCAAAATCGTCAACGTTTTAGTGTGCTCTTTGTTGCAGTCTAGGAGTATTTTTCAAGACTCAAGATGATGGATACTCGAGTCTAGGATGCTATCAAGTGCGCATGAAGGACCCACCAGAGATGCGGCTTGAATCAAGATTGGTATATATAATTATATTTTATATTCTTTTTATTTAGTTATTGAAACCGGTATTGTACTATGATATTTCCTATGAATAACGAGAGTCTCGTTATTATATATTTTGTAATTATATTTTACAAAAGGTGAACCTAATTCCTACAACTAGAAATCCAACAAAAGGAGACCCGTTGTAATGTAGGCTACCACTAACTAAAATAAATCCAACAAAAGGAGCCGAGCATCAAACTCAAACTCCATCGTCAACAGTTCATGAAGATTTTCTTAAACTTGGTCACCAAGACAGAGCTCTTAAATATATGAGAACCGGAGATATCAATTCTCATATATTTAGGAGCTTCAATACTAGTATCACTAAGTTTAAGAATATCCATGAACTGTAACACGATGGAGGTTGTTTTTGATCTCCGACTCGTTTGTAGTTTCTCGTGGTTCGTGATGGCCTGCTTTAAAACGGGTCCCTTCGTCCGGAGATTCAGATGACATTCTGCTCCATAATAAGGATTCCTCTTATTTCTTGCTTTGTTTTGTGTATCACGGAATTCTTTTATATTTTATAGAATTTTTTTAACGACTTTGATTAGAAACGAGTTAAATACAATCACGGAATTTCAGCCGATGCAATCGGTTTTTTGGAGTTTGAATCATTGAAGCAGATGTAGTTGGTTTTTTAAATCAAAATTAATTGAATATATTATAATTAGTTTGGCTATTGGTTATACTCAACCCATGATCGGTTCGGTTCACGAAAGTAGCCACATATTCCAGATGCAAAAGTGAAGAAACATGTAACTAATTTTATTGTTAATTAGTTTGGTTTATGTTCCAACCATAAGGGTTAATCTCCTTAATGACCGGTTAATCCTGCAAAACAGAAACACCGTTAGCTCGTTAAGAGGGGAATATGGGGGGTTTCCCTCTTAACCAGACTCCGGCGTGAGAATACGTATCTGCTTTGAGGAGATTAAAGTGAGTAAAGAGTGAGAGTAGAGGGAACAGAATGAATCAACATGTGAATGATGGGTTCTATTTATAGCCGGAGAGGTGTAGAGGATGTGGGCTGATGGGCCTTGGGCCGGAAGGCGACAACATAGCGGATATGCCCCTTGTCTCACTGTTGTCGACCGTTAGTGACTTCTAGAAGTTTTCTGGTGCTGGCGGACCGTGATTGGAGCCACGTGTCTCTGCTGTCGGCCTCGTTGTCCCCCTGCCATCAGCAGGTAAGTGGAGATCGTGGGACAGGTGTCTCTGCCCTGTGATTGGTGCCACGTAATCGTCCTTCAGTACTTTCTGTCTCCTGCACGTCAGATGATCGTGGAGAACGATTGAGCAGAGCCTGAAGGACGTGGATTGGCCCTTTCTTCTGCCACTTGTACCTTGTGTGTATTCTGAAGTGCCCTTTCGCCATATCCCTGCGCGACCCTTGTTGCGCATGGAACTGGCCTGCGCATGGTATGGGCGGTTGGAGGCTCGTCTTCAGGATGTTAAGTGTTGAACTTATGTGTTTTCTCTTGTTTAGACCATGTGCGAGGTTAGTAAATGCTGAAGTAACCCGCGCGAGGTTGGAATTGAACATGTTTCTGATTAAGGAGTATGGTCCTGCGCGCGACTAGGAGGAAGGTCTGCGCGGCTTTTTGGGACCATACCCCTTCAAGTCTCCCCATTCCAGTGCTGCACCATGCGCGTAGCAAGTGTTTGGAGCTCTGGACTTAGAAAAAAGGAGTGTTAATGCTTGATAATGCTTGCCTCGTTCTGGTTGACGGCGCGCGTGTAATTGCTTGTCAGTTACTACGGCGCGTCTACCAGGTTTGGTTCTTGATGATTCACTGTCTTTAGGTTGAAGCGTGCAGGGTTATTGATTTATTGTTAATGCTGCGCGGCCTTAGTAGCTTCTGCATGAAGTTTGTAGTGGCTTTGGGCGGGAAAACCCTCGAAATTTGAATTCTGACGGGTTGGAGCAAATGTCGTTGATGGCGACGTTTGAGTTGACTGCTGACACGGTTGTCATCAAGTTGTCCCTGACGGTTCGGCTTTCCGTCAGGCGAGTGAAGTCCACGCGCGCGTGGTAACCGTCACTCCGAGAATCCTGCCTTACATGGCGTTTTCTGATTGGTCACGTGCGCAGTGATCTCGGCACGTTTACCCATCGCATTAAATGCGATAGGTATATATATCTGATGAGATGAGGGAGGAGATCACTTCCTCTTCTATTCCTGCTATTTTTTCTCTTTACTTTCTGTAGATCTTCAAATCTTCAAGTGGTCTATAGCAGATTTTTGAAGATTCTTCATCACATCTTCAAGTTTAGAGCATTCCGTCGTTTATACTCAAGATTATGGCTGCAGAACATCAGGAAGATAATCCCGGTGAGGAGGGTCCCATGACTGTCCTTAAATGGGACTTAGGGCTATTCGAACAGATTTTACGGAGTTTCCGGTTTCCACCGAAATGGGATGCCAAGTATCCCGGTCAGAATCAGACAGCCGCTGATGCACCGCCGGGGTACATCACTTTGTTTGAAGATTTCTTTCATCAGGGTAACTTCCGGTTGCCGGCGACGAATTTCATGGCTCATATTCTTCAGTTTTATGGGTTTCATATCTCACAGATGAGCCCTCTCGGGATGGTCAGGGTTCGACACTTCGAGTTCCTTTGCCGATCGCATGATATTGAGCCCACTGTGGAAAAATTCAGGGTCTTCTACCAACTGATCAGAAATATGGGCTTCTACTCGTTTGCTAGTCGAGGGGTTGCGAAGAAGATACTTCTGAATCCTCCTAAGAGCTTTCATGACTGGAAGCCAAAGTTCTTTTTTATTCGCGAGGAGGTGATACCGATCGCCATGACTTTCCGCGCCTGGTCTGAGCCGATTGCGAAGGAGGATCTGCCGATTCCTAAGCAGGAAAATTGGTATCTGAAGCTTACTGCCATCCCAAACCGAGTGTTTGGTGAGAAGTCTTGGTAGCGGCGGGGATGAGTGACCAATGGGCGGCGGATAGCAAGGACGTTCCAATTTTGAAGTTTGACGATAGAGGTTAGCTATTTTCTCAATTTCTTTGATTTTTTTTCGTAACTTGTGCTTATTTATGTAATTTGACGTGTAGAGGCGCATCTGTACCAAGCTGCCTTCCCCACTTTTGGTGGGTCTATGGGTGTGCGCCCGCTTAGGGCTGGAGAAGAATACTGGTATGACCAGATTAAAGGTCATTTTATGTATCCAGTTGCTGATGCTTTCGCCAATCCACCTACTGCAACCGAAGGTGCGCATATACCTAACCCTCGACCTCTACGCGCTTTGACTTCAGCTGGGAAAGAGATTGTTTATCTTTCCAGCGAGGAGTCTGTCGGATCTTCCAATGGAGAGTTAAGTTCCTGGTCTACCATCTTTGCAGGTGTGCTGCGCGACTTGGGTATTGACCCGGAAGAAAAGAAGAAGAAGCCAAAGAAGAAGAAGATTATCACCATCGATGCTGATGTGACTAGCAGGAAGGGTGGAAGTAACCGCGCAACCGCTGGTGTTGCTGATAAAGGTACCCTCCGCCTTCGTCAAAGTAACTTAGAAGATTACATTATTATCAGTGACTCATTTGAAAGTTTATCGCGCGTAGGCGAGAAGAAGACAAGAGCTGCTGGTTCAAAGGGCTCAGGGAGCGCGGGTTCTCGCAACCCTGATGCTGGGGCCACTCCATCTTCTTTTTCTCATGAAGAAGAAGAGGACGAAGAAGAAGTATGGGAGGGGGAAGAGCCTGCCGTGAAGTTGATCAGGAAAAGGAGCAGGGAGGCTGCGGTTGGTGCTTTCGTGATGTCAAAACCTGGTGGAGTCCCTCTAATTGGAAAAAAGAGCAACTTGCGCTCTTTTTACAGATTTTCTCCTGGTTAGCTTCTTGGATCTTGCTTTTACGTTCCTTTGTCAACTGTCTTTAACACTTTATTTTTGTAGAGGCCAAAAAGATGACCCCTGAAAAGAAAGGTGTCGTCATCATCGAACCATCTGAGCCGGCGCATAAAAGGCCCAAGGTCACCAAGGTTACCATCAAACCCTTCAAGGGTACTGAGTCTGAGAAGGAGAAGGCAAAGGCTGGCGAGAAGCCTGTTGATAAGGAGAAGGAGATGGAGAAAAAGGGAACTGCTGACAAGCCTCTTACTGAACCCAAGGAGACCGAGGTTACTGCAACTCTTCCTGAGAAGGCGCAGGGTCCGGAGGTCGTTCACATCACAGGGCTTGACTAGCCCCTTCATGAGAGAGGGAAAGGTCCGGAGGTGAAGAAACCGACTAAACCTTTGTCAGCTGATGCCCCCGTTCAAACTACTCAAGTAACTTCTGATGGTGCGTCTGGTTCGGCTATTGATAAGGAGAAGACTGCTGCTGCTGGTGGCGCGAGCTCTGGTGGTCCTGGAGGTTTTGTGCTGCAATCTCCTATCGGTTCAAAAGATACTATTGGTGATTTGTATTACAAGACGTATACCGAGGAGTTGCGCAGCAACGCTCCACACCAAGCTCCTTGGGGTCTGAAGCAGAAAGACACGTTCAAGGATTTCTCAACATGTCGAGAATGGCTATTAAATTCCTTCACTCCCGGCGAAGTGAACCGCCAAAGGGCGCGAACCCATGATGGGCTGTACCAAGCCTACGTTGTTGGATAAGCCAACACTCGCGCCGCCAATCACCATCGTGCAGGAATGGCGCACAATGGTTAAGGAACGGGCTGCTTGGGAGAAGTATCGTGACCGCCTGGTGAAAGAAGTGAAGGATTATGAGAATGCTAAGGCTGCCTTTGTTGAGGAAAAGGTTGCCTTTGTTGAGGAAAAGGCAAAGTTTGAATCTGATAGGAAATCAAAAGAGTGGGGTTGTGAAGGCCTTCACGGTAAACTTCGTGCAGCTGAGGAGCTACTGTCCAAGGAGCGTGCTGAGTTCAAGAAAATATGTGAAAAGGGCAACCAGCGCGCGTATGCGGCTCGCAACAAGATTACCGAGCTTGAAGGTAAGGTTGTGGAACTGACTGGGAAGGTTGAAGATGCGCAAGCAGCGAAGGAGAATGCTGAGGTTTGGGAAACATTTGCCCTTTCTCCCTTTGTACTTTGTTTGTATAATTGTCTAAGTCTTTTACCCTTTGTAGGTTGAGCTGGCTGAGGTGAAGGCACAACTGTCAGGAAAAGACAAGGATCTGATCGTCAAGGACGTCGAGATCGCCGAGTTAAAACGTCGCCTACGAGAGCAGGTGTTGGTGCATGTTTTGTGACAACAGCTTAGATTTGGTCTTTGGATATCTTCTAATTAGTAAAACGATAAACAGTTAGTGAGTTTAGCTTTGTAATAGTTAATTAAGAGTGATTGGGCCAAACCAAACCCACATATGGGGAGTGGTTTGCGAAATGGGCCTTGCCCAAGACCTAGCCCATATGCAAAGCTTTGTCCTATATAAACAAAGCTTAGCATTAGGGTTTAGGTTAATCTTCTAATCACCCTAACATCTTGGAGAGAATTCGTGAAAGAGAAAGGCTTGGACGAATTTGGAGATCTTGATTGATTGTAATCATTACGAAGATAATCAATAAAGATCGGGTTTAAAGTAATTCTTGTTCTACTCGTTTTCTGTGAAATCTAATCTAGGGGATTCCGCACTCTAGGTTAGATCGACGATTCTGTGACGATCCGCACGGTTCAGGGGACCTACAATTGGTATCAGAGCATTCGGCTCTTGATTGGCTTGGTTCAGAATCGTTTCTGCAGAAAAATCGGCGTTTTTGGACGTTTTTGGAGGCTGTCTTCGTGTTTTGCTGGTGTTTTCGGATAAACTGCTTGCATTTCGGACCATTACTGATAGAAATCTTGCATTTCGGATCAATTTCGGATAGAAAACAAGCAATTACGGACCATTTCGGATCTACTTATTGCATTTTGGATCATCTGACTTGCATTTCGGATTTTCAGACCTGCATTTCGGATCATCAGGCTTGCATTTCGGATTGGATTGTTCCATTTCGGATTAATCAGTTGAATTTCGGACCAGTTTGGCTTGATTTCGGACCAGAAGGTGTGATTTCGGATCAGACTGTTTCATTACGGATTAGTGAGCCTCATTTCGGACCAGAAGAACCCATTTCGGACCAGGAGGTGGTCATTTCGGATTTAGGGCCATTTCGGACAATTTCGGACCATTTCAAACGGGGTGGAATTTTTAGTGGCTTGCTTAAGAAAAATTTTACTGTTTTGCGTTTAGAGAACTATCTGTAACTCATCTGGACAAACCGTTTGCACCGTTGGAATCCTTGGATTTTTAGGACAAAAAAAAATTGTACGGTTTTACCAGTCTGCTTACGTTAAAATGTCGAACATGACAAAATTGAACGAACTCTTAAGAATGGAGCATGAGGTTGGCACTACGAACAAACCACCAAAGATGATGAAGGTGGAGAACTACTTGACATGGAAGGATAGGTTTCAATCCTTCATTGAATATCAGGACACTCGCATGTGGATCTGTATTGTTGACGGGTACACAAACCCTACACATGATTTTGAAGGCATACCTCGTGTGACAGCTTATGTGAACATGCAAGAGAATGATAAGAAGATGTATGAGGCTGAAAAGAGAGCCTTGGCTGCTATCAAGATGTCCCTACCTGATAGCATCAAACATACCTTTAAGAAGTACACAACTTCGAAGGAAATGTGGGATGCTCTAGAGAAGAGATATGAGGGAAATCCTGATGTCAAGAAGAACAAAGTTGATCTACTGAAGAAGCAGTTTGCTGTATTCAAGTACATGAAGAATGAGTCACTTGAGGACATCATCACTCGATACTACCATCTGATGTCAGAACTGGATAATTATGATGTAGATTGCTATTCTGACATAGAGAAAAATGATAAGTTGCTTGATGCTCTTCCTGCTAAGTGGGATATCTACACTCTAATGATAAAGGGAGAAGCAGATTATGACAAAAAGGAGCTAGAAGAGGTAGTTGGAAAGCTAAGAGCTTATGAGCTCAGTATGAAGAAGAAGGACACTGGATATGATCAGGTTCAAGATCCAGGGATCTACAATGGGCTTACATCTTCTTCATCACATGATGCTTCTAGCGACTCTGCTACTGCATTTCTTTCGTGTGACAATGAGCAGGTTACAGTGAATGAGGATGGTGATGTGTGTTTTGTGGCTGCTTCAGGAGGATCAACAGGAGCCAAGAGAACATCAGCTGTCAAGCAGAGTAGTAGTGTAAAGTCGATGCCTATGAGCGTGAAGTCTGCTGAAGAACATCTTGCTCTACTTGCTTCGTTTGTTGCGTCATATGAGAACTACATTCAGGGGAAGATATCTGATCTTGCAACTTTAGATGGAGATTATGATCAGATTGACCCTGATGATCTAGAAGAGATGGATTTACAATGGCAGATGGCTATGATTTCGAGACGTGTGAAAAGGTTCATGAACAGAACTGGAAGGAAGTTTGTGGGGAAGAATGTTGGTTTTGACAAGGCCACAGTCAGGTGCTTTAACTGTCATAGTTATGGTCACTTCGCTAGGGAATGTCAGAAACAAAAGCATGAGAATACGAGTCAGAGTTCAAACAATAGGAATGCATCAAACAACTCTAACTCAAGGGCGTTGATCTCTACTGCAAGAGAGGGTTCATATGACTGGAGCATTCACTTGGAAAATGATGAAAATGTCACACAAGCATTTTTGGCCGAGATTGTGTCAGTTGATGAGGGTGAAGCTACAGTAGATGATGCTGAAGTTGAGAAAAAGAGTGAAGCTGAGGAAGATAAGGCTGATCAGACCTAGGGATGGCAAAAATACCCGAGCCCGACGGGTATACCCGAAACCCGACACAAATGGGACGGGTATACCCGATACCCGACGGGTATTGGGCCGGGTATGGGTTTAGTTTTAAAAATTTTTGCGGGTATGGGTCGGGTATGGGATTAGGTGATACCCGACCCGATTACCCGAAACCACATACCCGTTTATCCGAACTATATACCCGATCATATACCCGAAGTTTTTAATCTATATTTTTATTTTCCATTAACCCTTATCTATTAGTGATTTATTTTAGTATGTTCATAATTTGAAAAAATAAATTTTCTTTTAGCATATGTATTTGATGATAGTAGTATTTGTATTTTAAATGTTGTAAAGTATATACATATAAGTGTATAAATATTATAAAGTTATTATTAATTTATGCTAAAACTTATATGTATGTAATGTATATTTTAATTTATAATAGTTGTTGCATAAATAAAATTATATAATAATTATAATAGTAAAATATGTATTTGGAAATCCCAATGTATATTTTTTAACAAACTAATGGGTATACCCGATACCCGCGGGTATACCCGGTACCCGACGGGTAATTACCCGACACATACCCGACGGGTATTGGGTCGGGTATGGGAAACGATTTTACAACCGGGTATGGGTATGGGATTACCAATACCCGACCCGAACCCGACCCATTGCCATCCCTAATCAGACCACAGATGCTGATAAAGAAAAGCCAAAGTCTGAGCATGAAAGGGAAGATGAAGCGAAAGATGAAATCATCAAAAGAATGGAAGCTCAACTTGCTGCTCTTATGGCCAACTCAGAAAAATCGACAGGGGAGGTAAGTAACTCTACTACTTCTGTTTGTTTAAAGTGTCGTGAATTACAGGGTGAAGTTGACAGGTTGTCAACTCAAAACAAAAGTCTGGTGAGCGAAATGTCTAACGTTAAAGAATCAATTTCTTTGCTAAAAGAAATGAGTCATCATATTTGAAAAAGATAAAAGGCTATGAAGCTGAAATTGAAGTTTTAACCTGCAAATTAAACGAAAAACTTCAAGTCATAGACCTAGCTCATGACATGATGGCTGAGAAAACAAAAGAGATTTCTGAAAAATGCAAAGAGTTGTCAGATGCACAACTCAAAATTGTTGAACTTGAAAAGAAATTGGGTCAATTCAGGGATTCTACTTTTGTTATGAAACACATGATGGGTGGGTTAAAGAAGAGTAATGACAAGAAGACTGTGGGATTCCAGGGCTTTAATGAAGTCCCACCTCCTCTTAGTCATGACTATTCTTTCTTACCTGATGAAGATGAGTTCACAGACTTTTTGTCAACATCACCAAGTAGTTTCACATCCAGTCAAGGTGATGTGTTTGTAGATAATGATGCTAAGAAGGTAAATAACAGCAAACCTATTTTGAAAAAGCAAAATACACCTTCTAAAAACAAAAATCAAACTCTTGTTAAAAAGGTTAATTTTGTTCAAGGAAGTGACATGAAAAACGAAACAGTTGTTATAGAAAATGAATCAAATGTAGAGTTTGCTAAAAACAAAAACCAAGAAAAATCTGAAACTAAGCAAACTGAACCTTCTAAGGCATCATCATCAAAACCAGAATCTAGTTCAAAGGCTTCAACTGAGAAGTCTTCGAAAAAGAGGTCGTGCTTCAAATGTCACACAAAGGGACATGTAGCTAGCTGCTGTCCTAACAAAAAGATTGAAGCACAAGTTAGTGAGAAACAAAGAGGAAAATCACCAGAGAAGAAAGGTGATAGTGAGGAGAAAGTATCAAATTCTCCAAAGAAATCTGCTCCAAAGCAACAACAGGGTGTTGCTGGTGGTGTAGATAAGGCTGAAAAAGGAACTCCTCAAGTTCCTCGTTTTCAAAGAAATCAACCAAGATTTCAGCCTGAATCTACATCAGGAAGATATGAGAGACCTAGAAGTAGTTCACCAAGAATGAACAATCAAAATTCAAATAATTTCAGAAGTCAAGGTCAATATCAAAATCGATACCATAATAATGGTGGTCGAACTTTTTATAACAATGGCTTTAGAAATTACAACAATCAAGCTTCTTGGAATCAAAACTCTAGATTTCAAAGGTCACATAGTCCAAACACATATGGGAACCCACAGGACCAGAGACCTTATGGAAATCATGCCCCATTTCCATCAACAGGTCCAAGATCCAAGACTCCAGTTAGGAGTGATGGATATTGGATGGATGTTCCTGTAGTTGGTGAATCTGGACGACCCAAGACCATCAAGGCTTGGGTCCCTCACTCTAACTAATCTTTTGGTTGGTGTGTGCAGGAGCTGCTAAGGAGGATTATCAACTTATGGTATGTTGATAGTGGCTGCTCCAGGCACATGACGGGGGATGAGAGGTTGTTTTCTGAATTTGAAGAATATGATGGTGGACATGTGAATTTTGCTGGTGCTAAAGGTGGTAGGATTACTGGAAGAGGAAAAGTGACGAATGGGAAGATCACTTTGGACAAAGTGAACTATGTTGAGCAGCTGAAACACAATCTGATGAGCGTGTCACAAGTCTGCGACAAGGGTCACTTGGTCCACTTTACAAATACTGAGGCATTGGTGTTGAAACCGGGTTTGGTCATTCCGGACAAGTGGATAGTGATGCGTGCACCAAGGAAAAATGACACTTATGTCATGGACATGGGTGCCAAGGATCCAACTGCTGCGGTGGCGTGTTTACTGTCAAAGGCATCTGAAGCTGAATCAATGTTGTGGCACAGGCGCATGGCCCATATTCATTACCGCAAAATGAATTACATTATCAAAAATGAGCTAGTGAAAGGGGTTCCATTGCTGAGGTTTCAAGTGGAAGATAAATGTCTTCCATGTCAAAAGGGAAAACAACACAAGAAACCTCATAAGTCTAAAACAGTAAATTCCATTAATGCCCCTTATGAATTACTTCACATGGATTTATTCTGTCACACCCCCAAAATCCACATGCGGAATGCCACCGCCTGGGGGCGTGACTGACCAGGATCCAGCCACCAATTATACTGAGCAATTTAATTAATATCATAAGTAGTATTCACCAACCACAGGGTTAGCAAATATCATAACCAAAGTTCAAAAGAGTTAGATTCAAACAGTAGTTTAGGTAAGTAGCGGAAGCATAGACAAAATAGTTTAAAACAAGGTTCTTAGTTCGAGTTTGTTTAGAACCCAACACACGGGTTAGACGACCATTACACATCCACAAGCTGCAAGCTCCTGAGTCACTGGTTACCTGCAAAGCATGCAGTAGGGTATCAACATAATGTTGGCGAGTTCACGAGGTGTCAAGTTTTAGTTTTCGAAAACGTAAGTTGTTTAGATAAAGCATTTATAATCACGTTATGGGGAGCTACCCCATCTGTAAGCTCACTAAACTGTAGATACCGAAACTGTTGACGGAAAGTTGTTGTTCCCCGAGTCAATGTCTATCGTCATTGACCAAGATGCAAGGTCTACTAGTTTACGCCCGATCCCCCGGTCACGGTGTGAGGTTGTCAAACCTAATAGCGCTATCAACTAATAACCCGTTCGCCCCCGGCGATTAATCGGTACTGTAAGCAGGGACTTAATGTGATAGAGTTTCGTTTAGTTTTGCTAGTTGTGATTTATAAATATTATCCAAACGTTTCTCCCCCGGAGATAGTAATTTAAAAGTACCCATTCGTATTTCCCCCGGAAATAACAGTTCGAAAGTGTTTTTCCCAAAGTTGGCAGTTTGTCCGTGTCCCTCCCTGGGATGCATGCTTTTAGTGTGTGAACTCACCTTGGATTGCTCGGCAGATTAGTTTACTTGGTCAAGTATGTTGGTCACCACGTCCTAATATGGTTACCAGTATTGGTCAGGTTTGGGTACAAAGATGTCACATAACTTAACACATGGCATGCATAACATACAATTGTCATTTAAGTTATTGGGCCTGATCCAATCCTTAAACATTTAATCAGCACATAGCACAGTAGCACAGATACAAGCCCAAAACACATTGTCACATTTGGTGGCCCAATAACTGAGTCAGACAGCCCAATCGAGACTAAGGGGTCTCGACTCGAGAACATGCGGTCTCGAGTCGCAACCAGGAGGTCTCGAGTCATAGACGTCCGGTCTCAAGTAGTGCAGGCTTAAGTCGCAACCTTAGAGGTCTCGAGTCCCGTCTCGAGCCGAGACTATGTGATCTCGAGTCGAGACCTTGATGGTCTCGAGTCCCTGAAGTCTGTTTTGAGTTGCTTGGTCCAGGTCTCGAGTCGCAATCATTGCGGTCTCGAGTTGTAACTCAATGGTCTCGAGTCGAGACCAAGGGTTTCGACTCCACCACCTGCTGTTTCCTGCATGTCTGCACAAGTTGTACTATCCAATAGAATTCCCATGTCATGCTCCCATGTACTATCCAATGAAAATGCACAAACATGTTTTGTTGTCTAATTCTCAATCAAAACGGATCAAACAAGCATTTTTCTCATAACATGTTCATATCATATTCATATTGTTCAACCTTTAGGGTTTTCATTCAACTAGAACACATACCCTACAATTTTTGTGTACCAAGATAATCATGTATGCAATCATTCTAAATCTGAAAACAATCTTTGTAAACCATCATAACACACATGTTCCATAATATCTGGCATGAATCGGATGCTTATAAACAATCCCAACTATCATTCTTTTACCATTTAACACCTCTTACCATCATATTATCCTACAAAGATTCACATTCTTGCAAAAGGAAATCGTGTTCATCTTGCATTCATCACACTTAAAAGTCACAACGCATATTATCAATACTCAACCATTTAAACATTCAAAGCAACCAACAACCATTATGCTATTCATTCACTCTAGTGACACCATTTAACACCTAAACATCTAGTAAAGCACTTAAAACACTAACCGGTTGTGAAAAGGCACCGAGTCAAGGAAGAAAGTGAGAAAATGAAGTGTCCGAGTGATGATGATGAGCTTGACCGAGGTTCCTTGTTGTTGCCGATTGATCCGAGAGAAAGGGGGAAAGAGGATGTTGAGACTTAGGGTTTTAGTGAGGGAGAGAGTGTGTGTAGGATGATGTGTGAGAGTGTAAGGGAAAGGTGGATGATGGGTTTTTATACTTGGTTTGGGTGGTGCACCCTACAAGGGTTTCGAGTGTGGCTCAAAGGGTTTGCGGCCCAACCGGCCCAACTACTTACTGTTCACTCGAGACCGGGTGGTCTCGAGTCGTGGTCTCGGTTCACTAATATTTATACACACATATATATATATTTATTACATACACGTTATCAACACATAACACATCAAGATAATTCACATCTCTCATTTAATAATTCATACATACACATTGTCACTACAAGATATGTGCTCGGGAAAACCCAGAGTGTCACATTATCCCCAAGTTTTAAGAACTTTCGTCCTGAAAGTTAAGGCAGCCACTGTCAAGCTAGTATGAGTGAGAGTGTTTCAACGGGGTGTCACATCATCCCCCCGTTAGTTTGGAATTTCGTCCCGAAATTGGGTTATAGCCTCAGTGCTGGGGGTTTCATTTGGGAACAACTGGGGATACTTGCACTTCATCTGGTCTTCCCGCTCCCAGGTAAACTCTAGGCCACGTCGCGAGTTCCAACGAACTCGCATGAGAGGTATCTGGCTACGTTTAAGGGTTTTGATCTCTCGATCCGTGATCTCAATCGGTTCCTCAGTAAAGTGTAGCTGTTCGTCAATAGTGAGTTCCTTGAAGGGAATTATGAGAGTTTCATCTGACAGACACTTCTTCAGATTAGACACGTGGAAGACGTTGTGCGCCGCACTCAGCTCTTCTGGCAGGTTCAACCTATAAGCAACCTTACCGATCCTATCGGTAATTTTGAATGGTCCAACATATCGCGGATTCAGCTTGCCCCGTTTTCCAAAACGAACCACACCCTTCCAGGGTGAGACTTTGAGTAGAACCCGGTCCCCAACCTGGAAATCTAGCGGTTTCCTACGCTTATCAGCGTAGCTTTTCTGACGGTCTTGAGCTGCCGCCATGCGTTGTCTGATCTGGGCAATCCTTTCCGTTGTGTCTACCACCAATTCTGGGCCTGTGACCTGGCTGTCACCAACTTCCGCCCAGCAAAGAGGTGATCGGCATTTACGACCGTACAATGCCTCGAAGGGTGCTGCCTGAATGCTGGTGTAGTAGCTGTTATTATACGAGAATTCCACCAGCGGTAGGTGCTTCTCCCAATTCTTGCCAAAATCGATCCCACATGCCCTAAGCATGTCTTCCAGGGTTTGGATGGTGCGTTCAGACTGCCCATCCGTTTGTGGGTGATAAGCGGTGCTCATGTCTAAACGTGAGCCAAAGGATTTGTACATAGCTTGCTACAACTCAGAGGTAAAACGTGCGTCTCGATCTGAAATAATGGAGGTTGGCACCCCGTGCCTCGAAACCACTTCCTTTAAGTAAACGTCTGCCAAGGTAGAAAACTTGTCTGTTTCTTTAATAGCCAAAAAGTGTGCAGACTTGGTTAATCGATCCACTATCACCCAAATAGTGTCATTCCCGCGTTGGGATCTAGGTAGGCCAGTGACGAAATCCATGGAAATTTTCTCCCATTTCCATTTTGGGATTTCTGGTTGTTGGAGTAGGCCCGCTGGTTTCTGATACTCAGTCTTGACTCTTGCGCAAGTCAAACATTTGCTGACATATGTTGCTATGTGGGCTTTCTTGCCAGGCCACCAATATGTAGTCCTTAAGTCATGGTACATCTTATCCGAACCAGGATGTACTGAGTAACGGGACTTATGAGCTTCGTCCATCACAAATTCACGTAGATCTCCACAGAGTGGAACCCAAATGCGCCCTGTCACATAGTAAGCGCCGTCTTCTTTTTGTTCTAATTGCTGCCTTGATCCTCGCAGGGACTCAGCCCTGATGTTCTCTGGTTTCAGTGCTTCAACCTGAGCATTTCGAATCTGAGTAGGGAGGTTAGACTGGATGGTAAGTTGTAGCGCTCGCACGCGCTTGGGTGTAGCGTCCTTTCGGCTGAGGGCGTCTGCCACGACATTGGCCTTGCCTGGGTGGTACTTGATTGCCCATTCGTAATCATTCAAGAGTTCGACCCATCGACGTTGTCGCATGTTTAATTCCTTTTGCTTGAAGATATGCTCGAGACTCCTGTGATCGGTGTAAATGGTGCACTTGGTACCGTTCAGGTAATGTCTCCATATCTTAAGAGCAAAAACCACTGCTCCCAGTTCCAAGTCGTGCGTAGTGTAGTTCCTTTCGTGAGTCTTAAGTTGTCGAGAAGCGTAAGCAATAACTTTCTCGCGTTGCATTAACACGCAACCGAGCCCATGAATAGACGCATCGCAGTAAACCACAAAGTCGTCGGTACCTTCGGGTAACGAGAGAATAGGAGCACTACAGAGGTTATCCTTCAGCTTCTGGAATGCGGACTCCTGAGCTTCATTCCATTTGTAAGCAATGCCCTTCTGGGTGAGAGTCGTGAGGGGCTGAGCAATCTTCGAAAATCCCTTGATAAATCTACGATAGTATCCTGCCAATCCCAAGAATTGGCGAACTTCGGTCGGAGTTTTAGGTGTAGGCCAGTTCTTTACAGAGTCGATCTTGGCTGGGTCGACGTGAATTCCGTCCTTATTGACCACGTGCCCACGGAAATGGACCTCTCGAAGCCAGAAGTCACATTTCGAGAACCTGGCGTACAATTGTTCATTGCGAAGGAATTCAACAATAAGACGCAGGTGTTGTTCATGCTCCTCTTGGCTTTTCGAGTAGATCAGGATGTCCTCAATAAACACAATTACGAATTTATCGAGGTAAGGCTTGCACACTCGGTTCATGAGATCCATGAAAACCGCAGGTGCGTTAGTCATTCCAAAAGGGCATGACAAGGAATTCATAATGACCATAACGAGTTCTGAATGCAGTCTTGGAGATGTCTCCGTCGCGGACTCTTAGCTGATGATAACCTGATCGCAGGTCAATCTTGGAGTAGTAGCTTGATCCTTGCAACTGATCGAATAGGTCGTCAATACGTGGGAGAGGGTAGCGATTATTGATGGTAACCTTGTTCAGCTCACGATAGTCGATGCACATTCGGAATGTGCCATCCTTCTTCTTAACAAAGAGCACTGGTGCTCCCCAGGGTGACGAACTAGGACGGATAAATCCTTTATCCAATAATTCCTGTAGTTGCCTAGAGAGTTCCGTCAGTTCTGTGGGGGCTAGTCGATAAGGCGCACGAGCTATAGGTGCTGCTCTGGGAGCTAGCTCGATTTGGAACTTGACCTGACGGTGGGGAGGGAGTCCAGGCAGTTCTTCGGGAAATACCTCGGGGTAGTCGTGTACCACTGGAAAATCTTCAATCCTCTTTTCCTTCTCCTGTGTGTTGGTGACAAGTGCTAAGATAGCGGTGTGCCCCTTTCGTAAACACTTCTGGGCTTTTAAGAACGAGATGATGCCTGTGACTTCTCCGCCTTTGTCACCTTGTACGATGAGGGGTTTGCCAGAACGGCGGGGGATGCTAACCTTTTTCTCTTGACAGAGGATTTCAGCGCGATGTTTGGATAACCAATCCATACCAATGACGAAGTCGAAGCTTCCAAGAACGATAGGGAAAAGATCGATGCTATAGGTCTGACCAGACAGTACTAGTTTGCAGTTGCTGATAACATGTGAGGCCTCGATGTTTCTACCATTAGCTAACTCGACGATATGCTTAGAACTTAGTAACGTAGGCGGGTGCTCAAGCTTCTTACTAATACGTAGGGATACATAACTAGCATCGGCTCCAGAATCAAATAATATGGAAACATAACGATCATCGAGTAGGAACTTACCCGCCACGACGTTGGGGTCATTCCTTGCTTCTCCAGCTCCAATCACAAAAGCCCTTCCTCTTGCACCATTCCCGGCATTGTTGTTGTTTTGATCGTTGTTTCCAGCTCTGATACCAATCTGTCACACCCCCAAAATCCACATGCGGAATGCCACCGCCTGGGGGCGTGACTGACCAGGATCCAGCCACCAATTATACTGAGCAATTTAATTAATATCATAAGTAGTATTCACTAACCACGGGGTTAGCAAATATCATAACCAAAGTTCAAAAAACTTAGATTCAAACAGTAGTTTAGGTAAGTAGCGGAAGCATAGACAAAATAGTTTAAAACAAGGTTCTTAGTTCGAGTTTGTTTAGAACCCAAAACACGGGTTAGACGACCACTACACATCCACAAGCTGCAAGCTCCTGAGTCACTGGGTACCTACAAAGCATGCAGTAGGGTATCAACATAATGTTGGCGAGTTCACGAGGTGTCAAGTTTTAGTTTTCGAAAACGTAAGTTGTTTAGATAAAGCATTTATAATCACGTTATGGGGAGCTACCCCATCTGTAAGCTCACTAAACTGTAGATACCGAAACTGTTGACGGAAAGTTGTTGTGCCCCGAGTCAATGTCTATCGTCATTGACCAAGATGCAAGGTCTACTAGTTCACGCCCGATCCCCCCGGTCACGGTGTGAGGTTGTCAAACCTAATAGCGCTATCAACTAATAACCCGTTCGCCCACGGCGATTAATCGGTACTGTAAACAGGGACTTAATGTGATAGAGTTTCGTTTAGTTTTGCTAGTTGTG
The DNA here is from genome assembly GCF_002127325.2 of Helianthus annuus. Classification (NCBI taxonomy): domain Eukaryota; kingdom Viridiplantae; phylum Streptophyta; class Magnoliopsida; order Asterales; family Asteraceae; genus Helianthus; species Helianthus annuus. The sequence continues at coordinate 167,004,094 of NC_035447.2, read as the reverse complement.
ATTTATAAATATTATCCAAACGTATCTCCCCTGGAGATAGTAATTTAAAAGTACCCATTCGTATTTCCCCCGGAAATAACAGTTCGAAAGTGTTTTTCCCAAAGTTGGCAGTTTGTCCGTGTCCCTCCCTGGGACGCATGCTTTTAGTGTGTGAACTCACCTTGGATTGCTCGACAGATTAGTTTACTTGGTCAAGTATGTTGGTCACAACGTCCTAATATGGTTACCAGTATTGGTCAGGTTTGGGTACAGAGATGTCACATAACTTAACACATGGCATGCATAACATACAATTGTCATTTAAGTTATTGGGCCTGATCCAATCCTTAAACATTTAATCAGCACATAGCACAGTAGCACAGATACAAGCCCAAAACACATTGTCACATTTGGTGGCCCAATAACTGAGTCAGACAGCCCAATCGAGACTAAGGGGTCTCAACTCGAGAACACGCGGTCGCGAGTCGCAACCAGGAGGTCTCGAGTCATAGACGTCCGGTCTCGAGTAGTGCAGGCTTAAGTCGCAACCTTAGAGGTCTCGAGTCCCGTCTCGAGCCGAGACTATGTGATCTCGAGTCGAGACCTTGATGGTCTCGAGTCCCTGAAGTCTGTTTTGAGTTGCTTGGTCCAGGTCTCGAGTCGCAATCACTGCGGTCTCGAGTTGTAACTCAATGGTCTCGAGTCGAGACCAAGGGTTTCGACTCCACCACCTGCTGTTTCCTGCATGTCTGCACAAGTTGTACTATCCAATAGAATTCCCATGTCATGCTCCCATGTACTATCCAATGAAAATGCACAAGCATGTTTTGTTGTCTAATTCTCAATCAAAACGGATCAAACAAGCATTTTTCAAATATTCATAACATGTTCATATCATATTCATATTGTTCAACCTCTAGGGTTTTCATTCAACTAGAACACATACCCTACAATTTTTGTGTACCAAGATAATCATGTATGCAATCATTCTAAATCCGAAAACAATCTTTGTAAACCATCATAACACACATGTTCCATAATATCTCGCATGAATCGGATGCTTATAAACAATCCCAACTGTCATTCTTTTACCATTTAACACCTCTTACCATCATATTATCCTACAAAGATTCACATTCTTGCAAAAGGAAATCGTGTTCATCTTGCATTCATCACACTTAAAAGTCACAATGCATATTATCAATACTCAACCATTTAAACATTCAAAGCAACCAACAACCATTATGCTATTCATTCACTCTAGTGACACCATTTAACACCTAAACATCTAGTAAAGCACTTAAAACACTAACCGGTTGTGAAAAGGCACCGAGTCAAGGAAGAAAGTGAGAAAATGAAGTGTCCGAGTGATGATGATGAGCTTGACCGAGGCTCCTTGTTGTTGTTGATTGATCCGAGAGAAAGGGGGAAGGAGGATGTTGAGACTTAGGGTTTTAAAGAGGGAGAGAGTGTGTCTACGATGATGTGTGAGAGTGTAAGGGAAAGGTGGATGATGGGTTTTTATACTTGGTTTGGGTGGTGCACCCTATAAGGGTTTCGAGTGGGGCTCAAAGGGTTTGCGGCCCAACCAGCCCAACTACTTACCGTTCACTCGAGACCGGGTGGTCTCTAGTCGTGGTCTTGGTTCACTAGTATTTATACACACACATATATATTTATTACATACACGTTATCAACACATAGCACATCAAGATAATTCACATCTTTCATTTAATAATTCATACATACACATTGCCACTACAAGATATGTGCTCGGGAAAACCCAGAGTGTCACATATTCGGTCCGGTGAACGTAAGGAGCATAGGTGGAAAGTACTATTGTCTTGTTGTCACTGATGATTACTCACGTTATTCATGGGTTTTCTTTTTAGGTACAAAAGATGAGACAGCAGATATGCTGATAGATCTTTTTACAAAATTGGAAAACGTTCATGATGCAAGGATCAAGAGGATAAGGAGTGATAATGGCACAGAGTTCAAGAATCGGATTCTGGATCTCTGTCTTCGAAAGGGAATTGAACATCAATATTCTGCTCCTTATACTCCTCAACAAAATGGAGTCGCTGAGAGGAAAAACAGGACGTTGATTGAAGCTGCTAGGACTATGCTTTCAGATTCAAAGCTACTAGTTCTTTTCTGGGGAGAAGCTGTGAATACAGCTTGCTACGTCCTAAACAAAGTTTTAACCGTTAAACGTTTTAACAAAACTTGTCATGAGTTAATGTTTAACGAAAAACCAAACTTAACAGGCTTTGAACCATTTGGATTACCCTGCACCATTGTGCGAAACAAAGATAAACAAAAATTCGGTGAGGTGGCAGACGAAGGCTACTTTCTAGGCTACGTGTCTGGCACACCGAATAAAAGGGTTTTCTATCTAAAAACTGGTAAAATTGAGGTTGTTTTCAATGTAGAAATTACTTCCTACAAACCTCAACAATCAACGAGTGGTCCTGCTATATTATATGATTATGAAAGTGTTTTTAAATCATTTAATATTCCTGGCGTTCCTGATGCAGATGATTCTCAGCTGATTCAAACAGTGGTTGGTGAAGACGATAATGGGGAGTTCATGCCTAGATCAAATGTAGATATGTCAGATGATCCGGAAACTTCCCAAGGTGATGCTGATCCTGATTCAAGTGATAGTGAACCCGAACCCAATCAGGGGGAGGATTTCATTAATCCGTTTGCAAATCAGAATATTCAGGGGGAGGTTGGATCAAACCTGGGTGATAATCTAGAAGTCGATGCTGTTGCTACTACACGAGCAAATAGAGATCATCCAGTTGACATGATACTTGGAGATCCTACTGCAGGTGTTCAGACTAGAAGAAGCATTGCTGCGAATTCTGGGTTATTTGTTTCGATTGAGAAAACTGGGATTGTGAATGAGTGCTTGTATAGTTGCTTTATTTCCCAAGAGGAGCCGAAGAACATTCATATGGCTCTAAAAGACAATTCATGGGTTGAAGCTATGCAAGAGGAATTGGCCCAGTTTGCGAAGTTAAAGGTTTGGGAGTTAGTGGACCTTCCTAAAGGTGAAAGAGAGATTGGCACTAAATGGGTATTTAGGTGCAAGAAGGATGAAAGAGGGATTGTCACACGCAACAAGGCTCGGTTAGTCGTCAAAGGTTTCAATCAACAAGAAGGGATTGATTACAATGAAGTGTTTGCACCAGTGGCAAGGTTGGAGGCAATTCGTTTGTTTCTGGCTTTTGCTTCATTCAAGGGCTTTAAAGTTTATCAACTAGACGTGAAGAGTGCATTTCTTTACAGAAAATTCCAAGAAGTGGTGTATGTCTCACAACCAGATGGGTTCGTTAATCCAGACTATCTAGATCGAGTGTACAAACTTGATAAGGCTTTGTATGGGTTACATCAAGCTCCCAGGGCATGGTACGAGACACTGTCTACACATCTGTTCAAGAATGGTTTTGAAAGAGGTCAGATTGACAGTACACTGTTCATTAAGAGGAAGAAGGAAGATTTTCTGTTGGTATAGGTATACGTGGATGACATCATTTTTGGGTCATCTGATGAGAACATGTGTAAAGAGTTTGAACAGGTGATGAAGAGCAAGTTTGAAATGAGCGCTATGGGTGAGCTGTCTTACTTTCTAGGATTACAAGTTGAACAAAAGGAGGATGGGATGTTTATTCATCAAACGAAGTATGTGTATGATATTTTGGATCGGTTCAAAATGAATGATTGCTCTACTTTCAATACACCCATTTGTGAAAATGACAATCTTGGCCCAGATCATGAAAGTACTGAAGATGTTGATCCAACTCAATACAGGGCGATGATTGGTTCTCTAATGTACTTGACTGCTTCAAGACCTGACATCATGTTTGCCATATGCTTGTATGCCAGATATCAGGCGAATCCGAAAGAGTCACACATGAAGGCAGTGAAGCGTATTCTTCGTTACTTGAAGGGGAAACCTAAACTTGGGTTGTGGTATCCAGCTGATAGTGATCTGAATTTTGTTGCTTACACTGATTCAGACTTTGGAGGATGCAAATCAAACAGAAAGTCCACAACAGGTGGTTGTCAGTTCTTAGGAGGCAGGATCGTGTCTTGGCAATGAAAGAAGCAATCCTGTGTGTCTACCTCTACGTGTGAAGCTGAATATATTGCTGCGAGTAGCTGTTGCTCTCAGGTTCTCTGGATTCAACAGCAAATGCGCGATTACGGTTTGGATTTCACTCGTACTCCTATTATGATAGATAATAATGCCACTATATCAATCACAAACAATCCCGTAAAGCACAGTAGAACTAAACATATTGACATACGTCATCACTTTATACGGGATTGTGCTGAAAAACGACTAATTGAATTACATCGAGTCGACACAGAAGATAACCTTGCTGATCTTTACACAAAAGCTTTTGATAGAGCTCGCTTTGAACACTTAGTCGAACTCAACGGGATGAGGAATCCTGAATAACTGGTTTTTCATAAGAATTTTGTAAATAGTTTACTGCTTTTTCAAAAATCAAAAATACAAAAACATTGAAAAATCAAAAACATAAAAAATAGAAAATAAAAAATGAGGTATCACTGTGTGAAAAAGAAGAAATGATAGTACATCAGCAAGTTAGACTGTCACGCTGAAACTGAATTAAATTGCTTAAGTGTGATAGCAGCTTCATCATATGATGTACCAGTAGGCAAAAAGCATGAAATAATCAACTTACCAAAGTGATATAAACCTAAATGCACTGAGTATGAGTGGGGAACACATCAGTGGTGTATGGTTTAATGACCTTAATTCTTGCGTTGATAGATTGCCAAAATCTGAAGTTTTGGGTCTTTATACTGTCATTTCATCCGGGGATATCAGGGGTGTCCTTCTGCTGCATCCAGATACATGCTGACCTAGACACACCCAGGACATCTTAAAAGAGCTAAAAATGCCAAAACCCTAAAAATGAAAAAGCTCTCATAGAGAGTCATTCAATAAGTGCAAAATGCACAATTCGTACCAAAAGTGGTATCTGTCTTAGCCCTCGATAAGATATTTTGGTCTCTCTGCTGTATGGAAGTACTGACCTGTTCACCAATTATCTATCGTTGAAATACAAAACGGATGAATTCAGTATACTCACCTACTACGATGAATCTTTGTGCATACCTTGATCGTGGGGGTACATCCTGAAGTGGGACACGCTTGTAGTTCGGTATAATAAAATTACCTTAATGTATCATATGGTAATGGTACTTGAAATGTTCATGCATTTTGTTTAAGTGGACAAACATACTGGTAATCATCTTGAACTGCTTTTCACGAAAAAATAAATAAAGAATTATCTAAATGTGTGAAACAGTTTGATTTTGCTGATATGATCTTCTTACCGGTGATTCTCACAAAAATAGAGTGTTTATTGCTTTCTGTATTTACTTGTTTTCAGAAAAATTCAAAAATACAAAAATACAAAAATAGTGTCTATTTCTGTTAAAATTCTTAATGTACGGAAAATTGTTATTTTGGAGGAATTGTTACTGATAGGGGGAGACGGTGTTAGAAAGTGGGTTCAAAATTTTCAAATCAAGCAGGTTATAAAGTGTTTGTTAAAAAATTTGTGCGTGTTGGTGTTGAATTGGAAAGTGCTTAATCTGTGATACGTTTAACAATCTCTTGAATAATAATAATTTGTTTAACTTTTGTTGAAAAATTCTTATGGTTTCTCGAGATGTTTGTTTTATAGTATACAGATTGAAGCTGTGTGTTGCTGCAAATATGCTGTGAAGATGAGAGTTTGCTTGGATGCATGGTAGGACCTCCTTTCTACATTGCAGACAAAGTTGAAGAGTTGAAGAGTTTGAAGAGTGCTATTCAAATGTTGAACTGGAGTTTACTCATGTGCTACTGTTTTGAAGATTTGGTGATTGGATGCATCAGTCACACCCCGACCACGTGGAACAACCAAACGTGGCGGAAACGTCGGGGAGTGTTGTAACAGAATTAATTGTTTTCACAACCATGGCGTACAAAATTATATTTTAGTTATCAACAAGAGTGTTACATTGTCTCAAAAACAGGAAATAAAGAGTTCAGAACATAATTAAACTAGATCTATCTTCATTTTAAGTCTCTAAGGCACAGGTCCGCCCTAGTGTCATGATCATCGTCCTACGCAAAAGCTCCTGAAAACGCATGTGAAAATAGGTACGTCAGCATAAAAATGCCTGTGAGATACATAGGTTTTGTGAAAATAGGATTCATGACTTGAGTTTAAAGAAAACGTTTAATAATAGTCAGTCATGAACCTTGTAAATTGTTTTGTTTTGTAAATCGTATGAAAAGCGATAAGATCAGATGATATGTATACGTAAAAGAGTAATACATGGTTAAATAAATAACCAAGTAAAATGAGTTGGGTAAAAGGAAGTGTTTGTAAAGCAATGTCTTGTGGAAGATATGTTATTTGTCTAAATTAAAATGATTCAAATAACGCTACGATATGTAATACCATACAAACACTTATATATAGGAAGTACCAGCGGCGTATCCACCATGCTTGTATCATATTAAAGGTCTCGTTACTTAAATCATTTAAACAAACCACCAATGTATAAAATCCATGTTTAAACCAATTGTCAAAAAGTCCTCGTATAAACCAAGTCAAATGTTAAGAAGTCCAAATGTAGTTAAGTAATGTGTAACAAATGTTATGTATTGTAAGTAAAGTATTATCACATAATACAAATGTAGAAATGTACAAAACAAAGTATTTTCAATAAATCAAAAAGTTATGTTTTGCAAAGTAAATGCATGTTACATTGATACAAACATTTATGTGGTAAGTTAACGCATACATTCAAGCCTTAAGACAGTCGGATAACCCTAAGTCAAGGTTATCAAAAAGAAATGTTTTCGGATTCAGTCATTCCTTACATCCAAACAAACCCGGGATGTCAGGAATGGGATTTGTCAAGTCCTATGGTACCACTACTTACTACCGAGCGGCGTAGCTAATGTTAATGAACGTATATAAGTCCCGTTTGTGCAAACCAAATGTTATAGCAATTGTAAACGTGTTATATGAAAACAATGTACTAAGTATGCTAAGTTAACATACAAAGCAGAAAAGTCGAGTAAATCAAATGTGCTAGCATGCTATCAGTCAACATACATAGCAGAAATGTAAAGTAAAACAATGTACTAAGTATGCACACAATGGACATACATAACATAGAATGTAATGAAATCATGTACTATAATGTACTAATAAACATAACAAGCATATGATATGAAAGCATGAAAAGCATGAAAGTAGCAAGATGCACATGTGTTTCACCCCAAAACAGTTTGGAAAACGGTAAAGGAGGGGTATATGTACTCACATATACACCTTGAAAACTTTTAAAAGATGGGGTTCAATGTACTCACTTGAGATTGCCTTGAAGTCCTTGTAACAAGCAAACAATGCTAGAGATCACGAATATAAACGGCACCTAATATAGGTAACTATGTTAATATACCGGACCTAAATCGGAGGATTGGATAGGATGTGGGTTCATAAACCAAACGAGTATGGAGACTCGTGTATTATGGTTTAACAAAGCCCACATACTAAAATGAAACTTAACCTAAGTGCTTACGACCCATTACGACCCGTTTAGGTAGCTTATGCTACCTTAATGCGTCGTTCGCGTAAAACGCGTTTGGAACGCCTAACGTCGTGACCATAAGGTATAACCTCGGAAGGTTATTACCTATACAACTATGGTCACCTAATGTGTTTGGTCGGATCCTAAAGATCGACAAAATGGGTCGGGTTCGAAAGTATAAGCGATTGTTTAGATCGCTTACCTTACGACCCTATATAAGCACTATACTAAAGGTGACGAGCTAAGCATGTTAGAACATGCTTAACTAAGTTTAGAAAATAGGTTTGGTATCAAAACAAACGGTTTTGATACCTATGAGTAGTTTGGTTACAAAATACGCAAGAATGCGCATTTTGGCCGAAACTATGACTCGTCACTGAGCCTAGATAACGTGGTAATCAGTAGGTGTAGTCACTATGGACTATAACCATCGTGATCACGCTCACGTTATGAAGTTCAAACGAACTTCGTGTTGACCATAAACTGGTCAACGTAGAAAGTCAAACAAAGCTTGACTTTTGGACTCGAAAAGCGATAAAAGAACGAAAGAACACTTACGAAGGGTCCCCGAAAGCTAATCTTGATCCAGGAGCTCAGGTATGAAGCAATGGCATCAACTTAGAGCTCTTTGATCAGATTTGTGGGTTTTTGCAAGAAAGGGGGGGGGTATTTATAGGATATGCAAGACCGTTTGGATCGTTTATCGATTTACGTGCTCAAATCTCATCCGTAGAAGTGTCAAAATGCTATGGTGTCACAATGTGACCCCAACCCCTGAGATTTGCAAGAGACATTGCCCTTTGGGGTGTTGAAGGGCTGCTAAAAGCTGGAAAAACGAGTTTCTGCATACTGGGGGGTGGTCGCTGGCCGCGTAAAGGGTTGCCCTGGGCTTACGCGGGCCGCCTGGATGCTCTGATCTGCAACCAACTTTCAAAAATGACAGTTTAGGTCCCTGTTGTGGTTTAAGGTCATTTCCGACATGTTTAAGGCCTGTTAAGCCATCTTTAAGGCCCTAAAATGATGCTTAAACATTGAGGACATGAAACATGCTCAAAAATATGCCAGATGTCGGTTCGTTTGGCCGTACGATCGCGATGTTCGGTTAATTACGACGGAATGTGCATAAGCGCGAAAAACGATCCAAATGACGCGACGAATGGATTTTTCTCATGCCAAACACTAAGGCATAATATTATAATGCTTACATAAATTTTTGGATGTCCGGATGTATTCAGAACGTAAGTTATGCGCGAAAGTGCAAACTTATGCACTTTTTGACACTTTTAGTCCCTGAATGACCCAAAAGTTTATTTTAGCACACCGAACCCCTCAAAGCTTATTTCTAAGCTATATATAGGATATTTAAGGTGTGTTTAACTTATGGTCATGTTCCGGAATGTCTGTTACAGTTCAAATTGGCATCCTTTCGCAGTTTGTCAAATTTAGTCCATGTAAGCGAATTAACTTGTTTTTGCCATACCAAAGCTTTCAAAACTTATTTCTAAGTTATGTAGAGGTTATTTAAGGTATGTTAGGTATATATGTTGATGTTCCGGAGTATTTGTCGCATTAAACTGAGTACGTTTACGCACCAGTTTGCGTATAATTCTCCAGAAAACGATGTAGAGTTTAAAATTGAACAAAAGTCAAAACATGAAAAATGTAAAACATAAACAAACACACATTGGGATCAAATAACATTGTTTTATTGGTAACTGAACTGTTCACAATGATTTCAAGCACAAATGTTACAGTCTCCCCTACTTGTGGAAATTTCGTCCCGAAATTTATTTAGAGGAAACTCGTGGAAAAAGATGCGGATACTTCGCCTTCATTTGATCTTCACGTTCCCATGTAAACTCGGGTCCACGTTTAGATTCCCAGCGAACCTTGACCAAAGGAATGCGCTTGCGTTTAAGCCACTTGACTTCACGTTCCATGATTTCCACTGGTTTCTCAACAAATTTCAGTGTTTTATCAACACGAATTTCGTCAAGCGGTATGTGGAGGTTCTCATCAGCTAAACACCTCTTGAGATTGGACACGTGAAAGGTTGGATGAACATTTCCAAGTTCAGGAGGTAACTCAAGTCTGTAGGCTACCTTACCGATTCTTTCGACGATCTTGAATGGTCCAACGTATCTAGGTGCAAGTTTTCCTTTCTTCCCAAATCTGATCACACCTTTCCAAGGTGAGACCTTAAGTAATACACGATCACCGACTTGAAAATCTAAGGGCTTGCGTTTTAGGTCCGCGTAACTCTTTTGACGGCTTCTAGCTGTCTGAAGGTTATCACGAACTTTCTTAACCTTATCAGTTGTCTCTAAAATGAGGGCAGGTCCAGTAAGCTGAGCCTCGCCGATCTCATTCCAGCAGACTGGTGAACGACATTTTCAACCATAGAGAGCCTCGAAAGGAGCCATGTTGATGCTGGAGTGATAACTGTTGTTGTAGGAGAATTCAATCAACGGAAGATGTGAATCCCAACTACCACCAAAATCGATCACACAAGCTCTAAGCATATCCTCCAGAGTCTAGATTGTTCTTTCAGACTGACCATCCGTTTGCGGATGATAAGCTGTGCTCAGATTAAGTTGGGTCCCCATGGCAGATTGCATGGTTCTCCAAAAATGAGAAGTGAAACGAGCATCTCTGTCAGAAATGATGTTCAAAGGAACACCATGTCGAGCTACAATTTCATCCACATAGATTTTAGCAAGTTTGTCAGCAGAAAAATCCTCACGGATTGGCAAGAAATGCGCCGACTTAGTAAGACGATCAACGACTACCCAGATGGCATCATGACCTTTCTTTGTGCGCGGAAGTTTGGTAACGAGATCCATAGTAATGTTTTCCCATTTTCAAACTGGGATCTCTGGTTGCTCCAATAAACCAGAAGGACGCTGATGTTCAGCCTTAACCTTAAGACAAGTAAGGCATTTTGATACATATAAGGCAATGTCTTTCTTCATACCAGGCCACCAATACTGAATACGAAGATCCTTATACATCTTATCTGAGCCAGGATGAATAGAATAACGAGACTTATGGGCTTCATCCATAAGCAAGGTACGAAGGTTATCTTGGCTCGGGACCCACAAACGGTCCATGAAGTAATACGATCCATTGTCCTTTAGTTAAAGAGCACGTGTTATGTGATAGGGAAATTCCTTATCCATCAAACCTTGTGAAACACAAGATTGTTGAGCCTGAGAAATACGTGCTTGGATATCGGATTGAGCTTGAATATCAGATTGAACACGAACACAATGAAGCTTAGTACGTTCCTTGTGACTCAAAGCATCCGCTACGACATTCGCCTTACCAGGATGGTAGCGAATTTCGCAGTCATAGTCGTTTAGAGGTTCCACCCAACGTCGCTGCCTCATGTTGAGTTCTTTCTGATTGAAGATATGCTGAAGACTTTTGTGGTCCGTGAAACCACACATTTTGTACCGTACAAATAGTGTCTCCAAATTTTAAGAGCGAAGACAACTGCACCCAACTCAAGATCATGAGTGGTGTAGTTCTTCTCATGTATCTTCAACTGCCTCGATGCGTATGCTATGACTTTGTTTCTTTGCATCAGGATGCAACCAAGACCTAATTTAGATGCGTCGCAATAAACGACGAAATCATCATTGCCCTCGGGCAAAGTAAGAACAGGCGCGTCGCAAAGTTTTTGTTTCAAAGTCAGAAACGCTTCCTCTTGCTTGAATCCCCAATCAAATGGCTTGTTCTTCTGAGTTAGAGCAGTTAGAGGAACTGCAATCTTCGAGAAATTTTCAATGAAGCGGCGGTAATAACCCGCTAGACCAAGAAAAGAACGAACTTCAGTAGGAGTAGTGGGCGTATCCCAATCCTTAATCGCACTGATCTTGGAGGGATCTACATGAATACCTTGTTCGTTGACAATATGTCCTAAGAATTGAACTTCTTTAAGCCAAAATTCACACTTGGAGAATTTGGCGAAAAGTTGCTCTTTCTTTAGGAGTTCCAAAGTAAGACGAAGATGTTGCTCATGATCAGCTCGCGTCTTAGAATATATCAAAATGTCATCAATGAAAACGATGATGAACTTATCCAAATAAGGCTTGCAGACCCTATTCATCAAGTCCATGAAAACAGCAGGAGCATTAGTCAAACCGAATGGCATGATTGTGAACTCATAATGCCCATAACGAGTGCGGAACGCTGTCTTGGGAATATCTGCTTCATGCACACGAAGTTGATGATATCCAGATCGCAGATCAATCTTTGAGAAATAAGAAGCGCCCTGCAATTGATCAAAGAGATCATCGATGCGAGGTAGGGGATATCGATTCTTGATGGTGAGCTTGTTAAGCTCACGATAATCGATACACATCCTAAAAGATCCATCCTTCTTCTTGACAAAAAGAACGGGAGCACCCCAAGGTGAAAAGCTAGGACGGATAAAACCTTTGTCAGAGAGTTCCTGCAGCTGCTTAGACAACTCTTGCATCTCGGATGGTGCAAGACGATATGGAGCTCTGGCAATTGGGTTTGCACCAGGTACGAGATCAATACGGAACTCGACTTGGCGTGCTGGGGGTAGACCAGGTAACTCTTCAGGAAAAAATTCAGAATAATCCCGTACAACAGGAATATCTTGAATAGACTTACCTTTGCCCTTATCTGCTACAACATGTGCCAAAAATGCCACATAGTTCTTTCGCAGATACTTCCGAGCTTTAAAACAAGACATGAGTTTGAGACCACCAACAGGTTTCTCACCACGAACCTGTAGGATCTCACCTGACGAAAGCGGTATACGAACGATCTTCTCAAAACAAACTACCTCTGCGCGATGCTTGGCTAACCAATCCATACCCACAATAACGTCGAAGCTTCCAAGTTGCATGGGCGTGAGGTCAATAGGAAAAAGATGGTTGTTAAGGTTCATCTGGCAGTTGCGGAGAACAGAATCAAGAACAATGGGTTCACCACTAGCCACTTCTACTGTCAATGGTTTACCTAGTTTTGTTCTAGACACGCGAAGTAATGGTTCAAAAGATAACGACACAAAACTCTTATCGGCACCCGAATCAAAAAGAACAGATGCTGGCTGATTATTAATAAAGAACGTACCGTTCACCACATTATCATCTGCTTGTGCCTCTTGTGCGTTCATGTTGAAGACTCGACCTCGAGCCTGAGCCTGATTCTGATTCTGGTTGGCTAGTCTTGGGCACCGGTTTCTGTAGTGGGCCAGATCCCCACAATTGTAGCACGAACCAGGAAGAAAATGAGGTCGAGCAGCTTGACCTTGTTGCTGAGCAAGAGGCTGAGCAACTTGTTGGGCTTGGTTCTGAACTGCCTGATTCTGGTTAGCAGGAATGCGGCAGGTGGCAGCAAGATGACCATTTCTTCCACAGTTGGTGCATTGACGACACTGAAGATGAGGTGGGTGATGGCCGTTACACCTGTTGCACAAAGGTGCATTGCCAAGATAAGGCTTCTTGGCTTGTGGTTGCGTAGGCTGATTTGGTGCAGCTTGAGCCTGTGCAGTAACGACATAGTTTTGGGAAGCCTTTCGCTTCCTAGACCCCTTGTAGAACCAGAATCCTTTCCCTTCTTGTTTTGACCTTTCTTGTTATCCTCGTTGTCAGACGCCTGCTTCTTACCCTTGTCACCCTTCTTGTGCAACTTTCCCTTTCGAATCTGCGACTCAGTCAGTGTCGCTGCTAACTCGATCGCCTGACGGAGTGTGGTAGGGTTACTACCAGTAATGATGTCTTGTACCGAGTCAGGTAGGCCGTCGGTGTACCTTTCGATAGCCTTGTCGAGTAGGGCAACCATAGTTGGGCAAAGCAGACTCAACTCCTCAAACCAATCAGTATATGCCCGGTGCTCGCCACTGTATTGTTTTAAGTCATCAAACTCTTTCTCCAAAGCTCGCTGCTCATGACGAGGACATAACTCCCCCATCATAAGGGCCCTAAGTTCAGCCCATGTCTGTGCTAGAGCAACTTCTACACCACGGTCCCTCATTACCCTGTTCCACCACGTAAGATCCCTCTTCTGAAACACACTTGAGGAAAACTCAACCTTGCGATTGTCAGGACACTGCACGTGACGGAAAGTACTCTCAATGCTCTCGAACCATTGAAGAAGCCCAGTTGCTCCCTCAGAGCCACTAAACTTGAGTGGTTTAGCCAAGTTAAAATTCTTGAAATTGCATGGAGCATTGTTGTTGTTGTTGGCTTGGTTCCATTGAGCAAAGAGATTTGGGAATTGAGCAGCCATTTGCTACGCAATAATTTCTGCAAGTTCGGCAGTCGCTATCTGGTTTTCGCGTCGAGGAGGCATTCTAAAAGAGGAAAACATGAAAGGAAATGAGTGAGATGATTGGATGAAGAGAATGAGATGAAACAAAATCAACAAAAGCAAAGATGGCAGTCATGCATCGCTAAGCAAACAAGTGACACACAATGTCTAATCAAAGTAAATGGGTCAAAAAATAATGTATCGCGAAGACATGTTCGCCTATAAGTGATAATTCACCCCAAGAGTTCCCAGGTAAGATTGACTGGTCCGATTATGTGGATTTGTACGAACACTCTAGCCTTAGACAGAAAACTTAGGGTACAGGCATTCACTCTTCCAGTTTGCACGTGTTCACACTATTAAAACCCAAAACTTTGACGAGATTTTTTAAAAATTCAAAGGGGTTCAAAACCTTATAACAGAGGGTTCAAAACCTAGTAATCAATCATCCTAGAACAGATGATTAATCTTCAAAGCGGATTCGGAATTGATGTTCTCGTTATGGTTATCACCTAAGGATAGGTGAAGTGCATGTTTTAAAATCTAAACACAAGATAACTTGTGTTAGGGTCCTAGAAAGTTATAGTCTAGGTCAAAGTATTACTAATAACCTAATTCCCTATAACCATTGGCTCTGATACCAACTCTTCTGCCACACCCCGACCACGTGGAACAACCAAACGTGGCAGAAACGTCGGGGAGTGTTGTAACAGAATTAATTCTTTTCACAACCATGGCATACAAAATTATATTTTATTTATCAACAAGAGTGTTACATTGTCTCAAAAACAGGAAATAAAGAGTTCAGACATAATTAAACTAGTTCTATCTTCATTTTAAGTCTCTAAGGCACACGTCCGCCCTAGTGTCATGATCATCGTCCTACGCAAAAGCTCCTGAAAACGCATGTGAAAATAGGTACGTCAGCATAAAAATGCCTGTGAGATACATAGGTTTTGTGAAAATAGGATTCATGACTTGAGTTTAAAGAAAACATTTAATAACAGTCAGTCATGAACCTTGTAAATTGTTTTGTTTTGTAAATCGTATGAAAAGCGATAAGATCAGATGATATGTATACGTAAAAGAGTAATACATGGTTAAATAAATAACCAAGTAAAATGAGTTGGGTAAAAGGAATTGTTTGTAAAGCAATGTCTTGTGGAAGATATGTTATTTGTATAAAATGTTATTTGTCTAAATTAAAATGATTCAAATAACGCTACGATATGTAATACCATACAAACACTTATATATAGGAAGTACCACCGGCGTATCCACCATGCTTGTATCATATTACACGTCTCGTTACTTAAATCATTTAAACAAACCACCAATGTATAAAATCTATGTTTAAACCAATTGTCAAAAAGTCCTCGTATAAACCAAGTCAAATGTTAAGAAGTCCAAATGTAGTTAAGTAATGTGTAACAAATGTTATGTATTGTAAGTAAAGTATTATCACATAATACAAATGTAGAAATGTACAAAACAAAGTATTTTGAATAAATCAAAAAGTTATGTTTTGCAAAGTAAATGCATGTTACATTGATACAAACATTTATGTGGTAAGTTAACGCATACATTCAAGCCTTGAGACAGTCGGATAACCCTAAGTCAAGGTTATCAAAAAGAAATGTTTTCGGATTCAGTCATTCCTTACATCCAAACAAACCCGGGATGTCAGGAATGGGATTTGTCAAGTCCTATGGTACCACTACTTACTACCGAGCAGCGTAGCTAATGTTAATGAACGTATATAAGTCCCGTTTGTGCAAACCAAATGTTATAGCAATTGCAAACGTGTTATATGAAAACAATGTACTAAGTATGCTAAGTTAACATACAAAGCAGAAAAGTCGAGTAAATCAAATGTGCTAGCATGCTATCAGTCAACATACATAGCAGAAATGTAAAGTAAAACAATGTACTAAGTATGCACACAATGGACATACATAGCATAGAATGTAATGAAATCATGTACTATAATGTACTAATGAACATAACAAGCATATGATATGAAAGCATGAAAAGCATGAAAGTAGCAAGTATGCACATGTGTTTCACCCCAAAACAGTTTGGAAAACGGTAAAGGAGGGGTATATGTACTCACATATACACCTTGAAAACATTTAAAAGATGGGGTTCAATGTACTCACTTGAGATTGCCTTGAAGTCCTTGTAACAACCAAACAATGCTAGAGATCACGGATATCAACGGCACCTAATATAGGTAACTATGTTAATATACCGGACCTAAATCGGAGGATTGGATAGGATGAGGGTTCGTAAACCAAACGAGTATGGAGACTTGTGTATTATGGTTTAACAAAGCCCACATACTAAAATGAAACTTAACCTAAGTGCTTACGACCCATTACGACCCGTTTAGGTAGCTTATGCTACCTTAATGCGTCGTTCGCGTAAAACGCGTTTGGAACGCCTAACGTCGTGACCATAAGGTATAACCTCGGAAGGTTATTCCCTATACAACTATGGTCACCTAATGTGTTTGGTCGGATCCTAAAGATCGACCAAATGGGTCGGGTTCGAAAGTATAAGCGATTGTTTAGATCGCTTACCTTACGACCCTATATAAGCACTATACTAAAGGTGACGAGCTAAGCATGTTAGAACATGCTTAACTAAGTTTAGAAAACAGGTTTGGTATCAAAACAAACGGTTTTGATACCTATGTGTAGTTTGGTTACAAAATACGCAAGAATGCGCATTTTGGCCGAAACTATGACTCGTCACTGAGCCTAGATAACGTGGTAATCAGTAGGTGTAGTCACTATGGACTATAACCATCGTGATCACGCTCACGTTATGAAGTTCAAACAAACTTCGTGTTGACCATAAACTGGTCAACGCAGAAAGTCAAACAAAGCTTGACTTTCGGACTCGAAAAGCGATAAAAGAACGAACGAACACTTACGAAGGGTCCCCGAAAGCTAATCTTGATCCAGGAGCTCAGTTATGAAGCAATGGCATCAACTTAGAGCTCTTTGATCAGATTTGTGGGTTTTTGCAAGAAAGGGGGGGTATTTATAGGATATGCAAGACCGTTAGGATCGTTTATCGATTTACGTGCTCGAATCTCATCCGTACAAGTGTCAAAATGCTATGGTGTCACAATGTGACCTCAACCCCTGAGATTTGCAAGAGACATTGCCCTTTGGGGTGTTGAAGGGCTGCTAAAAGTTGGAAAAACGAGTTTCTGCATACTGGGGGTGGTCGCGGGCCGCGTAAAGGGTTGCCCTGGGCTTACGCGGGCCGCCTGGATGCTCTGATCTGCAACCAACTTTCAAAAATGACAGTTTAGGTCCCTGTTGTGGTTTAAGGTCATTTCCGACATGTTTAAGGCCTGTTAAGCCATCTTTAAGGCCCTAAAATGATGATTAAACATTGAGGACATGAAACATGCTCAAAAATATGCCAGATGTCGGTTCGTTTGGCCGTACGATCGCGATGTTCGGTTAATTACGACGGAATGCGCATAAGCGCGAAAAACGATCCAAATGACGCGACGAATAGATTTTTCTCATGCCAAACACTAAGGCATAATATTATAATGCTTACATAAATTTTTGGATGTCCGGATGTATTCAGAACGTAAGTTATGCACGAAAGTGCAAACTTATTGACTTTTTGACACTTTTAGTCCCTGAATGACCCAAAAGTTTATTTTAGCACACCGAACCCCTCAAAGCTTTTTTCTAAGCTATATAAAGGATATTTAAGGTGTGTTTAACTTATGGACATGTTCCGAAATGTCTGTTACAGTTCAAATTGGTATTCTTTCGCAGTTTGTCAAATTTAGTCCCTGTAAGCGAATTAACTTGTTTTTGCCATACCAAAGCTTTCTTTATTTCTAAGTTATGTAAAGGTTATTTAAGGTATGTTAGGTATATGTTGATGTTCCGGAGTATTTATCGCATTAAACTGAGTACGTTTACGCACCAGTTTGCGTATAATTCTCTAGAAAGCGATGTAGAGTTTAAAATTGAACAAAAGTCAAAACATGAAAAATGTAAAACATAAACAAACACACATTGGGATCAAATAACATTGTTTTATTGATAACTGAACTGTTTACAATGATTTCAAGCACAAATGTTACAACATCAGCTTAGGGGGAGTCTGTTGCTGACAGAAGTTGTTAAAGCTAAAGCTATCCAAAGACCAAAAGACTTGGAGATTCTGAAGACTGAAGTTACCTTTGCGAGCTATTGTCAAGGGGGAGTTTGTTGGTGCATGTTTTCTGACAACAGCTTAGATTTGGTCTTTGGATATCTTGTAATTAGTAAAACGATAAACAGTTAGTGAGTTTAGCCTTGTAATAGTTAATTAAGAGTGATTGGGCCAAACCAAACCCACATATGGGGAGTGGTTTGCAAAATGGGCCTTGCCCAAGACCTAGCCCATACGCAAAGCTTTGTCCTATATAAACAAAGCTTAGCATTAGGGTTTAGGTTAATCTTCTAATCACCCTAATCATCTTGGAGAGAATTCGTGAAAGAGAAAGGCTTGGACGAGTTTGGAGATCTTGATTGATTGTAATCATTACGAAGATAATCAATAAAGATCGGGTTTAAAGTAATTCTTGTTCTACTCGTTTTCTGTGAAATCTAATCTAGGGGATTCCGCACTCTAGGTTAGATCGACGATTCTGTGACGATCCGCACGGTTCAGGTTGACAAAAGTGAGTCCTTGGAGATCGATCTTGAAGCCGAAAAATCGAAAGCTGCTTCTGCTGAGGAAGCCAGGCAAAAGGCCGAGGAGGCGCGTGCCATAAGTTCGTCTGCCTTGAATGTGGCGCAAAATAACTATGCTGAGGTCCAGGGCATTGTTGACACGCTGGCCTCGGAGGCTGAATGGATGCGTGGCAGGGGATTAGTGCTGGTATTGTTCTCTTTTTAACTTAGGTTTTATTTAGTAAAGCCAGTTTCTCAGTCGTTTCTTTTGCTGTAGATGGCCAACTCGATCTTGAATGCTGGGGAACTGGATGGAACTGTTGCTGCTCTCATAGACGCCTCACGCACGGTTGGTCACCGTGGAGGTTATCTGGAATGTGTGCAGCATGTTGAGGAGGTGTTCGGGCAGGAGTTTGACACAAGTCACTGTTCGGTGACTGATGAAGCTAATGCGGAGTTGGCTCGTGCTGAAAATGCATACGATCATCTAGCGCTGCCTGTGATGGACTTGGTCACAAAAGCTTTAGAGCATGATGACTGGTGCCATCGTCTTAAGGCTATTCTGGACCCACCAGAGATGGTTGATTTATCTGATGAGGAGGAGCTGGCGGGTGATGGTGGTGATGGTGATAGTGCTGGTGACCAACATGACGATGACAAACATGACGACGATGGTGACGGTCACGAATGAATAGATAGGATTTTGTGCCTTGTAGTGTGTTTCTATGTAACACCTCGAAATTTTGTGTCCAATAATGTGTTGACACGTGTCATGAGTTTACACGTGGTATTAAATACTAAATAAAGGACTAAAGTTGACAAACCTTGAAAGTATGTAAATTCGAGGGTTAAAAATGTCAACGAAGGGTAATTATACTGTATAGTAACCCTAAATGATGCACGTACCTTCAAACGAATAAATCATGGATCATACAGGGTGAAAATGCGGAAGAAAGTGAGAGATTACAAACTACAGGGGTCAAATGTGTCAACATGTTTAATTTATACCTCTGAGTGACCCTTCGAAGAACCCGAGACTTTGTAACAGTAAAATACGCTCACTAGAATATACGATATAAATTTCGCGAAGTTCCGTTTTAAAACGAGAAAGTTATGATCAAATTCGTATGCGAGGGGTTAAAAGCGTCAACAATAAAAGTTAAGGCTTTTCGGATAGTAATTAAACTAACCGGGGACTTAACAATGCGGGTAAAAGTCACGAGGCCCTTAATTGTAAATAATCGAGGGCCAAATCGCAAAGTTACCCCTGCGAAACTGAAAGGTCAGGTTAATGATTACAAAAGATTTGAAAATCTTGGAAATCAACCCTCAGGCAGGCCGCGTTAAGGGAACGGGTGAGCTAATGCGGGCCGCGCGCCATTTGAAGATACGTTTACTGACTTAAGGATTCAGACGGCCCGCGTCTGAGTTGCTTGAATCCTAAAGCGGGCCGCGTACGACCTCCAGATGCAGAAAGTTTGGACAGATTCAATGTTTGAGCTTGTAAACGATCTTGTGTGCATTAATTGAAGCATGGGCGCCCTCTACATGTCCCCTAGCACTATAGGACACCTGCTGATCATCCATGAGCAATCCTAGAGTGAGTTGTAATGATCTTGTGCACCATAATTCACTATAAAAGGCAAGGCCTTGCACACAATTGAAACACACCTCAAACCTGCTTTCTAGTTCATCTCTGGAGCTCTCAAGCATGCTTCTAACATCTCTAGTCGTGCACCAAGCTTCTGTAAGTATGCCTACCCTTTTGTGGCTTAGTTTTTGCATAGTTTAGCTTAAAAGTCAATCCGTCGTAATTGACGATTGACTTTATGATAAATCACAAATGGTCCAGTGGTTTGTCGAATCAAAGGTAGTTATATGTTGGTAATCATGTGGGCTTTAAACCCCTAAAACGGCACCCTCTGATTCCCACTCTAACTAGTCCGAATGTCGAGTCAAACGTGCTTAGAAAAAGTCAACAGAAATGCTATTTTGCGATTTCATGCATAATCAGTAATGTAGATGATGTGTAACCTATTTAAACACTCATAAAACATGATAATAAGTATATTAACTAGTCTAAGCTTATTTGATCCGACCATTTACTGTTTTGACCCGGTTCGGAGCCGAAAGTCGCAAAACTTTGACTTTTGCTTTGACTTCAGTTCTGACCCGTTAAAGTATGATTTAGATATGCCTTAGGACTCTCTTAGGACCAGGTTACATGATGGTATAACCCTCTGTGACCGGTTCGTTGTTTGTCCGAGTCTTTTACACCTTTCCGTTAAATGCTTAAAAGTTGACCGTAACGCCCTTTTTAATTTAAAACGAGAATTTCGGACACGTGAAGGGACCATAACCTTGGTTACTGATTTCTAAGCATGTCCCTAAAATTTCACGTCGATCCGAGGTCCAGAATAGGAGTTATGCTAAATAGCGCAAATTACGGAAACTTTAGAAATTAAATAGCGCAATTAGCATAACGCCTATCTAAACCCAGATTTCGACACCAAACCTTTTACACACTGATGTAAAATAATATTTTGGAATTTTTAAAGATTTTTAATTATTTTTAGCCTGCTCATAACCTGCGGTTATGGCATCGGTTCAGTAAATAGCGAATATACCCTTTTCGGCCATAACTTGAGTTCTACAAGGTCTTTTGACCCGATTCCAGTTGCTACTGATTTTAAATAATAAATAAAGTATTTTGGACTTTATAAACTGTTTGGGAAACTCAGATTTCCTGTAGAACTCAGAAACCTCTTTTATAATCTTTAAAAAGACCGAAATACCCCGACGGGGCATAATATGAACTTAAACTCGTTACGGGCATTATGAAAGGTATCCTACTGATACCACAACCTCTTTAAAGCATATTGGCTTAGGAAACCAGTGCAGGACTCTTACGGTTACCCGTTACGCCTTTTGCGCGCACGGTTTGGCTTATCTAACTAGTTTACATAAACTAGCCAAAACGGGTCAAACCATATTGTTTTGACCCCAAAATCCAGAGTGTGATTATTATACCCATACAAAACAAGTCTTAAAACTTGTTGTGTCAAAATCACATTCCATTCCCGGTTTTCGCCTTTCACGCGATTAAACCGTAACTATCCGTTGAAACTGACTGGTCTAAGCTACGGCTAAATTAAAGACCCGTTAGGATTCTAATAGGTTATTTTAAACCTTCGTTCCAGAATAGGAGACCAGTAAAAGCTATTTGCAATTTATTCAATTAAGGACTTATACTTGCAAAGGTAAATACTTTTAACTTATTTTCCGTTATACGGGCTTGGGTTACGGTATATAGCATACCGCTTGATCGAGCATCAAATTCTCCACCGTTGAGTGGGTAATTGAATAAATTTGATCGGCTCGTTTCAACAGTTTTGTTTACTTAAAAGCCTTTGGGGGGTTAATGACCATGTCCCGGATATCCCTGGCATCATTTTACGAAATGGCCACGACCTAAGCGCGGAGTGTAGGCGTACACTCGTCAGTGCATAAATAGTTGATGTGGTGTGTCTATTGATCTTTAACCCGGGCTTGATCCGGGCTACTGAACGCATAAGGAACATGTAATTCGTTCACAAGATTATAAATTTAAATAATTCTCCCAAGTTATAAAAGAGTTTGTGCCTTGTGCATTCAAATCAATTTTAATAAACATTTTTCAAAAGTGTCGGTTGAATGTATTTACCAGTGTAAACTGACGTATTTTTCCAAAAAGATTAAATGCAGGTTCTAAGCGTAATTGGCTGGCTATTTCTCCTTAGCATCAATAAAGAGTCTCGCAAGCTTAAGATGCCTATGTCTGTTGAACAATACTTATATTTTATTTGATCCCCTGTGGATACCTTTCGACTATTCGTAATACATTGATATTACAAACAATGGTTAAGATATAATTATCTTTATGCTTCCGCTGTGCATTCATATATTGTGTGGTTTGACTATATTGTTGCCAACTACGTCACGGTAATCCCCCACCGGGCCCACCGGTGTGACACGTGGAAATCGGGGTGTGACAAGTTGGTATCAGAGCCAACACTGCGTGAATTAAACACTAGCCTTTGTGTTTAATCTCAGTTACACAATTGCACATACTTGAGTCTAGACAAAAACATAGGACAAATTCGAATTGTTATTCCAGTTTGTCTTTTTATTGTTTATTGTGATTTAAAGTTTTGAAAGCAGGAAATATGCCACCAGCAATTAGAAGAGGAAGAGGAGGAAGAGGCAAAGGGCCGATCACTCACAATGATCACGAGGCCGGACCTTCGAACATGCGAGCTCCTTCCAGTACAAGAAGTGAGGAACCACAGAGGCGAAGAAGGAACCTCTTTGAACCTGCAAGACATTCTACCTCGCATAGTTCAACACCTTCATACCGTCATTCTTTTGGACCAAACTCAGAAAATGAACCCAATAACCCTCAACCATCATTTATACCTCTCCAGCGATCTGCTTCGCACCGTTCTTATGGCGATCCTTCTCCTTTCTTCGTAGGACAGTTTAACCCGGCGGATTATCTCCAAGAGCCAATAGGGTATAACCCTTTAGGACCAGAGGATCACTTTTCTGAAGATAATGCAGTGGATATGGACGAGGATACAGATCCCGTCGAACCTGCAAGGGGTACTCCCAACCTTCCAACCGAGATCTCTGATGGGTCATCCTTTCATGAAACACCCTATCAAGGTCCCGACAGCTACCAGGCGAGGTTTGACCAATGTGATTGGTACTTCACACCTTCACACTGTAACACCTCGAAAAAATTTCGGCCAATAATGTCTTGACACGTGTCATAAGGTTCCGTTATGTGAAAACATACTTTAGAGGGACTAAAAGTGACAAACAGTGAAAACTATGGAACGTAAGGGTCCAAGGTGTCAACAATGGATAAATAGGCTCTATGATAACCCCACATAATGTTTATAACCTTTAACGGATGGTTCATGGATCATACGACGCGGAAATTGCACGAAAGTGAAGTATTGTAAACTATAGGGGCCAAAAGTGTCAACATGTTTAATTTATACCTCTGAGTGAACTTTTGGCAGACCCGAAGCTTGGTATAGCTAAAATATACTCACTAGAATATGTGGTAAAAATTTCATGAAGTTTCGTCAACGTATGAGAAAGTTATGGCCAAAACCGTACTTAAAGGACTAAAAGCGTCAACGTCGAATTCAGGGCTTTTCGGTTGAGCGCAAAGTTATCCGAGGGCATTACCATGTTGGTAAAAGTCCTAAGGTTCTTAAAAACCAAGATTGGGGGTTTACGGGTCGAGAAAAATAGCCGAAACATCGCGTACAAGTTCAGGGGTCAAAGCTGCCAATGTATGAAAGTTGTTTGGCTGAAACCAGGGTCAGGCGACCCGCCTGGGAAGGCCCAAGCGGGCCGCGTGGGTTGCCCAGCGACAGAATTCGCAAATGTGGATGGTTTGGGTCCGAATTCAAGTGTATTACAGCTGGTCTTGCCTCCTCTTGCACCAATAACATTACATGCAAGCCTACTACAACAGTAAACCTCAATTACCTGCTTTAAATCCGAATTTGCATCCATTTCTTGAGCATTTTCATAGTAAACAAGAACACCAAGACTTGCAAGAGCTCTCAAAGCTTCTCTGGAGATAATCTGATCCTCAAGGCCGACTCCTAGTGATCCTTTAACACCTATAGAACTATTGTAAGCATTCAATTCGTTCTTTAATCCGTTTTTGCTATGATTATTAGTAAAAGTCAAACTGGGTGTTCATAACCTTTGACTTTCTGATTAAACGGATTTCTTTCAGTAATTTCTCGAATTGAAACTTGTTATAGATTAGTATTTATGTGGGAAACAAACCCTCTAAAGGGTACTAACTGATTCCCACTACATGCATGCTTAATGTCGAGTCAAACCTAATTCTAAAAAGTCAACAGAAGTGATTTTTGCGAAAAATGACATGATAAATGATATAGATGACATGCAACCTGATTGATCATTGAAAATAACTTGTAACATATATATATAAATGTGTTTTAATCATCATCAACTCGACACTCTATAGTATAGCCACGAATCGGAACCGAAAGTCTTGTAAAACGATTATTTCGTAGACTATCGATTCGGATTCATACATGCATGTACAAGATCAGTATTGGAAAGTATTTTTGACTACTTTTATTTTAGTTAAACTTTCTGGAATTTTCGTTGATTGAGTCTATGTTTAGCCTATTCGAATGCTTGTTTCCGGTTTATGCATAAAGTTGACTATTTTGCCCTTTTTGATTTAAAACGGGATTTTTGGAAAAGTGAAAGGATAGAAATCTTTATTTTTATTATATAAACTTGCACCGAAAGTTTCGGATCAGTTGGTGGTCCAGATTGTGAGATATGGCCATTAGCGTAAAACTATATTATAAATTTACATAAACGGTCCTTTTTGCGTAGAACCCGTTTCTGGCCACGTTTTGGTACAAAACTTTTTACCAACTGATTATATATAATATTCTGGGAATTTTGATGATTTTTAAGTAATTTTTGGCTGAACGGATCCTAGATCACCTAGTCATATCGGCTTATGTCGGTTTTGACCGTTTTAGCCATAAAAGGAGTTTTACACATCCTTTTGACCCGAAACCTTTTTCTACTGATTTTATATGATGAATAAATTATTTTAAGTATTCTGGAAATATAAAAATCTCAGATTTAATTTGAAAACCCGAAAACGCCCTTAAATCGCATATTTAGCGTTTTAAGCGCATAGTGAGCGTTATACTTGTTTTAAACATATAAGACTTATACCTACTGATGTAAATCACATATTTTCATATAATAACAGTAAGTATAATATCTTGAACTCAGGTTTCCAGTTTTGGCATTTTTAGCCCTTGTGAAATTACTAAATTACCCCTACGGTGCATAGTTTGGTTTTAAATGATATATTTGATATATGGGTCATACCCTACTGATATAATATGTTATATTAAGTATATTTACTGTATGAACCAGACCCGAGACTCAGATTTCAAATCTTATCCTTTTATTATCCTTTAAATGACCAAAATGCCCTTCTAAGGCATAAATTGAGTTTAAAATTATCCCGGGCAATATAGAACATAACTTACTGATATAATATCATATTCTAAGCATATTAATTCAGGGAACTTGCATTTGAATCTTTTGGCTACCCATATCGCCCTTTTCGCGTTCGGTTCGGTTTACGTAACTAGTTTGCGTAAATTGACCGAACCGGGTCAAACGATATCATTTTTATTTCAAAATCCAGAATGTATTTAGTATACCCATATTATACAAGTATTCAAACTTGTCGGGTCTAAATCACATTCTATCCGGTCTTTCGCTTAATCGTGCGTAAACCGTATCATTCCTAAAACTAACCGGTCAAAGCTTAAGCTTAAATAAAAGGCCGTTAGGAATCTAATAGGTTAATTATAAACCTTTGTTCCAGATTAGGAAGCCCGGTAAAAGCTACCACCACTTATCGTTTGTGACTTATACTTGCTCAGGTAAATACATTTTGACTTATTTTCCCTATACGGGCTTGGGGTACGGTATTTAAAATACCGCTTGATCGGGCGCACAAGTCCTGCTCCTTATAGGTGTTCAGTCTTGAATAGCTTGTGCGACTTCGTTTAAACAGTTTTGTCTTACTTAAAAGGCTTTGGGGGGTTGTTGACCGTGTCCCGGATATCCTTGGCATTTTCTTACGAGATGGCCACGACCAGAGCACGGGGTGTAGGCGTACACCCGTCGTGTATAACTCTTTGATGTGGTGTGTCAATTAAATCTCTAGCCCGGACAGTAGATCCCGGGCCACCAGAGATATAAGTGCATGTAAATCGTTCACAAGTTCATATTAAATGATTATCCCAAGTTAATAAAAATATTTATGCCTTGTGCATTTAAATCAATTTTCAATCATTTTCAAAATGAGTCAGTCGATTTGTATTTACCAGTGTAAACTGACGTATTTTTCCCAAAAGATTAAGTGCAGGTACTATACGGAAATAGGCTGGCTGTTTCCTAGAGAGCGTCCACAATAGTCTCGCAAACTCGGACGACATTTATCCGTTGAACTATTTTTTATCTTATTTTATTTGATCCGCCTGTGGATCCATTTCAACTACTGTGATATTTATTATTACACTTTATTTAAAAGTTGAAATGTTTCTATTCTGCTTCCGCTGTGCATTATTATTTGTGTTGATTGTCTATGACGATGCCAACTACGTCACTGTACCCCACACCGGGCCCACCGGTGACACGTGGGAATCGGGGTGTGACAGGTTGGTATCAGAGCCAACGCTGAGTGAATTAAACACTAGTCTTATGTGTTTAATCTCAGTTACACAATTGCACATTCCTCGATTTTCGAGTCTAGACAAAGAACTTAGGAAATGTTCGACATTTCGTTTAATTTATTTTATTATTTATTATTGCATTGTCTTATATATTTTGTTGTGCAACTTGTTTGACTTTTGACAGGATCAGGATGCCGCCAAGGATGAGAGGTCGTGGAGGATTTCCTACATCGCACGATCATGAGGCTGGTCCCTCGCATAGACGGGCCCCATCTGCTACACACCACACAGCCGCCAACGACCTTTGGAGGTCTATTGCCGAGCCTGCTAGGCATTCGGTTTCCGCGAGCACTTCTCCGTCATTACCCCACTCGTTTGGGCCCCATGATTCGCTTGGATCATACATACCGTTGCACCAGTCACCACACCAGCACCCAGCGCCAGCCTACCAGGGTTTGTATAACCCTAATGCTTATGTGGAGGAGCCAGTGGGCCATAACCCACTTGGACAGGAGGACCACTTTCCTGGTGGTCACGAGATGGACGTAGACGAGGAGACGGACCCTTCGCTCCCACCATCAGGTACACCAAACCACCCGATTGAGATATCGGATGGGTCGCCATACACAGGATCACCATTTAATGGTGTGGACAGCTTCCAGGAGAGGTTCAAGCAGCATGATTGGTACTTCACCCCTAGCCACAACTCTCCTATGCTTCAATCACTCCATGGTACACCGATGCTTCAATCGCTCCATGGTTCGCCGGTGCACTCGCAGCACCACTCGCAGCAGCAGCAGCTCCAGCAGCAGCCGCCTCTACCGCAGGACCTATCTGAGGCCCTGTGGCGTGACGTGATCACTCCGTCACCACCGCCGCCGCCAGTTTTACCTCCTCCGCCTCAGAGGCCTAGGAGGAATGCGCGCATGTCTACGCGCGGAGGGATTCGCATAGGCACCCCTCCACGTGTTAGTAGCAGCCGCTACACATCTCTACCCGGGGAGTCTGAGACAGGGGAGTCTCAGCATCCCGTATCGGAGGTTACTTCTGTTCCGATCCCGCCTCTGCCGCCGCAGAATTTTGGAGAGCCGATTCCGGCTTATGCTAGTGCCGCTCAGTTCAACCCGTTCGAGCAGGTATTCCCTCAGGGTTATGATTACACGGGAGACCCTTATTGGCAAGCTGTGAACTACAGCTCACTCCCACATAGTGGTCCACTTGGAGACCCTTGGGCTGCTGGCCCATCTACTTTTGGTTACCCTCCGGGTTACCAGCAGCCACCGCAGCCGCAGCCTTACCAGCCGCCGCAGCCACAGCACTACCAGCCACCACCACCGGCGCCTATGATGTCGCCACCGCAGGTTCAGGAGATCCTGCAGGGGATTGATAGCATGCGACGCGAGTTTCAGCACAATATGCGAGAGGATCGCCGACGCACCAGTGGCCTGTTTAAGAAGGTATTCGATTTGCTCAAGGGTAAGGGCAAGAAGGATCGTTGAATCCTTCGATTATCATTGCATGTACTCATGTCCCTGCGTGGACATTTATTCCAGTACTCTACCCCTGCGTGGGTATATCTATCTTTCTCTACCCCTGTGTGGGTATGTTATCTTGTTAACCCCTGCGTGGGTTTGTTTTATTTTATTTTGTTATTGTTGTACTTGTTTAGCCCCTGCGCGGGCATGTGATTCATGCTAGTTATGTTATTTCAAAGTCCCGTTTAGGGCAATTATGTACTGGTATTTTATTGAAAAATTTAAATGGTTAATTTGAATTTATCATTTTATTTATATGCATAAATATAATATTAAAATAATGGAAAATATCAATTTTTATTTGATTTGCCATTTTATAAGAATCATAGTAAGGTATAACCTAGCCTGAATGCCTTATTAACAGGCCTGGCCCTGATGGTAAAACCTGGTTGAAAAGATTCAACTCCCTGTTAACATCTGAAAACATGTTAACATTCCTGGCCAAGCGTGATCTGTAAAAATCACACAAGCCACCCTTTTTAATAAACTACCTACAGATTATATCTGTACACAAGTCTATTAATGACTTGATACCTACGGGTTATGACTATGTCATACAGTGGCAGTTGTGGTCTATGACTCCCTGCCTAGTAAAGAAATATCTACAGATTATATCTGTACACAAGTCTATTAATGGCTTGATACCTACGGGTTATAACTATGTTATATAATGACAGTTGTGGTTTATGACTCTCTGTCTAGTAAAGGATTATTTGTTTAATTATACAACTTATAGTCCTATAAAAATCTAAATTTATAATTTAGTGATTGTCCTTGTGACTAGGCCTATGGTGCCAATATATATATTTTCATTCCTTGATTGCTAATAAGAGCCTGAATGAAATCTATTAAATTAACTGCTAAGGTTTTTGATACCATGGTTAATAAATCGTCTAGGACGATAATACTGTTAGGTTCTAAATAAGACCTTGTCCTTTATTGTAGCTTAAAGCTACAATGGCCAAATCGGAAGAAACCAACAGTCATTCTGGGGAACGCTCAGATAATGCAAAGATTCACGTTACCGGTGCAGAATTGCAAGCACTGATTGATAATGCTGTCGCCAAGGCTATGGATAGGCAGTTCAGAGAATCTAGTGGTACTCAGAGTAGAACCCGCTCAGTGACGCATGTCAAGGCTAAGACTCATTCTGGGGCCCATAGTAAGCCGCCGTCTAAAAAGAGTGAGCCGAAGAAAGTAGAGGATGATAATCACTCCTCCAACCACAGCAGCGTCCCAAAGCAGGAGATTGAGCTGAAGCATGACACGTACAGCAGGTCCTGTACGTACAAATATTTTGTATCCTGCAAGCCTAGAGATTTCACTGGGGAAAAGGGAGCCGTCGATTGTATGACGTGGATCGACGAGATGGACACTGTAGTTGATATCAGCGGGTGTGCTGATAGGGACGTCGTTAAGTACGTGTCCCAATCATTCAAAGGAGATGCGTTAGCATGGTGGAGGTCACTCCTACAAGCTGCCGGTAAGGCCACACTGTACAGTTTGTCATGGGAACAGTTTGTGGCCCTGATTAAAGAGAACTTCTGTCCGCAGCACGAGGTCGAGCGAATTGAATCGGATTTTGTATCCTTAGTCATGAAGAACCTCGATTGTCAAACGTATCTTACTACGTTCAACACGCTGTCTCGTTTAGTGCCTTACTTGGTGACCCCGGAGCCGCGTAGGATTGCTCGATTTATCGGGGGTCTGGCACCGGAAATAAAGGCGAGTGTTAAAGCTTCAAGACCTACAACATTTCGATCCGTAGCGGATCTATCCCTCTCCCTCACTCAAGACGTGGTTAGATTGAGAGCCATGAAGAGCTCTGAGGAGAACAAACGAAAACGTGAGGATGACACCTCACGAAAATCTGAAAAGCGACATAGAGGGAACAACGACCACAGGAAAGGGTCGGGGTCTAGGAGGAATGATCACCAGTCGGGTGAAAAACCCAGATGCAAGTTTTGTAGGAGACACCACTTTGGGAGGTGTCGGTTTGAAACAAAATCCCAGTCTTCGGAGAAGCGATGTGGAATCTGCAAGTCCACCGATCATAAGGCTGTGGATTGCAAGAAGATGAAGGATGCAACGTGTTTTGGTTGCAACGAAAAAGGTCACATTCGGCCCAACTGTCCAAAGTTTGCGAAGAAGGCCGAGGAAGGGAAGAAGACTAACGCGAGAGTCTTCAAAATGGACGCAAAGGAAGCAGTCCTTGACGATAACGTCATTACCGGTACGTTTCTTGTAAACGCTATTTTTGCTAGGGTTTTGTTTGATTCGGGGGCTGATAAGTCGTTTGTAGATAATAAGTTTTGTAAACTATTAAACCTTCCTGTTAAAACCTTAAGCGTGAAATATGAGGTGGAATTAGCCGATGGAACCTTAGAAACCGCCTCGACTGTTCTAGATGGATGTGTTATATCCATTAGGAATCACTCTTTCCCGTTATCCTTGCTTCCCTTTAAGCTAGCCGGATTCGATATAGTAATAGGCATGGATTGGTTGTCGAGTAACCAAGCCCAGATTCTGTGCAACAGAAAGCAAGTAATAGTTAAGACTCCGTCCGGTGAGTCACTTACTATTCAAGGAGATACCCAACATGGATTGCCCGAGCAAGTGTCCATGCTCAAGGCATCCAGATGCATGCAGAAGGGTTGTGTCATTTATATGGCACAAGTTACCATTGATGAACCAAAGCCGAAGATTGAAGATATTCCTGTTATCTCGGAATATCCTGAAGTGTTTCCTGAAGAACTACCCGGATTGCCACCGGATAGACAAGTAGAGTTTCGGATAGATATCATTCCAGGCACTGCGCCTGTAGCAAGAGCACCATACAGATTGGCACCAACGGAGATGAAGGAGTTGAGGACGCAGTTGGATGATCTATTAGCTAAGGGTTTTATCAGACCTAGCTCATCTCCTTGGGGAGCGCCAATCTTGTTCGTTAAAAAGAAGGATGGTTCGATGCGTCTGTGCATCGATTACCGTGAACTTAACAAGGTCACTATCAAGAATAGGTATCCGTTACCCAGGATCGACGATCTGTTCGATCAGTTGCAAGGAGCAAGTTACTTCTCCAAGATTGACCTAAGGTCAGGTTATCATCAGTTGAAGGTCAAGGATGAAGATGTACACAAGACCGCGTTTAGGACTCGTTATGGACATTACGAGTTCCTAGTGATGCCGTTTGGGCTCACCAACGCACCAGCCGCATTCATGGATCTCATGAATCGCGTCTGCAAGCCTTATTTAGATAAGTTCGTCATTGTCTTTATTGACGACATCCTTATCTACTCGAAGAGCCAAGCTGATCATGAGAAACACCTTCGTTGTATTCTCAAACTTCTGAATCAAGAAAAGCTTTATGCCAAATTCTCGAAGTGTGAATTTTGGCTTCGTGAAGTCCAGTTCCTTGGACATGTTGTAAGCGAGCGTGGTATCCAAGTAGATCCCGCTAAAGTGGAAGCAGTCATGAACTGGCAGGAGCCGAAGACTCCTACCGAGATTCGCAGTTTCCTCGGATTGGCAGGATATTATAGGAGATTCATCGAGAATTTCTCAAGGATTGCTGCGCCCCTAACCTCATTGACTCGTAAGAAGATTAAGTTCGATTGGGGCCCTAAGCAGCAGGAATCCTTTGACATTCTGAAGCAGAAGCTGAGCAATGCGCCAGTATTGACATTGCCCGATGGTATAGATGAATTTGTGGTGTATTGTGATGCATCACATACTGGCATGGGGTGTGTACTCATGCAGAAAGGCAAAGTCATTGCCTACGCTTCTCGACAGCTCAAGGTGCACGAGAAGAACTACACCACCCACGATTTGGAATTGGGTGCGGTTGTATTTGCTTTGAAGCTATGGAGACATTACTTGTATGGAACCAAGTGTATCATTTATTCGGATCACAAGAGTCTTCAGCATCTGTTCAATCAGAAAGAATTGAACATGCGTCAAAGGCGATGGATGGAAACCCTCAATGATTATGACTGTGAGATAAGATACCATCCAGGCAAGGCGAATGTGGTTGCCGACGCCTTAAGCAGAAAAGAAAGGGTGAAACCGATCAGGATCAATGCCAAGCGCATTGAGATAAGAAATAATTTGAATGAAAGGGTGTTGGCTGCACAGAAGGAAGCTGTGCTGGAAGCTAACTATCCGGCAGAAAAGTTGGGAGTAACTGAGGAGCAGTTATCCCACGACAAAGATGGAATGCTACGCCTAAACGGACGAATATGGGTCCCAGTATATGGAGGACTTCGGGATGTTATCCTCCAGGAGGCCCACAGCTCTAAATACTCCGTCCATCCTGGAGCTGATAAGATGTACCAGGATTTGAAATCGAACTACTGGTGGATTGGTTTGAAAAAGTCCGTGGCCGAGTATGTGGCCAGGTGTTTGACTTGTGCGCAAGTCAAGGCTGAGCATCAGAAGCCGTCAGGTTTGCTTCAACAACCTGAAATTCCCAAATGGAAGTGGGAAATGGTGACAATGGATTTTATCACCAAGTTGCCGAAAACGAAAAAGGGAAATGATACCATATGGGTCATAGTTGACAGACTGACTAAGTCAGCTCATTTTCTACCCATCAAAGAGACGTATAGCTCAGATATGTTAGCTCAATTATACGTCGATAAGATAGTAGCGCTACATGGTATACCTATATCTATTATCTCTGATAGAGATACTAGATATACGTCACATTTTTGGAAAAGTTTCCAACAGTCGTTGGGCACTCGTTTGAATTTTAGTACGGCTTACCATCCTCAGACTGATGGTCAGAGTGAGCGTACTATTCAAACTTTGGAAGACATGCTTCGTGCATGTGCGATCGACTTAGGTGGTAGTTGGGATAAGCACCTACCACTGATTGAATTCTCCTACAACAATAGCTACCATTCCAGCATAAAGGCTGCGCCTTTTGAGGCCCTATACGGTAGGAAGTGTAGATCGCCCATTTGTTGGGCAGAAGTTGGAGATGTCCAGTTGTCTGGACCAGATATCGTCTTTGAGACGACAGACAAGATCGTTCAGATCCGTGATCGTTTGAAAGCTGCCAGGGATAGGCAGAAAAGTTATGCGGATCCTAAGCGCAAAGATTTTCACTTCGATGTGGGTGAAAAAGTATTGCTCAAGGTATCACCTTGGAAAGGTGTGATGAGATTTGGAAAGAAAGGCAAGCTGAGCCCGCGATATATTGGACCTTTCGAGATAATCGAACGTGTCGGGGCAGTCGCTTACAAGTTAAAATTGCCTGAAGAGCTTAGTGCTATTCATAATGTGTTCCATATCTGTAACTTGAAGAAGTGTTTCGCTGACGATTCACTGGTTATACCGCATACAGATATACACATAGACGAAAGTCTAAAGTTTGTCGAAAAACCTTTGTCGATCGAGGATCGACAGGTAAAGAAGCTTCGAAGGAAGCAAGTGCCTATTGTTAAGGTCAAATGGGATGCCCGTAGAGGTCCCGAATACACGTGGGAAGTGGAATCCACGATGAAAGAAAAATATCCCCAATTGTTTGAATAAATCTCGGGGTCGAGATTTCTTTTAAGGGGGTGAGGATGTAACACCTCGAAAAAATTTCGGCCAATAATGTCTTGACACGTGTCATAAGGTTCCGTTATGTGAAAACATACTTTAGAGGGACTAAAAGTGACAAACAGTGAAAACTATGGAACGTAAGGGTCCAAGGTGTCAACAATGGATAAATAGGCTCTATGATAACCCCACATAATGTTTATAACCTTTAACGGATGGTTCATGGATCATACGACGCGGAAATTGCACGAAAGTGAAGTATTGTAAACTATAGGGGCCAAAAGTGTCAACATGTTTAATTTATACCTCTGAGTGAACTTTTGGCAGACCCGAAGCTTGGTATAGCTAAAATATACTCACTAGAATATGTGGTAAAAATTTCATGAAGTTTCGTCAACGTATGAGAAAGTTATGGCCAAAACCGTACTTAAAGGACTAAAAGCGTCAACGTCGAATTCAGGGCTTTTCGGTTGAGCGCAAAGTTATCCGAGGGCATTACCATGTTGGTAAAAGTCCTAAGGTTCTTAAAAACCAAGATTGGGGGTTTACGGGTCGAGAAAAATAGCCGAAACATCGCGTACAAGTTCAGGGGTCAAAGCTGCCAATGTATGAAAGTTGTTTGGCTGAAACCAGGGTCAGGCGACCCGCCTGGGAAGGCCCAAGCGGGCCGCGTGGGTTGCCCAGCGACAGAATTCGCAAATGTGGATGGTTTGGGTCCGAATTCAAGTGTATTACAGCTGGTCTTGCCTCCTCTTGCACCAATAACATTACATGCAAGCCTACTACAACAGTAAACCTCAATTACCTGCTTTAAATCCGAATTTGCATCCATTTCTTGAGCATTTTCATAGTAAACAAGAACACCAAGACTTGCAAGAGCTCTCAAAGCTTCTCTGGAGATAATCTGATCCTCAAGGCCGACTCCTAGTGATCATTTAACACCTATAGAACTATTGTAAGCATTCAATTCGTTCTTTAATCCGTTTTTGCTATGATTATTAGTAAAAGTCAAACTGGGTGTTCATAACCTTTGACTTTCTGATTAAACGGATTTCTTTCAGTAATTTCTCGAATTGAAACTTGTTATAGATTAGTATTTATGTGGGAAACAAACCCTCTAAAGGGTACTAACTGATTCCCACTACATGCATGCTTAATGTCGAGTCAAACCTAATTCTAAAAAGTCAACAGAAGTGATTTTTGCGAAAAATGACATGATAAATGATATAGATGACATGCAACCTGATTGATCATTGAAAATAACTTGTAACATATATATAAATGTGTTTTAATCATCATCAACTCGACACTCTATAGTATAGCCACGAATCGGAACCGAAAGTCTTGTAAAACGATTATTTCGTAGACTATCGATTCGGATTCATACATGCATGTACAAGATCAGTATTGGAAAGTATTTTTGACTACTTTTATTTTAGTTAAACTTTCTGGAATTTTCGTTGATTGAGTCTATGTTTAGCCTATTCGAATGCTTGTTTCCGGTTTATGCATAAAGTTGACTATTTTGCCCTTTTTGATTTAAAACGGGATTTTTGGAAAAGTGAAAGGATAGAAATCTTTATTTTTATTATATAAACTTGCACCGAAAGTTTCGGATCAGTTGGTGGTCCAGATTGTGAGATATGGCCATTAGCGTAAAACTATATTATAAATTTACATAAACGGTCCTTTTTGCGTAGAACCCGTTTCTGGCCACGTTTTGGTACAAAACTTTTTACCAACTGATTATATATAATATTCTGGGAATTTTGATGATTTTTAAGTAATTTTTGGCTGAACGGATCCTAGATCACCTAGTCATATCGGCTTATGTCGGTTTTGACCGTTTTAGCCATAAAAGGAGTTTTACACATCCTTTTGACCCGAAACCTTTTTCTACTGATTTTATATGATGAATAAATTATTTTAAGTATTCTGGAAATATAAAAATCTCAGATTTAATTTGAAAACCCGAAAACGCCCTTAAATCGCATATTTAGCGTTTTAAGCGCATAGTGAGCGTTATACTTGTTTTAAACATATAAGACTTATACCTACTGATGTAAATCACATATTTTCATATAATAACAGTAAGTATAATATCTTGAACTCAGGTTTCCAGTTTTGGCATTTTTAGCCCTTGTGAAATTACTAAATTACCCCTACGGTGCATAGTTTGGTTTTAAATGATATATTTGATATATGGGTCATACCCTACTGATATAATATGTTATATTAAGTATATTTACTGTATGAACCAGACCCGAGACTCAGATTTCAAATCTTATCCTTTTATTATCCTTTAAATGACCAAAATGCCCTTCTAAGGCATAAATTGAGTTTAAAATTATCCCGGGCAATATAGAACATAACTTACTGATATAATATCATATTCTAAGCATATTAATTCAGGGAACTTGCATTTGAATCTTTTGGCTACCCATATCGCCCTTTTCGCGTTCGGTTCGGTTTACGTAACTAGTTTGCGTAAATTGACCGAACCGGGTCAAACGATATCATTTTTATTTCAAAATCCAGAATGTATTTAGTATACCCATATTATACAAGTATTCAAACTTGTCGGGTCTAAATCACATTCTATCCGGTCTTTCGCTTAATCGTGCGTAAACCGTATCATTCCTAAAACTAACCGGTCAAAGCTTAAGCTTAAATAAAAGGCCGTTAGGAATCTAATAGGTTAATTATAAACCTTTGTTCCAGATTAGGAAGCCCGGTAAAAGCTACCACCACTTATCGTTTGTGACTTATACTTGCTCAGGTAAATACATTTTGACTTATTTTCCCTATACGGGCTTGGGGTACGGTATTTAAAATACCGCTTGATCGGGCGCACAAGTCCTGCTCCTTATAGGTGTTCAGTCTTGAATAGCTTGTGCGACTTCGTTTAAACAGTTTTGTCTTACTTAAAAGGCTTTGGGGGGTTGTTGACCGTGTCCCGGATATCCTTGGCATTTTCTTACGAGATGGCCACGACCAGAGCACGGGGTGTAGGCGTACACCCGTCGTGTATAACTCTTTGATGTGGTGTGTCAATTAAATCTCTAGCCCGGACAGTAGATCCCGGGCCACCAGAGATATAAGTGCATGTAAATCGTTCACAAGTTCATATTAAATGATTATCCCAAGTTAATAAAAATATTTATGCCTTGTGCATTTAAATCAATTTTCAATCATTTTCAAAATGAGTCAGTCGATTTGTATTTACCAGTGTAAACTGACGTATTTTTCCCAAAAGATTAAGTGCAGGTACTATACGGAAATAGGCTGGCTGTTTCCTAGAGAGCGTCCACAATAGTCTCGCAAACTCGGACGACATTTATCTGTTGAACTATTTTTTTATCTTATTTTATTTGATCCGCCTGTGGATCCATTTCAACTACTGTGATATTTATTATTACACTTTATTTAAAAGTTGAAATGTTTCTATTCTGCTTCCGCTGTGCATTATTATTTGTGTTGATTGTCTATGACGATGCCAACTACGTCACTGTACCCCACACCGGGCCCACCGGTGACACGTGGGAATCGGGGTGTGACACCATTTCTCACCTCATGACCAACAGCAGCAAAGGATCCTTCTGAGGATTCGCGGTTCGTGGCAGTTACGCCACCGCCACCAGTTCAACCAGTAATTCCAGATCCGCCAAGGCGTAGAAGATCAGGCGCGCGGATGTCCACCCGAGGAGGGGAATTCCATTTCAGCACCCCTCGCCACTCGAGTGCGAGTCACTTTCCGTCAGTGCCTGAAGAACCACAATTAGGGGAACCTTCTGGTAACCCTGCAGAGGTGAATTCTGCACCAGTTGCACCACCTCCGCCACCATTCGGATATGACAATCCGATACTAGCGTACGGCGGTTCCACTGCGTACAATCCGTTTGAGCAGCCGACTCACACGCACTACAACTAGAACTATGATGCCGATCCATATGTGGTAGCGGCTAATTACAATGCCCTCCATGGAACTTCTTGGAGACCAGATTACTCAGCTCATGGGTATCCAATACCTCCTAGACCTCCGGTTCAGCAACCGTCGCAGCAGCCACGTTTTTCTCCACCGGAGCAAGAAGAAATCCTACACCGTTTAAACCGTGTGGAACGAGACTTCGAACAAGAACGTAAGAGTAATCGTGGATTCCTTAAGGGCCTAGCAAACCTACTAAAAGGGAGGAAGAAACGAGATCATTAGTCTCCTTATATATTGTTGTATTTGTTATTTCAATTTAGTCCCTGTGTGGACATTATCGTGTTTAGTCCCTGCGTGGACAATTGCGTTCCAGTCCCTGCGTGGACTTACCTTTTAGTCCCTGCGCGGACATCTATCTATGTATTCGGTCCCTGCGTGGACTTGTTTTTCTAAAAACCTCTGCGTAGGTAATTATTTATTTAAAAAGTCTCGTTTAGGGCAGCGTGTATTCATTATTGAGATTAATGGAATGTTATGTTATAAATTTCATTTTTGTTATTATATATGAAATAAATCAAAAGTCATTCCCTTTTAAATTAAATCTGCCTAAATAAAGAATCTTAAGAGTGAAACCTAGCCAGGTGTCATTATAAGACCCGGCCAAGATGGTAAGACCTGATTAAAAGATTCAGATTCCCTGTTAACCTCTGTAAACATGTTAACGTTCTTGGCAGACGTGATTCGTTAAAATCGCACGCGTCATTCTTATATAAGAATCCTTCTAAGGATTTCAAAGCCCAAATTAATGATTTATAAGTCATGGGTAAAATCGTCAAGGAAGATGATCACTTATTAAACATCCATTAGCGATGTAATGCCTACGGGCCATATTTATTGTCATATAAGACAAAAGGCAGTTGTAGTCTATGATTCCCTGTCAGAAAAGGTAAAAGGACTACGGTTCTAACCTTCATGCCTTGATTCTCTGTAATCCCGGCTTATATTATAAAAACGTCCTTGTGACTAGGCTTTTGTGCCACTAACAACATTGTTGTAATTAGGATAAGCTATATTCAAATCCTAGATAAAAGTGAGTAACAAATTAACCAGATATGGTTTCTGTTTACCATGGTTAATGAATTGCCATAAAAGACAATTCCATAATAGACTCCTAAATAAAACTTTTTCGTTATCTTCTGTAGCAGATTCAAGTTACAATGGCTGATCCAAATGAGGAGAATAGTCATTCTTAAGAAGATGAATACGATAACGCCCAGGTTCATTTGACGGGCGCTGAATTAAAAGCTCTTGTCGACGGTGCTGTTAAGGCAGCCTTGGATCGACAATACGAAGAGTACACCGAGTCCCGGAGCAGAACCATATCTAAACCACACTCAAAGCCGAAAACCCACTCAAAATCTCACAGCAAACCACCGTCTAAGCCTAAAAAGGACGATGATAAACACTCATCCAATGAAAACAGTGTCCATCCAGAAAAAGTGTTTACTGATGCATCTCGCGCCAGGGGTTGCACCTACAAGTATTTCGTATCTTGCAAACCCCGAGATTTCACTGGGGAGAAAGGCGCGATAGATTGCATGACTTGGTTAGACGAGATGGACACCGTGGTGGACATCAGTGGTTGTGCAGAGAAAGATGTGGTGAAGTTTTTTTCACAATCATTTAAGGGCGAGGCCCTGGCTTGGTGGAGATCTCTGGTTCAGGCCTCGGGGAAGGCTGTTTTGTACAGCATGACGTGGGAGGAATTTATTTCTCTCATAAAGGAAAATTACTGCCCTCAACATGAGGTTGAAAAGATTGAGTCCGACTTCCTATCGTTGGTTATGACGAACCTTGACTGTCAAGCTTACCTCACGAGCTTCAACACAATGTCCTGGTTGGTTCCGTATCTGGTAACCCCGGAGCCAAAGAGAATAGCTCGTTTTATCGGTGGTTTAGCCCCCGAAATAAAGGCAAGCGTAAAGGCCTCTCGGCCAGCGACCTTTAGATCTGTAGCCAACATATCTTTGTCCCTCACTCTGGATGCGGTTAGACAAAGATCGCTGAGGAACAAAGAGGCTGAGAAGAGAAAGCGTGAAGATGATAGTTCACGAAGGTCGAACAAGAAGCACCGTGGAAACGGTGACAACAAGAGAGGGTCTGAGTCAAGGAAGGAAGGGCAACAATCTGGTGAGAAGCCCAAGTGCAAGAATTGAAGAGACATCACTTTGGAAAGTGTAGACTCGAATCAAACTCGCAGACTCAGTCAAAGTCATTTGCTTGCGAGTTATGCAAGTCCAAGGACCACAAGACCTTGGATTGCAAAAAGATAAAGGATGCAACTTGCTACAGTTGCAACGAGAAGGGGCACATTAAAACCAACTGCCCTAAAAACACCAAGAAGCCTGAAGAGGCCAAGAAGACCAATGCGAGAGTCTTCAGGATGGATGCGAAAGAAGCCGTGCAAGATGATAACGTGATCACAGGTACTTTCCTTGTAAATGATATCTTTGCAAGAGTACTTTTTGATTCAGGTGCTGATAAGTCTTTCGTAGATCATAAATTTTGCAAATTGCTGAATATGCCTGTCAAAACCTTAAATGTGAATTATGAGGTAGAGCTAGTAGATGGCACCATAGAAACCGTCTCCACTGTGTTAGATGGATGTGTTATATCCATTAAGAACCACTCTTTTCCTCTATCTCTACTTCCCTTTAAATTGGCCGGTTTTGACATAGTATTGGGTATGGACTGGTTATCTCACAACCAGGCCCAAATCGTCTGCAACAGAAAGCAAGTGGTGATAAAGACTCCGTCTGGTGAATCGTTTACCATTCGGGGAGATACCCAGTATGGATTGCCTGAGCAAGTGACTATGCTCAAAGCTTCAAAATGTTTAAAGAAGGGTTGTGTCATCTACATGGCACAAGTCATTATTGAAGAGCCAAAACCAAAGATAGAAGACATTCCCGTCATTTTGGAATATCCAGAAGTTTTCCCAGAAGATCTACCTGGTTTGCCACCAGATAGGCAAGTGGAATTCAGGATCGATATCATCCCTGGAGCAGCACCTATTGCTAGAGCACCTTACAGGTTAGCACCAACCGAAATGAAGGAGTTGAGGACCCAACTGGATGAACTGCTAGCTAAAGGTTTCATTAAACCTAGTTCGTCTCCCTGGGGAGCGCCAGTCCTGTTTGTCAAGAAGAAGGACGGATCGATGCGTCTGTGCATCGATTATCGCGAGCTTAATAAAGTCACGATAAAGAATAGATATCCTTTGCCGAGGATCGACGATTTGTTCGATCAGTTACAAGGGGCAAGTTATTTCTCGAAGATTGACTTGAGGTCAGGCTACCATCAACTGAAGGTCAGAGATGAAGACGTACATAAAACCGCATTTAGAACTCGTTATGGTCATTATGAGTTCCTAGTGATGCCTTTTGGGCTCACTAATGCACCGGCCGCGTTTATGGATCTCATGAATCGCGTTTGCAAGCCGTACCTAGACAAATTCGTCATCGTTTTCATCGACGACATTCTTATCTACTCTAAGAACCAAGCTGACCATGAGAAACACCTTCGTTGTATTCGCAAACTCCTGCATCATGAGAAACTCTATGCCAAATTCTCTAAGTGCGAATTCTGGCTTCAAGAAGTCCAATTCCTTGGACATGTTGTCAGCGAGCGTGGTATCCAAGTGGATCCCGCTAAAGTAGAAGCTGTCATGAATTGGCAAGAGCCAAAGACGCCTACAGAGATTCGTAGTTTCCTGGGGTTAGCAGGATATTACAGACGTTTCATTGAAAATTTTTCAAGGATTGCTGCGCCCTTAACTTCCTTGACCAAGAAGAAAGTAAAGTTCGTTTGGGGCCCTAAGCAGCAAGAGTCCTTTGATATTCTGAAGCAAAAGTTGAGCAACGCTCCTGTACTAACATTGCCTGAAGGTACCGAAGAGTTCGTAGTTTACTGCGACGCATCACACATTGGCATGGGGTGTGTGCTTATGCAGAAAGGCAAGGTTATTGCCTATGCTTCAAGACATTTAAAGGTGCACGAGAAGAATTACACCACCCATGACTTGGAGCTGGGTGCCGTTGTGTTCGCACTAAAACTGTGGAGGCATTATCTGTATGGTATCAAGTTTGTGATCTATTCGGATCATAAGAGCCTTCAACATCTGTTTAATCAGAAGGAATTAAACATGAGGCAACGCAGTTGGATGGAGACTTTAAATGATTATGATTGTGAAATCAGATATCATCCCGGCAAGGCGAATGTAGTCGCTGATGCCTTAAGTCGAAAGGAAAGGGTGAAACCATCCGAATCAATGCCAAGAGCATTGAAGTGAAGAATAATTTGATTGTAAGGTTGTTAGCTGCACAGAGGGAAGCTGTGTTGGAAGCTAACTACCCTAAAGAAAAGCTAGGAGTAACTGAGGAGCAGTTAACTCTTAGCAAGGACGGAATTTTACGATTAAATGGACGAATATGGGTTCCAATTTATGGAGAACTACGAGATGTTATCCTCCAGGAAGCCCATAGTTCCAAATATTCTGTTCACCCGGGAGCTGATAAGATGTATCAGGATCTAAGGGCAAATTATTGGTGGATAGGCTTGAAAAAGTCTGTAGCCGCTTATGTAGCCAAATGCTTGACTTGTGCGCAAGTCAAAGCTGAGCATCAAAAGCCGTCAGGCTTGCTACAACAGCCTGAACTTCCCGAATGGAAGTGGGAATGTGTAACTATGGATTTTATTACCAAGTTACCCAAGACGAGGAAAGGAAATGATACAATATGGGTTATAGTTGATAGACTGACTAAGTCAGCGCATTTCTTACCCATCAAGGAGACTTATAGCTCCGACATGTTAGCCCAGCTATACGTTGATAAGATTGTAGCCTTACATGGCATACCTGTGTCTATTATCTCTGACAGAGATACAAGATACACGTCGCATTTTTGGAAAAGCTTCCAGCAATCTTTGGGCACCCGTTTGAATTTTAGTACGGCTTACCATCCTCAGACAGACGGTCAGAGTGAGCGTACTATTCAGACGTTGGAAGAAATGCTACGTGCATGTGCTATCGATTTGGGTGGTAGTTGGGATAAGAACCTACCATTAATCGAATTCTCCTACAACAATAGCTACCATACCAGCATTAAGGTTGCGCCCTTCGAGGCATTATACGGTAGAAAGTGTAGATCGCTTGTTTGTTGGGCGGAAGTTGGAGATGTCCAATTATCGGGACCAGAGATAGTCTTCGAAACGACGGACAAGATTGTCCAAATTCGAGACCGTCTCAAGGCTGCCCGAGATAGGCATAAAAGTTACGCAGATCCAAAGCATAAAGATTTTCACTTCGAAGTAGGTGAAAAAGTGTTGCTTAAAGTATCACCCTGGAAGGGGGTGATGCGTTTTGGTAAGAAAGGCAAACTAAGCCCGAGATACATAGGACCTTTCGAGGTTATCGAACGTGTCGGGTCCATTGCCTATAGTTAAACTTGCCAGAGGAGCTCAATGGAATTCACAATGTGTTCCACATCTGCAATCTAAAGAAGTGCTTCGCTGATGAATCACTGGTAATACCACATACAGATGTGCACATAGATGAGAGCTTAAAATTTGTGGAAAAACCTTTGTCGATTGAAGATCGACAGGTAAAGAAGCTTCGAAGGAAGCATGTACCTATTGTTAAGGTCAAATGGGATGCCCGTAGAGGTCCCGAATTCACGTGGGAGGTTGAATCCACGATGAAAGAAAAATACCCTTATTTGTTTCAGTAAATCTCGGGTCGAGATTTATTTTAAGGGGCTGAGGATGTAACACCTCGAAATTTTGTGTCCAATAAAATGTTGACACGTGTCATGAGTTTACACGTGGTATTAAATACTAAATAAAGGACTAAAGTTGACAAACCTTGAAAGTATGTAAATTCGAGGGTTAAAAATGTCAACGAAGGGTAATTATACTGTATAGTAACCCTAAATGATGCACGTACCTTCAAACGAATAAATCATGGATCGTACGGGGCGAAAATGCGGAAGAAAGTGAGAGATTACAAACTACAGGGGTCAAATGTGTCAACATGTTTAATTTATACCTCTGAGTGACCCTTCGACGAACCCGAGACTTTGTAACAGTAAAATACGCTCACAAGAATATACGATATAAATTTCGTGAAGTTCCGTTTTAAAACGAGAAAGTTATGATCAAATTCGTATGCGAGGGGTTAAAAGCGTCAACAATAAAAGTTAAGGCTTTTCGGATAGTAATTAAACTAACCGGGGATTTAACAATGCGGGTAAAAGTCACGAGGCCCTTAATTGTAAATAATCGAGGGCCAAATCGCAAAGTTACCCCTTCGAAACCGAAAGGTCAGGTTAATGATTACAAAAGATTTAAAAATCTTGGAAATCAACCCTCAGGCGGGCCGCGTTAAGGGAACGGGTGAGCTAATGCG
The DNA here is from genome assembly GCF_002127325.2 of Helianthus annuus. Classification (NCBI taxonomy): domain Eukaryota; kingdom Viridiplantae; phylum Streptophyta; class Magnoliopsida; order Asterales; family Asteraceae; genus Helianthus; species Helianthus annuus. Next base: position 166,959,698 of record NC_035447.2, on the reverse strand, counting down.
GGCCGCGCGCCATTTGAAGATACGTTTACTGACTTAAGGATTCAGGCGGCCTGCGTCTGAGTTGCTTGAATCCTAAAGCGGGCCGCGTACGACCTCCAGATGCAGAAAGTTTGGACAGATTCAATGTTTGAGCTTGTAAACGATCTTGTGTGCATTAATTGAAGCATGGGCGCCCTCTACATGTCCCCTAGCACTATAGGACACCTGCTGATCATCCATGAGCAATCCTAGAGTGAGTTGTAATGATCTTGTGCACCATAATTCACTATAAAAGGAAAGGCCTTGCACACAATTGAAACACACCTCAAACCTGCTTTCTAGTTCATCTCTGGAGCTCTCAAGCATTCTTCTAACATCTCTAGTCGTGCACCAAGCTTCTGTAAGTATGCCTACCCTTTTGTGGCTTAGTTTTGGCATAGTTTAGCTTAAAAGTCAATCCGTCATAATTGACAATTGACTTTACGATAAATCACAAATGGTCCAGTGGTTTGTCGAATCAAAGGTAGTTATATGTTGGTAATCATGTGGGCTTTAAACCCCTAAAAGGGCACCCTCTGATTCCCACTCTAACTAGTCCGAATGTCGAGTCAAACGTGCTTAGAAAAAGTCAACAGAAATGCTATTTTGCGATTTCATGCATAATCAGTAATGTAGATGATGTGTAACCTGTTTAAACACTCATAAAACATGATAATAAGTATATTAACTAGTCTAAGCTTATTTGATCCGACCATTTACTGTTTTGACCCGGTTCGGAGCCGAAAGTCGCAAAACTTTGACTTTTGCTTTGACTTTAGTTCTGACCCGTTAAAGTATGATTTAGATATGCCTTTGGACTCTCTTAGGACCAGGTTACATGATGGTATAACCCTCTGTGACCGGTTCGTTGTTTGTTCGAGTCTTTTACACCTTTCCGTTAAATGCTTAAAAGTTGACCGTAACGCCCTTTTTAATTTAAAACAAGAATTTCGGACACGTGAAGGGACCATAACCTTGGTTACTGATTTCTAAGCATGTCCCTAAAATTTCACGTCGATCCGAGGTCCAGAATAGGAGTTATACTAAATAGCGCAAATTACGGAAACTTTAATAATTAAATAGTGCAATTAGCATAACGCCTATCTAAACCCAGATTTCGACACCAAACCTTTTACACACTGATGTAAAATAATATTTTGGAATTTTTAAAGATTTTTAATTATTTTTAGCCTGCTCATAACCTGCGGTTATGGCATCGGTTCAGTAAATAGCGAATATACCCTTTTCGGCCATAACTTGAGTTCTACAAGGTCTTTTGACCTGATTCCAGTTGCTACTGATTTTAAATAATAAATAAAGTATTTTGGACTTTATAAACTGTTTGGGAAACTCAGATTTCCTGTAGAACTCAGAAACCTCTTTTATAATCTTTTAAAAGACCGAAATACCCCGACGGGGCATAATATGAACTTAAACTCGTTACGGGCATTATGAAAGGTATCCTACTGATACCACAACCTCTTTAAAGCATATTGGCTTAGGAAACCAGTGCAGGACTCTTACGGTTACCCGTTACGCCTTTTGCGCGCACGGTTTGGCTTATCTAACTAGTTTACATAAACTAGCCAAAACGGGTCAAACCATATTGTTTTGACCCCAAAATCCAGAGTGTGATTATTATACCCATACAAAACAAGTCTTAAAACTTGTTGTGTCAAAATCACATTCCATTCCCGGTTTTCGCCTTTCACGCGATTAAACCGTAACTATCCGTTGAAACTGACTGGTCTAAGCTACGGCTAAATTAAAGACCCGTTAGGATTCTAATAGGTTATTTTAAACCTTCGTTCCAGAATAGGAGACCAGTAAAAGCTATTTGCAATTTATTCAATTAAGGACTTATACTTGCAAAGGTAAATACTTTTAACTTATTTTCCGTTATACGGGCTTGGGTTACGGTATATAGCATACCGCTTGATCGAGCATCAAATTCTCCACCGTTGAGTGGGTAATTGAATAAATTTGATCGGCTCGTTTCAACAGTTTTGTTTACTTAAAAGCCTTTGGGGGGTTAATGACCATGTCCCGGATATCCCTGGCATCATTTTACGAAATGGCCACGACCTAAGCGCGGAGTGTAGGCGTACACTCGTCAGTGCATAAATAGTTGATGTGGTGTGTCTCTTGATCTTTAACCCGGGCTTGATCCGGGCTACTAAACGCATAAGGAACATGTAATTCGTTCTCAAGATTATAAATTTAAATAATTCACCCAAGTTATAAAATAGTTTGTGCCTTGTGCATTCAAATCAATTTTAATAAACATTTTGCAAAAGTGTCGGTTGAATGTATTTACCAGTGTAAACTGACGTATTTTCCCAAAAAGATTAAATGCAGGTACTAAGCGTAATTGGCTGGCTATTTCTCCTTAGCATCAATAAAGATTCTCACAAGCTTAAGATGCCTACGTCTGTTGAACAATACTTATATTTTATTTGATCCCCTGTGGATACCTTTCGACTATTCGTAATACATTGATATTACAAACAATGATTGAAATATAATTATCTTTATGCTTCCGCTGTGCATTCATATATTGTGTGGTTTGACTATATTGTTGCCAACTACGTCACGGTAATCCCCCACCGGGCCCACCGGTGTGACACGTGAAAATCGGGGTGTGACATTCTAGGTTTTAATCGTTGTAATCTATTGCGCAGTCGCGCTTATTTTGGATTGAATTGATGATGGTTTTTCTTCTATGTAATCGTTGCGCGTTTGCTCTTGTTAAATATAATTTTTTGTGTTTGCTTTCCTTGTCCAGTTACAATTATTGCATTGTTGCTAGAAACGTTGGTTAAGTTAGCGCGAATGAATGTAAGTGTGGCTCTTGTGCGAGTACCATTGCCCGGACTCGCGCTATGTTCGCGGAGGACCTTGGAGGCATAACTCAAGAGCTCGTAATTTACTGAAGTGTTTTCGTGCTAATCAAAAGTTTAACATGCATTTGTAACGTAGAAGTCATCATAACATAAGGCATATGCTTTCATTGATTTGAGAAACAGGCGCTTAGGCCAACGTACATCGTAACCAAGTAGGGCGTTTAGCCAACATAGAAATCAGAAAAGGCGTGTGGCCAACATGAGAAAGTAAAGGCACAAGGCCAGGGGTAATTACATATAGCACTTGCGCAGTTGTTGCGCATTCCATGTGCGCGAGATGATGTATCCATCCAGAGTGCGCAACTTGTATGCCCCTTTCCCTAGCACTTCGTGTACCAAGTATGGGCCCTCCCATTTGGGTGCTAGTTTTCTTGGGCGTTCAGCGTTTGAAGCTTCGTTGTCTCTGAAGACGTATTCTCCTTGAGTGAAGGTACAAATGCGGACTCTCGCATTATAGTACCTTTCCAGCTGTGTCTTGTACTTTGCTTCTTTAATGCGCGCAATCCCTCGTCTTTCTTCCAATAGATCCAAGTCGAGACGGCGCTCTGCTTCATTATCGACCATGTTGACTGCTGTCAAGCGCGGTGAGGGGAGTCCAACTTCAGCTGGGATAACTGCCTCCGAACCGTATACTAGGCTAAAAGGATTTTCGCCAGTGCTTGTTTTCGGCATGGTTCGGTGAGCCCACAGGATGCTTGGGAGCTCATCTACCCAACCTCTTCTCTTTGTGCCTAGTCGGGCTTTTATCCCCTCGACGATACTTTTGTTGACACTTTCCACCTGACCATTGCCTTGAAGATGCGCAACAGAGGAGAAAGTGTGCTCAATCTTCATTTCCTTCATCCAATTTTGAAGATCCTCGGAAGCAAAATTGGTACCGTTGTCTGTGACAATTTTGAGTGGGAGACCAAATCTGCAAATGATGTGCTCCCAGATAAACTTGCGCACCATCATTGCAGTAGTTGAGGCGAGAGCTTTGGCCTCCACCCACTTAGTAAAATAATCAACGACCACGATTATGAACTTCACGGCTCCCGGAGCATCAGGGAAAGGTCCCACCATATCAATTCCCCACTACTGGAAAGGCCAACCAGTGGATACAGGGATGAGATCATTCTTTGGGCGCAGGGTTTTCGGGGAGTGTCTTTGGCACGAGTCACATTTGCGCAACTCCCTTAGAGCATCGACATGTATCCCTGGCCAGTAATAACCAGCATTCATAATCTTCACGACAACCATGTGCGGGCCTGCATGGATGCCGCAGATCCCTTCGTGAATCTCTCTAATCAAGTAATTCGCGTCTTGGGGGTCCACACAGCCCAATAAAAGCCCCCAAGAAGGACTTTCGGTATAAAATATCATCATTCATCTCATAATGCAGGGTCTTGTTTTGAATCTTCCTTGCCTTTGCTTTGCTCTCCGAGAGTATTCCTTCTTGCAGATATTGAATTGTAGGGGTCATCCAAGATGGCTGCCCTATTTCAATCACATTTACCTGGCGCAACAGGACTGATGGATTTTTTAGTACTTCAATCCTTACATCTTTGGCGAGATGTTGAAAGGAAGTTGAAGCGAGCTTGCTCAAGGCATCTGCTGGTTTGTTTTCGGAGCGATTGATATGGACTACCTTGTATAACTTGAATTGCTGAAGCAATTCTTTCGCCTGGTGACGTGTGCGCGACTGTACATATTTTTACAATGAAATTACACACGATTTGGTTTTAAATTTATAAAAGTGATTATTACTTTTACATCAAAACACACACGAAAGGGCAAATGTACCTCGTCATATATGTAGTAAAGTATCGGTAAGAACCAAGTATCGATCCACGGAAATGGGCGGAGAAATAATACTAGACCTTTGTCACTAAATTACCGGTAAATACGTAAGTTGTTTGGTTTTTTTAATTAAACTAAAATAAGCATAAACAAATACATATATAAAAACATAATAGATTTCAAATACTAAAATAGACAAATAGCCTTGCTTAATATACAACCAAAGCATGTCAACTAAGTCGGTTTTGGCACTAGAAGCATTCGGTCAATTTTCCATTTTTAAGACAATTAGTATCCCTTTCGGGAATCCTAACATGACAATCATTCGGAAAGTTAAAACGATAAACACACTTTAACCACCTAAAATTGTTCTTTAACGTGCAATTGATAAATGTCTATGAAAATCTCCTAAAAATAAGTTAGTCATCCGTTAGGAGTTTTCTAACCTCACTTAAACAAGGAAAGCTACACCGATAAACACAATGCAACCACCGAGACAAGCATAAACTAGATTAAATCACAACCGAGTTCATTTTACAAATCTTGCACATAAATTCACCAAGATAGCAATTTTGGCCGAAACTACTAACTAAGCTAATAAATCATGGCAAGAATTCATAACAACACCATCTAACCCGTTAGGGTCCTTCCGAGAGGGCAAGCTTTCTTGATTAACAATAATTACATTTTATTAAACCACTAACCATTTCTAGTGTCATGGTGCCCACATTTTAACCAAGTTAAACTAGTTAACCAAATTAAAAGTTTACTAATACATGATTAATTAAGCTTCATTTTTCAACTATCTTAACTAACCAAGTACCAATCATCCAACACAATTACTTATAATCAAGAAATCAATGTCAATAACAAGGTAGCAAACTAATCATCAAAGATAATCATAGAAAATACTTCAAAAAGTCATTACAAACAAAGATTAACATACTAATGGCTATAATCAAGCAAGGGATTGTTGTGTTTTTGCCCAACGGCTACAATAATACATAATAATCAATCTTAATGCTTGAAACATAACAAAATTATGGAAAGACTTAAGAATTCAAACCATAAACAAGCATAAGAATGAGAATCCGGATAGAAATGGAGCTTATCGGGACAATGTGGCTTGAATCCGGGCGAAAGCTGATGCCTCCGGAGCCTGAAAATCGCCTGTGAAGCTCTCCAAAATTCCAGAGTTACGAACAGAATGCTTCTGTTCGTTTTTTATATATTTTCGATGTCGCACGGTCGTGCACCGATCGCACGACCGTTCACTTTTTGCATTATTGGAGTTACTGTTCATGACATCAGCAGAGTTGACTGGTCTTCGGTCTCGCACGACCGTTCCTCGTATTGCACGATCGTGCGTTTCCGTGATCTTGTTGCACGGACTGAAGCACTGGTCGTTCATTACCGGGAATTTGCTGAACATCGGATCCGCACGGGGTGCAATGTACGGCACGACCGTGCGTCACCGGGATTGTCTTGCACGCCGTGTTGCACTGGTCATTCATCACCGGCTGGTCTTGATTTGTCGGAGATGCACGGTCGTTCCTCAGACCGCACGACCGCACGACCGTTCCACTCGCCCAGGTCAGTTTTCTAACAGAATGTTCGCAGCTTCGTCGTTTTGTCCGGAAAGTCCTCGTTTTCACTATCATCTTGTCCGGTATGCTATTTTAGGCCTGTAAATAAAAGTATACATAATTAAGTATCCGAATGACGATTTTACGGCCAAAAACGCATAAAATGGGGATAAAATGGGGGACTAAAATATGTGTAAATTAGCGAATATCAAATCTCCCCACACTTGAACCTTGCTTGTCCTCAAGCAAGCTAAAATAAAATGCAATAAAAGATAGAATCAAACAAGAACGATAATTTACACACTATTTTATTAAAAACAACTATTAGCGGCTAGCCGTTTTTTCGAAGGACAACATCAAAAGACTCAAACCCAACAAGCATATGCAATTATATATAGAGACAACCAAAAAGCTGTGACTTCACATTTAATTGACTCAACATGTTAATCTTCACACAACTGACAATGTTCACACACACTCGGTTTTATTTATGAACCATACATAAAATGTGTACGTGCAAACACTCAATGCCTCGTCAATGAAATGTGTAATATCATAAGCTTGTCATAAGATCTCGTCTCCACCAACTAAGCGAAAAAGTGTAAATCAAGAGGTCTTTTACGGGGTGTAACGTTAGGCTTGGGCGAAGGGTATGGAAATGGATATTTAAAGTGGCGAAATGGTTAAAACTCGGTAGTAGCATTTAACTAGCAACAAACAATACAACTATACATACAAATGCCTTAAAAAGGCGACTATTGCGCAATCGAGCTCATCAACGAAATTTTAACATTTAAGCATTCAAAATTGCTCGATTTTTGTCAACTTCATCCTATTTTAGGGTGTTTTATTTTCTGTTTTTTTTTTAGAAAATAAACTAACGGATTTATACAATGGATAGTAGAGCATAACAAGCGCTAGTTAAACGGTTATTTTAGCCGAGTTTCAACACTAAAAGGTTTAAAACATAAAAAGGCTAAATATAGCTAAGTGGGTGATAATATTGGGTAGAGAAAGGTAAACGGGAAGGCTCGACATGGTTAATCCTAAAGGGTAACGTAGGGTTTACGGGAAACACAACGCAAAGAATAAGGCTAACAACAAAGGGGTAATCTAAGTGCCTCTTTCACTTCTACACAATTCTGCACGTTCATGGTCTTAACAAGCATACTAGTGACAAGTTCTAAATTACACAAGACATCCGGCTAACTCCTATTTCCGACATGAACAAATATACAACAATATCAAGGCTCAAATATGCTCACGTAACGGAAGGAATGGGTAAAAGTGTGAAAACTATCATGCAAGTCTTTCTTTGTTTGTCACGCTTTCCGGTTTCCTTTTTCAAAAAAACATTTTGCTTGTCGAGTTTTTATCAAGTCCGAAGCTTCCTAAAACACAACCAACCGGTTTGTTTACCAAAATATATACAGAAAACAGATATTTTCGAATGATTTTTCTGGTTTTTTTTAGAGGACAAACAAAGTTAACCCCCTCCCCACACTTGAACTTCGCATTGTCCCCAATGCGAAACCGAAATATAGAGAAAAAGGATAATAGTACTCCCCTCAAGATGATATCTGATGAAACGAGACTTCCAAAGCTGTGTCTGTCATATGCTCCGGTCCAAGATATGTCGGATCTACAAGTATGTCACATGTACACCAAAACAGAGCAGTAACAGAATAAACATAAAAACCATAATGTACATAAATAGAAATACTAGAAATCCCAACAAAGACAAGACATAAAGTAAAGTGTCTGAAAATAAAATACAATCCGAGTGTGTTTGAAATACTACACAAAATGAACACCCAAAATATAAAGTACTAAAATAATAAAAACCATCAACGAACAACATCACCATCTCCTACTCGTCATCACCATCATCATCTCTTGTGAAGGACGGGCCCGCATCACCATAACCAAGTGGGTTCCACGGTGGGAATTGTGGAGGGTGCTGAAAGTAGTCGGGATATGCATGATGCATCTCCCCGAATAAGTATGAAAATCCGGCACTCACCTCCTGGTACAAACTCTCCTGGTTATGCCTAAGTTGATCCTGAGTGGCCCTGAGCTGATCCTGACTAGCCCTGATCTGGTCCTGGCTAGTCCTAATCTGGTCGATATAAGTCCCATGCTGCTCCTGCGTAACTCGCATCTGTTGGAACTGCTGATAAAACTCTGGCCACTCCTGATGCTGGTGGTAATCATGGTGCTGTGGTGAATGCGGTGGCTGGTGTGGTGGTGTCTGTGGCTGGTGCTGCCCGTGCTGCTGCACTACATGTTGTTCCTCCATTTCTACATCCTCTTCCTCTGCTGGGAGTGGGGGCAACGGGTCCCAGACCTCGTTGTTGAGCCCCCTCAACCTATCCCCGTGATCCGTCTCAGCAATTACCCCCATCGCCTTCAATGACCGAATATCAACATAAACACCACCGGTCACATGAGTGAGACTCTCAAGCACCTCATCAGTCATCAAGTCTAGGTTGTAAGCAATTTCGGTCACATATTGACCGCCATGAATCTGACTGTTGGGTGTCCTACCTGAGCACTTCACAAAGTATTCAGCCATCCTTGCGGCTAGGTTGATGTGTACTCCATCAACCAGCGCGTACAGAAAAATCAAATCCGGCGTTGGACAGTTCCCTAAACTGTCCATGCGGCCGTAAATGGTGTGGCTAAACACATGATGCATCACTCGAACCAAGAGGTCTCTCAACCGTGAAGCCTTAGACATTCTCGGGTCGTAAGGGTCACCAATAGCATTTTCAGCCCGGAATGCGGCCCGTGCTTCATCACTCGGGAAGGTAAACTGCTCCGTGAAGAATTCGAAGTCCATGTCTGCAGTCGTGTAGATACCAAGTCTCCTACCCAATCGACCTACTGACCAAGTGTGCCAACGTCCACCCAACCTAAAAGTTATTCGCTCCTTGTAGCGGAATTTTGGCCTTCTATGAGCAATTGGTTTTTCGTAGGCATATGTGGAGAAAAACTCTATCGTTAGCTCAAGATAGATGGGTCGGTCGATAGCTACTAAGCGCGCAAGTGGGATATTGATCATGTTTTCAAGTCTAGCAAGCTGATTGAGATCCCTCATAACGTCCCAATCCAACCTCCGGGGGACGCTAAATTGCCCTCGCCTTCTCCATAAGGCGTCCCGTCTTGGGATACAAAGGGCTTCTCGTTCATCATTGGGGTTAAACTGAAGGAAGGGATGATCCATCTGCATGAGGAATATAGTTAGAAAACATGGAACAGGAAAAATTTCACTCAAAAACAGCAGAACGCACAATTATGAAGGTTCTGTCTTTCTGATCTGGGCCTGTGGCACGGGCGTGCGACGAGACGCACGGTCGTGCGTCACCGAGAACAAGCAGATATGGCCCAAACTTGTCGGAAGTGCACGGCGTGCGGTCAGTCGCACCACCGTGCATTTCCGAGCCAACAGCAAAACATCGCGAACACCCGGAATCGCACGGACCGTGCCAAGGAGAAACCACCGTGCGACCCCGATTCTGCAGAATTCGAACCCCTGAACTATGAACAGCCTGATTTTTGCAAAAATTTCAGCAAGTTTTGGGCCAACAGGGGTCGGAAGGTCAACCGGGTGTTCACGAGATACAAGATTCTTACAAGGGCTAGGGTTTCGATTTGTTTATGAAGAGAATCCTAGAGAATCCTTGAAGAATCGAACTAATCTAGCCTAGAATACGAATGGAACAGAGAATCGGAGAGGAATAACTTACCGTGCGAAAGATCTGTGGAACCATGCGAGAAGATGGTGAGATTTTGGGTGAATATCGTTCTGGAACGGCTGCAGCAGTTAGGGTTCACGAAAATGAAAATGGGGCTGCAAATGAAGGTATTTATATTGGACAAATGACCAAACTGCCCTTAGCCTCACGCACGGGCGTGCGACAGATCGCACGGTCGTGCGACACCGACATTTTTCTGACCCTATATGCTGTTGTCGGAGTTGCACCGGGGGTGCGACTCATCGTTCCGGCCAGCCTGCAAACGCACGGTCGTGCGATGCATGGCACGGCCGTGCAACAGCTGCAGATGCGTCTGTTTACTGCAGAATGCAGTTTCAGCAGCCGATTTCGCCGTTTTTCACCATTTTTACCATCTGCAACATGTTTTAACAATATTCCCACGTAGACCCTTCACTCGGCACGTATAAAAACTGTACAAACTAACGGAAACTACCAAACACTCCTAAATTACGCTAAAACTAGAAAAACACATAAAAAGACGATACTACCCCTAAAGCGCTTTTGACGCTCTTGCTACATTTTTTATACGCGAGTCAGTAGCGTAGACTCTCTCCTCCCCACACTTATGATGTGTGCGGGGTTTGGAGCTCGATGACCTCCATCGCCGACTCTATCGGCCCGGTAACGTACAACTTCAAGCGATGCCCATTTACCTTGAAAATAACGTCGTCCGCGTTCTCTATTGCAACAGTCCCATATGGAAATACCTCTTTAACTGTGTATGGGCCTGTCCAACATGAATGAAGCTTCCCGGGAAATAAGCGCAACCGCGAGTTGTAAAGAAGAACAAGATCGTCCGCTTGGAATTCTTTGTGGTCCTTCAAGCGTTTATCGTGCAATCTCTTCGTGCGCTCCTTGTACAACCCTGAGCTTTCATAAGCGCGTTGTCGCAACTCTTCCAATTCATGAATCTGGAGAAACCGGGCTTCACCTCCGGTTTTTAGGTCCAGATTTGCGGTTTTTAGAGCCCACAACGCTTTATGCTCCAACTCCACCGGTAAATGACATGCCTTTCCGTAAACAAGCCTAAAAGGAGTAGTCCCAATAGGCGTCTTGTAAGCCGTACGGAAAGCCCACAACGCTTCATCAAGCTTATCCGACCAATCCTTTCGGTTTGCACCTACGACCGCTCAAGGATTCTCTTCAGTCCCCGGTTCGTGACTTCCACCTGCCCGCTTGTCTGTGGATGATAGGGCGTGGATAAACGGTGATGCACACCGTAACGGAATAAAGCTCTCTCGAGCTGAGCATTGCAAAAATGCGTCCCTCTGTCACTGATAAGCGCTTTCGGAGCGCCAAACCGGGCAAATAAGCTTTTCAAGAATCTCACGACCACCCTGGCATCATTGGTGGGTAAGGCCTGTGCCTCCGCCCACTTTGATACATAGTTAACTGCGACCAGAATGTACTTATTACCTCGTGAGGGGGGAAATGGTCCCATGAAGTCTATCCCCCATATATCAAAGACTTCACAAACTTGAATCCAGTTCTGAGGCATTTCATCACATGCGGATATGTTTGCTGCCCTCTGGCAGGCATCGCACGCTCTAACCCAACTCTGCGCATCACGAAATATAGTCGGCCAATAAAACCCGGAATTCAACACCTTCTTGGAAGTAAAGTTGTCTCCATGGTGGCCTCCGGTAGGTCCCTCGTGACAATGGCGCAGAATATCGGTCACCTCCTTCCCTGAAACACACCTCCTAATCACCAGCACCAACCCGAAACAAGTAAGGGTCATCCCAAATGCAGTGCTTGACATCCGAAAAGAATTTCCTCTTTTGTTGGTGAGTCAACCCTTTAATCAGAATCCCGCAAGCAAGGTAGTTCGCAAAGTCAGCGAACCATGGCAACTCATCGCATATCTCAACACCCATCAAAGACTCGTGTGGGAAATTGTCATTTATGGAATCCCAACGCGCGTCCACGATGTCTCCATGCTCTAACCGAGATAGATGGTCAGTCGCTACATTCAACACACCCTTTTTATCTTGAATTTCAATATCGAACTCTTGCAGCAACAAGATCCACCTGATCAGACGCGGTTTAGCGTCCTGTTTGCTGAAGAGATATCTGATGGCTGCGTGATCAGTATACACAACGGTTTTCGAAAGCACCAAGTACGATCTAAATTTGTCAAATGCGAAAACGACCGCCAAGAGCTCTTTTTCTGTCGTGGTATAATGCTCCTGAGCGTCATGAAGAGTCTTGCTCACATAATAGATCGGGTGAAAGTGCTTTTCTCTCTTTTGTCCAAGAACGGCCCCTATAGCGTAATCACTCGCGTCGCATATAATTTCAAATGGCAGACTCCAGTCCGGTGCAACTAAAATAGGGGCCTCGATCAACTTTTGCTTGAGAAGGTCAAAGGCTCTCTAGCAATCATCTCCAAATATGAACGGAGCGTCTTTCTCCAACAAACAGGTCATGGGCCTAGCGATCTTTGAAAAATCCTTGATAAATCGCCTATAGAACCTCGCATGACCAAGAAAGCTCCGTATCGCTCTAACAGAGGTGGGCGGTGGAAGTCGTGAAATGATATCCACTTTGGCTGGATCGACCTCCATACCAGCACGCGAAATCTTGTGTCCCAGAACTATGCCCTCCTTCACCATGAAGTGGCACTTTTCCCAGTTCAGGACAAGATTCGTCTCCTCGCACCTCTTCAACATCCTCTTCAAATTTTCCAAACAATGATTGAAGGAATCCCCAAATACCGAAAAGTCATCCATGAAAACCTCCGTAGAATCCTCGATCATATCATGAAAAATTGCAACCATGCACCTCTGGAAGGTCGTTGGTGCATTACACAGCCCAAAAGGCATCCGCCGGTAGGCGAATGTGCCGAAGGGTAGTCTTCTCCTGATCCTCAGGAGCAATAGGAATTTGGAAGTATCCAGAGAACCCGTCCAAGAAACAGTAATATAACTTCCCCGACAGACGTTCCAACATCTGGTCGATGAATGGAAGCGGGAAGTGATCCTTGCGAGTAGCATCATTGAGCTTGCGGTAGTCAATGCAAACTCGCCACCCAGTGACGGTACGGGTAGGAATCAGCTCATTCCTATCATTTGAAACTACAGTCATACCACCTTTCTTGGGTACAACCTGCACCGGACTCACCCACACAGAGTCAGAAATAGGATAAATCATTCCGGCATCCAACAACTTAATCACTTCCTTCTTCACCACGTCTTGCATATTTGGATTTAAACGCCTCTGATGCTGTGCACAGGGTTTGTACTCGTCTTCCATCAGAATCTTGTGAGTACAAAAAGAAGGATTGATGCCCTTGATATCCATGATTTTCCATGCAATGGCTCTTTTATGAAGTCTCAGAACCTCGAGAAGCTGATTTTTCTCGTCCTTTTCCAATGATGCTGATATTATGACCGGTAAGCGACGCTCCTCGTCCAGAAATGCATACTCGAGATGTGGTAGGAGTTCTTTCAACTCCAAAGGCGTCGGATCTTCAACCAAAGGTTTTGCTTCCTCTTCTTTTACATGGCCAGTTTCTAGAAACCTCTCCGGACTCTGGGAACCATCGTCACCAATCTGATAGACTAGCTGCTCGAAATCGCGGCCCTCCTGCGTAATGCCAATCAGGTCCCCACACGACAGACGTGTGTCCGAATCAATCTCGTCAACAGTGCCTTGAAAATGAGAGCACACACATGCGTCGACAATGTCGACATAGTAAAGCATGTCATCGTGACTTTGCGGATGCTGCATTGATCTTTTAATATCAAATGTCACGTGCTCGTCATTTACCCGGAGCGTGATTTGGCCAGCTGCCACATCAACAATCGTCCTCGCTGTATTGAGGAACGGGCGTCCAAGTATTAAAGGCACTCTTGAATCTTCGTCCATGTCAAGGATAACAAAATTCACGAGGAAAACAAATTTATCGATTTTTACAAGCATGTTTTCCACAAATCCACACGGATACTTTATTGAGCGGTCTGCCAACCGAATGCTCATTCTAGTGGGTGACGGCTCACCCAGATCCAGCTTAGTAAAAACCTTATATGGCATAAGGTTGATACTCGCTCCCAAGTCAGCCAACGCATGGCTAACAGACATGTTTCCAATCAAACACGGGAGCGTAAAACTACACGGATCTCCCATTTTCGTGGGCAGACGGTTTTGCAGAACGGCGGAACAAGTTTCATTCATCACCACACATGATATATCCTTGAGCTTCTGTTTATTCGAGAGGATATCCTTTAGGAATTTCGCATACTTTGGCATCTGGGCCAAGGCTTCAACAAACGGTATATTAATGTGTAGTTGCTTAAACAACTCAAGGAACTTATCGTATTGCTCTTCGTTCTTCTGTTTCTTCAGCCTGCCTGGATAAGGTACTGGTGGAGTGTAATCTTTGACCGGCTCCTGGACTTGTGCTGTACTTGCTGGGCGTAGCCTGGCTTGCACCTCGTCCGGTGTGTCAGTCGGGACCGCTCCAGTGATCGGTGATGAGTCCGATATGACGGGTCCGGTAGTCTTTCCACTCCTAGTCATGATCGCATTCACATGCCCGCCCGGGTTTGGTTCTGTATTACCCGGAAGACCGCCTGGGGGCCTTTTGGACATCATCTGCGCCACCTGACCAACCTGATTCTCGATATTCTGAATCGAGGCTTTCTGACTCCTCATTTCTCCCTCGTTAGCTAGAAAACGATCTTCGCTTTATTGGTATCGTTTTTTGGAGCTAGAGAGAAGCTGATCCATCATATCCTCCAGCTTGGAACTAGACTGAGGGGCCTGCTGCTGGGAGCTACTCCCAGTGCCCTGATTCTGGTACGAATATGGACGCTGCTGGTAAGGTTGGTCGTATTGCTGGTACTGCTGACCCTGCTGGGGCGCTGGAGCACGCTGAGTGAACCCCAATGGGTTCTGATTACCTGTATTCGCTCGCCACCCAAAATTTGGGTGATTTCTCCAACCGGGATTATAGGTGTTGCTGTAGGGATTGTTCTGCGGCCTCACCTGATTACCCACAAAATCTACCTCTTCGTGGCTCTCATACACGACTCCCTGAAAGCATGCACCAGGCTCATGTGACACTCCACACTGGTCACATCCCGAACCAGCTTGTGCAATCAATTGGGACTTATCGAATTTCGCTGAAAGAGCCGAGATTGTGCAGTAATGGCCGTGTAGTCATCCACCGCGTGTGCCCCTGCGCGAGATGATGATGATGCTGCCCGGCCTCTATCTCCTTCCCGACGCGAGGTGGATTTCAACGCAGCTTTTTCTATGATATCATACGCTTCAGTGGGCGTCTTAGTTCCTAGATCGCCTCCTGCGTTCACGTCTAATCGCTCCTGTGTGTGGTAACTGAGCCCCTGATAGAACGTCAAAACCAGCTGTCTCTTGGAGAATCCATGATGTGGAATATCAATCAACAGATCTTTAAATCTCTCCCAGGCCGCGTGCAACGACTCTCCTTCGTCCTGGCGAAAGGAAACAATCCGGTTACGTAGCTTGTTTGTTTTCTCGGGCGGAAAATATTTCTGCATAAACTGCTCCACCAACTGATTCCAGGTCCTGATGGACCCGGTTGGAAGTGACATAAGCCAAGCTCTAGCTTTGTCACGCAACAAGAAAGGAAACAACCTCAACCGAGTTGCATCCTCCGAAACACCTGTAATCCTAAATGTCGAACAAACAACGAGAAAAGCAACGATATGCCTCCCAGGATCCTCATGCTCACGTCCGTCAAACTGTATTGAATTCTGCACCATGTTAATAATACTAGGTCTAATTTCAAAAGTAGGTGTATCTATAGTAGGCTGAAGGATACTCGGCTCCAGGCCTGCCCTTCCGGGCTGATTTGTTTCATTCAAAGGTCGGTCGTCGTCCGCCATGACGACTCTCTCCTCGTCCCCTGAGCTTTCGTCTTCAGAAATTATCACCGGCTCGTCAATTGCGTTTGCAATGCGTTGTGCAATGACAAGTGACCTTTCGCGCAGCCTCTTACTTCTTCTAAGGTTATGCGCTGGTTCGTCAGTCGGCTCAGCAATAGCGGGCGCGGGAGTTGAGGACATCAACCTGCAAACGAAAATTTAACACAATGAATATCTTATTAATATAATAATGCTGTTTTTTTTTTGGCTGAAAAGAAACAGAATATCATTTTAAATGGGCTGAAATATTTATAAAAATCCGAAAATGGGCCCGAAATTTTATAAAAATTAAAGCAATGAAAATAATCGAATCGGCTAGTGTAAAAACGATTTTTAAGAGCCGAAAATTCAACGAATAAATGAATAAATAAATCCGGATTAGAACAAATAAATGGAACAAAAATTCACAAGTGTACAAAAGAATCACGAAAATGAGTAGATTGAATTAAAAGCAAGAAATATTAACAAATAAATCAACAAATAAATAATCATGAAAATATACACAAATATTAACAAGTATATACACCGATAACACAATGACTCGGGTCGTTCCTAAAACTCGACATATTCCCCGGCAACGGCGCCAAAAACTTGACGTGTGCGCGACTGTACATATTTTTACAATGAAATTACACACGATTTGGTTTAAAATTTATAAAAGTGATTATTACTTTTACATCAAAACACACATGAAAGGGCAAGTGTACCCCATCATATATGTAGTAAAGTATCGGTTAGAACCAAGTATCGATCCACGGAAATGGGCGGAGAAATAATACTAGACCTTTGTCACTAAATTACCGGTAAAAACATAAGTTGTTTGGTTTTTTTAATTAAACTAAAAGCCTAAAATAAGCATAAACAAATACATATATAAAAACATAATAGATTTCAAATACTAAAATAGATAAATAGCCTTGCTTAATATACAACCAAAGCATGTCAACTAAGTCGGTTTTGGCACTAGAAGCATTCGGTCAATTTTTCATTTTTAAGACAATTAGTATCCCTTTCGGGAATCCTAACATGACAATCATTCGGAAAGTTAAAACGATAAACACACTTTAACCACCTAAAATTGTTCTTTAACGTGCAATTGATAAATGTCTATGAAAATCTCCTAAAAATAAGTTAGTCATCCGTTAGGAGTTTTCTAACCTCACTTAAACAAGGAAAGCTACACCGATAAACACAATGCAACCACCGAGACAAGTATAAACTAGATTAAATCACAACCGAGTTCATTTTACAAATCTTGCACATAAATTCACCAAGATAGCAATTTTGGCCGAAACTACTAACTAAGCTAACAAATCATGGCAAGAATTCATAACAACACCATCTAACCCGTTAGGGTCCTTCCGTGAGGGCAAGCTTTCTTGATTAACAATAATTACATTTTATTAAACCACTAACCATTTCTAGTGTCAAGGTGCCCACATTTTAACCAAGTTAAACTAGTTAACCATATTAAAAGTTTACTAATACATGATTAATTAAGCTTCATTTTTCAACTATCTTAACTAACCAAGTACCAATCATCCAACACAATAACTTATAATCAAGAAATCAAAGTCAATAACAAGGTTGCAAACTAATCATCAAAGATAATAATAGAAAATACTTCCAAATGTCATTACAAACAAAGATTAACATACTAATGGCTATAATCAAGCAAGGGATTGTTGTGTTTTTGCCCAAAGGCTACAATAATACATAATAATCAATCTTAATGCTTGAAACATAACAAAATTATGGAAAGACTTAAGAATTTAAACCATAAACAAGCATAAGAATGAGAATCCGGATAGAAATGGAGCTTATCGGGACTATGTGGCTTGAATCCGGGAAAGCTGCCCGCCGTAACCTACGGCCCTCTGCCGTAGGTTACGCCACCGACTGATCCAATTTTGTAACTTATGCATTAAATTGTCATTTCATGGGTTTTTATGGTGGCTCGTCATATGTTTTCGGTTACCACTTGCTTGAAAATGAATTTTTGAGTATCTTAGAGACTACTTGGAGCTTGAAACAATTGGGGATCATTAGTTCTTGATGTTGGAATTGTTCTTGAAGATTAAAACTTGTTTGACAATGTTTGTTCAAGCCATGAGTGGCTAAGTATTTTGTGACTATCTTTGGTGGAAGGTTTGCAAGACATTTATGTGTATTTCCTTATTTCTAGAATAACAATCTTCTCTTTATTGAATTGCTTGTTATGGTATATGATTGTTTGTTAGTAAATTGTTAATCCTTATGTTGAACTAATTAGAAACCATACGTTCTTGGTGCCGTTGGCAATCGAGATATCATGGGTATAGTTAGGCTTGGGTAAGGGTTAATTGATCATCGGGTAACAACCTCACGTTCTAGGAATCTGAGTACTTAGTTCCCTTTCATCACTGCAATCGATCATATATGAACTATGTCTATGTAGTTCTTTCTAGTGGAATGTTAGCATAAGTGTCATATCAAACCGGAAACTAAAGATGGTTACTTGTCTCTAATTTGTTTACAAATCAACACTTTCATATTGCAATTAGAATAGCAATCTTTGTTTTAAAAATCAAATCAATCAAATCAACTCTTGAGCTTTATTTTCTTGCAATTAGCTTAATTTAGTTAACTTAGATAAACCTTTAAATAACACATATTCCACAAACTCCCTGTGTTCGATACCCACTTGCCACTAACTATTTAGTAGTAATTGGATTAAATTTGATTGTGACCACGACATCACGTCAAATTTTGGCGCCGTTGCCGGGGAGTAGTGCGCAACGTGTGTTATTTTTGTTCTTTTTAAGTTTGTTATTTTTCTGGTTTACGCGGGGTGTGTTAGTGTGCAGGTATTTATAGGTGCATGCGTACTAGAAGCTCTCACAAGCTTTCACCATTAGCATTTGATCCGGAAATCGAACGAACTTTGCGAGCAAGCATGATTTTGTTAAGGGAAAATACAATCAGCGGTTCACCAACAACACCAATTACACCGATTACACCACTGAGATACATGGATCGGGATCCACCACCACCCACTACGGGTGAACCTACTCCACCATTTATACCAACATCCACTCAACCTTCACCAAATACCACCATTCCAACAAATACCACCGAACCTACTTTGATTCAAAATGTTACACCAACCAACACCACATAATCCATTACCACTCAAGAAGAACCAACCATTACTTTTAACCCTGCTACTACTATTCCACCATTGTCCCATTTCTTTCCGGGTGCGGGTCAATCATATTCGAACTATACCATAGCACCAAACTTGACCATTGTCCATGCTTCATCGTTTCGACCATCAAACCAGTCGGGTTTTCAATACTCGACTCTTCCATTTGGGCAGTCTCCGGGAATTCAAGGAGATGGTTATGATGAGGAATATGAGGAATTTGAGGGTTTTGATGAAGATGGGTATGTTTATGGGGGTGATGGAGATCAAGGAGACTTTGGCTACGTGCAAGGCCAACTTCAAGGAATGCCAAGTGTTGGTGGAGTGCCATAACAACAACTTATACCACAACACATTAGGCCAAGGCCACAAGGGCCACAAATGCAACGTCCCATACCATTGCAACAAGTTCGTCCACCGAATGTTCAACAACAATTCCAAAGACCAATTCAAAACCCACCGATGCCACAACAACAATTTCAACAACCAATTGCACCACAAGGGCATATACCAAGACCAATGGGTCCTATTCGTCCAAGGGGCCGGTTTGGTGAACCAAGAAGGCATCTTAGAGAACATGCGAGGGGTATTGAAGCACATTTTAGGCCGGTGATTACTCATAATCCTTCACCGGTGGTTATTCCTCACAACAATCAAGGAAGAACTTTTGACGTGAGAACGAATTCCTCGCAAAGTTTGCCGAAATATAAGGGTCTAGCAACGGAGGAACCCTATTTCCATTTGGAAGCCTACGACTCAATTTGCAATACTCTTGGGAGTCAAGGTTTTTCGGCCGATGATGTCAAGTTGGTTTTATTTCAATTTTCTTTGGAGGATAAGGCAAAGAAGTGGTTTTACACTTTGCCTTCAGCATCGATTTACACTTGGGTGGAAATGCAACAAATTTTCTTAGACGAATTTTATACCGCCCAAAAGACCAATGATGCTAGGAAGGGGTTGAGGAGTTTCCAACAACAACAAGGCGAAATGTTTCATGAAGCCTTTGAGCGCTTTAATATGATGATCAAAAATTGCCCGCATCATGGAATTGAACTTTGGGAGTTGATGAATGCTTTCCATGAGGGGTTGTGTGCCGAAGATGCGCATGATTTAATGTCCATCACAAATGGGACTTTTGGCACAAACTATGAGCATGACGATTGGGAGTTCTTGGAGCAAATGGCCATTACATCAAAGAGAAAAGCTCAAGCATCAAGGAGAGCACGACCGGCCATTACCTGAACACAAGTGCATGCGGTTGATGATGGTAATGTACAAACTTCTAATCAAATTTATGATGTTTGTGCTATTTGCAATGTTGGGAGTCAAGGTTTTTCGGCCGATGATGTCAAGTTGGTTTTATTTCAATTTTCTTTGGAGGATAAGGCAAAGAAGTGGTTTTACACTTTGCCTTCAGCATCGATTTACACTTGGGTGGAAATGCAACAAATTTTCTTAGACGAATTTTATACTGCCCAAAAGACCAATGATGCTAGGAAGGGGTTGAGGAGTTTCCAACAACAACAAGGCGAAATGTTTCATGAAGCCTTTGAGCGCTTTAATATGATGATCAAAAATTGCCCGCATCATGGAATTGAACTTTGGGAGTTGATGAATGCTTTCCATGAGGGGTTGTGTGCCGAAGATGCGCGTGATTTAATGTCCATCACAAATGGGACTTTTGGCACAAACTATGAGCATGACGATTGGGAGTTCTTGGAGCAAATGGCCATTACATCAAAGAGAAAAGCTCAAGCATCAAGGAGAGCACGACCGGCCATTACCCGAACACAAGTGCATGCAGTTGATGATGGTAATGTACAAACTTCTAATCAAATTTATGATGTTTGTGCTATTTGCAATGAAATAGGTCATGCGGCTGAAAATTGCCAAGGAGGTGATGGGCAATACGAAGAGGTTCATGCTGTGCAAGGTCAAGGAAGGGGTGGTAGAAATTACAACAATATGAATTCTAACACTTACCACCCCGGGTTGAGGAACCACCCAAACTTTCGTTATGGGAACCCTTCAAATCAAGTTAACCCGAATTTCCAAGGAAACCAAGGATTTCAAAGGCAATATCAAACGGGTCAAAGCTCTTCGGGTGGAAATGAAGTAATGGAAATGTTGAAGGCAATGCAAGTCGAAATGCAACGAATGAATCAACATGATGAGGTTCGGATGCAAAAGGACGAGGCCCGTGATAAAGCTATTCAAACTTTGACTACTCAAATGGGTCAACTTGCGAGTGAAGTGGTGATTTTGAAGAAAGCAAAAGGCCAGCTACCAAGTGATACGGTGACAAATCCCAAGAACATAAAAGGCGTTAATATCAATGTGGTAAGCACCGTTCCTAGTACCGAATTTAATGAAAAATGTCTAACCTCTTCGTGTCAAATAAATACAGGTATAGAAAAGGATGCCGATGGTGAGAATGATAAAGAACATGGAGCACCAATCGTGCCTATCCGTGTGGGAAAATTAAAAATCCCTCACGCATTGTTGGACTACGGGGCAAGCATGAGTGTGCTACCAGGCGATTTATATGATATGTATGACTTTGGTCCGCTTCAAGATATAGACACCATGGTAAGCTTGGCGGATGAAAGTTGGAGGCGTCCACGTGGAATGGTTCGGAATGTTAAGATTCAGTTGGGAGAGTTTGAATACCTGGTGGATTTTCTAGTTCTAGACTATGCTTCTACCAAAATGGCAGCACAACAAAGGGTAATCTTAGGTAGACCGTTTCTATACACAGCAAATGCTCAAATTAATTGTAGAGACGAGATTATTACCATGACCGAAAAGAAGCGTAAGTTGTCCTTTGATGTCCAAACTAGAGTATGAAAAATGTGTTTCAAAGAATGAGAAAAAAGCACCCACCGGACCGTGAAGAAAAACATATGGGTATAAGCAGGAGTGTATTTGATTACCCACCGAGTCGAAACGAGACGGATGCATTTTGCTCAATGGCACAATGTAGTGATGGAAGTGACAGTAACCAATTCTTTGAGCCACCATAAATGGGGGTGGCACGGTCTGGCTGAAGACTCGAAACTTAGCACTGCTCGGGAGGCAACCTGGGGTTTTATATTGATCTTGTTGTTTTTATCTTTCTATGTTTCAGGGCCATGGCGACATTCAAGTGTGGGTAAGATGTACGGATATTTGGTAAAAGTGGTGATAGGAAGTCGGATTATCTACAACATCTATTGTGGCAAAATTCACCAGGTTAATGTACTCTTTCCTTAGTCTTGTTATGTTCTTTAGCTTTGAAATATCGGTAGTTAGTTTGTTTGATTTTGTTAAAAAAAATAAAATACAAAAAGAAATTTGGGGTTTGAGTTTATAAGCTTTTAGTTGGTGTATAAGAATTTATGCGATCAAAGTCTCTCAAAACCATACATTAGGGTCAATGTATCCCAAGTGTGGGGATGGGGAGAAATTTTGAGATTTTTGAAAATGTTTTTAAATCAAGCAAAACATGAAAAATTTGAACACCTTAGTCTAACCCCAGATGATGCACCGGCAACCCTTAATACCCTTTTGTTCTTGGTGAGAGTTGAAGCCACACTTGTACATAAATAAAATTTATCTTTGATGAGAGTGGCAACGCGCGGGGGTGCATTAGAACTTGTGCTTGAATGCGGTTTGAGTCCTTAGTTGGACGTGAATGTAAAAAGGATAAGGGCATTTAGGTAGCCTCGTCTTTAGTGTGTGTGAGTGTGGGATTTGGGGGGTTGGACCTCACAAAATTATATATATGAGCATGGTTGTGAGAGGGGCGGGGGTTTGGACATTTAGTTGCCAAATTGTGTGCCTACAAGCCTATCGTTTGTTACCCCTAGTTAGTTACCTAAAAGTTTACCCGATTTGACCCGGTCTTATAGTATTAGTGGTTGTTTAGTAGTTTGTGATTTAGTTTGTTTTATAAAAAAAGGAAAAGAAAAGAAGAAAAGAAAAAAAAAAGAGAAAAAGCAATGAAAAATGAAAAAAAAAGGAAGTGATGTTTAGTTGTCTTGTATATAGTAGTTAAGTTTGATAGTTGTTCGTTTGTTTCTTTGGGTAATAAAAGACCGGGTTAAGTTTTCGCTACTTCATATATATTCCATTTCCTACCCATTCGCCTAGCCTCGTTACAACCTTAAAAGCCCCTTTGATTTGCATTCATTGTGACAACTCGTACTTTACCGTCTCGTACATTACGTGTAACCATTGAACTAATGTGAATTATGTGATTAAGTTGTGTGATCGAATGTTATGTGCTATATAATTTCATAAGAATGTGTACGTTACTACTTGAACCGAATGCTCAACCGAACACAAACCCACTCGGTCCATGTAATGGACCCGAGATCATAAACCGGCCCAAGTGAGGCTTCGGCCCACTTCCCATATACGTAATTACATACACACAACTAGGGTTTTTAGTTTTCAATCTTGGCAACCAAGAAGCACACACAAACTCTCTCTCTTTCCTGCTCGAACCCGACGGCACAAGACACAAGAAGATTATCGTCCCTCTCTTTGATTTCCAATCGGTTAGTATATTTGATTTTGTTCATGTATGGTTCGTGTGTTACTGCTTGTTGTTTACCGAATGATATGCTTGAATGAGTATTGATGTTGATGATTGGTTTATAGTGCTTTGTTAAGTCAACCCTCATATATGTTCACATAAATCGGATTGTACGACATAATCTAGTTAAGTGTAGGTTGTTAATCGGCTGCCATGATATGCAATTCGGATTGTTAACGTGTTCATATGAATTGGATGAGAACTAGATGTAATCTGTTGATATGCTAAATGATTCGGATGGAACTTGTGGATGTGCTAAGTAAATTGGGCTAGGTATTTAGTCACGGTTACATGTTCACATAAATAGATTATTGTTCATATGTATGCTGTTCATATTGATCATATTAGGGTTCATGAGAGTTCTTGATAAAATACCTTGTTTGATCGATATCATGCTAAACGAATTGTTAGAAATCTGTTGATTGAGTTGAGTATAATTGGAAACTATTGTGTGATTGTAACCGATCTGCATGAAATCAGGAAAACCAGTTACACACACGGTTGCGACTCGGTATCACTCGTTGCGAGTCGGAACCCCACTCGAGACCACAAACAGCACAAGCCGAGACAACGGTTGCGAGTCCCGTTGCGACTCGTAACCAGACCATGATGAGCCGAAATCACCAGTTGCGACTCGCAACCTCCTGTTGCGACTCGTAATCTCCGGCTGTGACTCGTAACCACCGGTTGCGACTCGAGATCGCTGGTTGCGACTCGAGACCTCCTTTGCACGCACACTGTTTTGGGCCTACGCTGTCACGGGCCCAACCTTATGACTGTTATGTTATTGGACTTGTTTACATAGTTGCTAATTGGACTGCCTATGTTAATTGGGCCGACTACTTGGACTCGTTACTTGATATGAACTGCTGATACGTTTATGTGAATTGCCATGATCATACTTGATACCATACGTGATACAAATGTGCTACATACGAACCTAACTTGCATAGTAACCATGATAGGACGTGGTTGATTCCTTACTTGTATACTTGAGCATTATACTGTCTGCCGAGCAAACCCAGGTGAGTTCACACTCCTACTAAGGCATGGGATTCCCGGGTCGTGGGAATGGGATAAAGGTTACAATTGACTAAGAACGTACATATGCTTTTCCTAGACTATCACCTACCATGATCCTCGGATGTCAGGACGGTTCCGTAGGTTAGGATAACACCTACGTGGTCATATGCCAATTACTGCCTCGGATGTCAGGCACGCACGTAAAACCTACGTGTACGCATTACTTACTTCTATCCTCGGTACAAAGGATACGTACGTGAAACCCACGTACACCCCCGCGTCTCCTATCCTCGGTTGTGAAGGATACGTACGTAAGACCTACGTACACCCCATACGCGCTACTGTTCTCGGAAGAAGAACAGGGATGATACGAGTAGTTGATACGAATAGTCTAGTGGTCACATAACATGGGAAGCCCCCACCTGTATAACTTACTATCGGCCCAGTAGAGCCACCGTTACTTACTGTTACGCATTTACTTACTGTGAACTCGCTCAACTAGTTTGTTGATCATTCTGTTACATGCCTTGCAGATCGTTAGGTACATGGAGCTTGCACAAAGAGGAGCCGGTCGTTGTGGACAAGGATCGTATTACTTTGATTAGACACTTATGACATTTCAGTATTTTAACTTGAGTTTATAACAATGCTTCCGCTACTTAAACAAATGCTTGGTTTTGAAATATCGATCATGTCAGGATGAACTACTTATCGACTTTTATTATTATGAAATGCTATGTTTGATATGATTGATGGCTTGATCCTGGTCACGTCACGCTCCCAAGCGGTGGTACTCCGCGTGTGGATTTTGGGGGTGTGACAGATTGGTATCAGAGCCATTGGTTATAGAGAACTTGGTTTTAATATGGGAAAACGTTTTTATTAAAACCGGACTATAACCAGTACAGTGCTCTCAACGATCCACAACGACGCTTCGCTCCACGTGCAAGACTCGACATCCTAGGTAATAAGGTTTATGTTTATCGCCTACTTGCTAGAATTACTTAGAACTTTGCTCGTGGTATGTTTAGACTACAATGCTCACTATTTGCTATTGCTTAAGAACCCTTACGTGCTTACGCTTTTCTGTCATCGCACTATTCGCGAACTTTTCTCACCTATTTCGCCTTCGACATGAAGATCAATGGCTGGAAGAATTAACATGACACAAGCCCAGTTAGAGGCTCTTGTTCAAGCCCAAGTTGCTGCGGCAGTTGCAGCAGCTCAAGCAGGTAGTATATCCTGCAGTATAGGCACACACTAGGATCCCTAGATCCTACATTCACTCTTGTATTTAACTTCGTCCTATTCGTACACAATAGGTCAACACGCGCAGCAGCCTGTCTGCACTTTCAAGAACTTCATGGACTGTCGTCCAAACTCCTTCAGCGGCACAGAAGGAGCGGTTGGACTCCTCCACTGGTTCGAGAAGCTAGAATCAGTATTCGAAATGTGCGAGTGCCCTGAGGCTCGCAAGGTCAAGTTTGCTACTGGCACCTTGGATGGAATCGCGCTAACCTGGTGGAACGCGCAGGTACAGATTCTTGGGTTGGCAGCTGCTAACGCCACCCCATGGAACGATTTTAAGGAACTCATCAAGCGTGAGTACTGCACGCGTGAAGATATTCACAAGCTGGAAGACGAGTTGTATAATCTGAAAATGGTTGGGTCAGAGATCGAAGCATATACCAAACGGTCGAACGAGCTGGCTGTTCTGTGTCCTACTATGGTGGACCCTCCATACAAGCGCATTGAGTTGTATCTCAAGGGATTGGCGCCAGAAATTCAGAGCCACGTTACGTCGGCTAACCTCGAAAACATCCAGGAAATCCAACGCCTCGCTCATCGCATCACCGATCAGGCAGTGGAGCAGAATAAACTGCCTAAGCGTGTCAGCGCTACTACTACAGTCACTCCTTCGGCTACTCCCGTTACCCTCAGTGACAACAAGAGGAAATGGGAGGGGGATTCAAGCAAAGCATCAGTTTCGGTTCAGTCCCAGAATCAGCAGCGAAAGACTGACAACTATCAAAGCCCCAACCAGCAGTCGTCAGGTAGCCACAGGCAGGGTGGATATCGCGGAAATCTTCCAAAGTGCAATAACTGCAACAAACACCACAACGGTCAGTGTAACAAGGGTCGTTGTCAAAGATGCCTCAAGATGGGTCACGAGGCCAAAGACTGTAGAAGCCTTCGTCCTGCGAACCAAAATCAGCAGCAGCCTCACGCTCAGCCCAACCAACAACAGGGCAACAAGGGATGCTACAATTGTGGTGCTGAAGGCCACATCAAGAGACACTGCCCACAGCTCAACAGGAACCAGAACAACAACAACAACAATCAGGGCAATGGCAACAACAACAATGGGGGAAACAACAACGGCAACGAGGCAAGGGGCCGTGCATTCGTACTAGGTCGTGGCGACGCAGTGAACGATCCCAACGTTGTTATGGGTAAGTTTCTACTCGACAATATTTACGTTACTGTTTTGTTTGATTCGGGTGCGGATACAAGCTATATGTCTGTGAAAATGTGTCAACTGCTAAAACGTGCACCAACACTTTTACCCACCAAACATGTAGTAGAGTTAGCTAACGGTAAAAGTCTAGAAGCCACGCACGTAGTTCAGGGTTGTAACCTTATTCTAGCTGGTCAAGCCTTTTCTATTGATCTCATTCCCATAGTTTTGGGAAGTTTCGACGTCGTGATTGGGATGGATTGGTTATCCCAACACCAGGCAGAAATCCTATGCAGCGAGAAGATTATTCGCATTCCTCGTTCTGGTCAGGAACCTCTTGAAGTTCAAGGCGACAAGAGTGGTGCAGTGGTTGGCATCATCTCTTTCTTGAAGGCTCAGAAATGTTTACGAAAGGGGCACACTGCCATTCTGGCACTCGTTACAGATGCATCAGTAAAGGAAAAGAAATTGGAGGATATTCCAATTGTACGCGATTACCCTCAAGTGTTTCCTGAAGATTTACCTGGCTTACCGCCTCATCGTCAGGTCGAATTTCAGATCGAACTCGCTCCAGGAGCAGCACCCATAGCTCGCGCACCATATCGTCTAGCTCCATCAGAATTGGAAGAATTGTCAAAGCAGCTACAAGAGCTCTTGGAAAAGGGTTTTATACGTCCAAGCTCTTCGCCTTAGGGAGCTCCAGTACTTTTCGTGAAAAAGAAAGACGGTACGTTCAGGATGTGCATCGACTACCGTGAACTCAACAAGGTGACGGTGAAGAACCGTTATCCTCTTCCACGCATAGACGATTTATTCGACCAGTTGCAAGGGTCGTGTTACTATTACAAGATCGACCTACGGTCAGGATATCATCAACTGAGAGTCCGCGAGGAGGATGTCTCTAAGACAGCATTCAGAACTCGCTATGGTCACTACGAGTTCTTGGTTATGCCGTTCGGACTTACAAACGCGCCTGCTGTATTTATGGATCTTATGAACAGGGTGTGCAAACCCTATCTCGACAAGTTCGTCATTGTTTTCATCGACGACATCCTGATTTACTCCAAGAGTCAGGAGGAGCACGAGCAGCATCTTCGTCTTATTTTGGAACTCCTTCGAAAAGAACAGTTGTACGCCAAGCTTTCTAAATGCGACTTCTGGCTTCGTGAAGTCCACTTCTTAGGCCACGTGGTAAACAAGGATGGGATTCATGTCGATCCATCCAAGGTAGATTCGATCAGAAACTGGCCTGCACCGCGAACACCAACGGAAATACGCCAATTCTTGGGTTTGGCGGGGTACTACAGACGGTTTATTAAAGACTTTTCAAAGATCGCGCAACCACTTACGCTACTGACACAGAAAGGTGTCACCTACCGTTGGGGCAACACGCAGGAAACTGCTTTTCAGTATCTAAAGGATAGGCTCTGCAGCGCACCTATTCTTTCATTGCCAGAAGGCACAGAAGACTTCGTAGTATATTGTGATGCATCCATCCAGGGTCTTGGATGTGTGTTGATGCAACGTGATAAAGTGATAGCCTACGCTTCTCGGCAACTCAAGGTTCATGAACGGAACTACACGACGCACGATCTAGAGCTAGGAGCTGTTGTTTTCGCGCTTAAGATATGGCGACACTACCTGTACGGTACCAGGTGCACGATCTACACCGATCACAGGAGTCTCGAGCATTTCCTTAAGCAGAAGGATTTGAACATGCGTCAACGACGATGGGTCGAGTTACTTAACGACTACGAATGCGCCATCAAGTACCATCCAGGCAAAGCCAATGTTGTGGCTGACGCACTAAGTCGAAAGGACACTTTACCGAAGCGCGTGCGAGCGCTACAGCTTACGATTCAGTCTAGCCTTCCAACACAGATACGAAATGCTCAGGTAGAAGCATTGAAGCCCGAAAACGTCAAGGCTGAAGCCTTACGCGGCTCACGACAACAGATGGAACAGAAGGCAGACGGCGCCTACTATGTAACGGGCCGGATTTGGGTCCCTCTTTATGGCGGTTTACGCGAACTTGTAATGGATGAAGCTCACAAGTCTCGCTACTCGGTACATCCAGGGTCGGACAAAATGTACCACGACATCAGCACTACTTATTGGTGGCCTAGTATGAAGGCCCACATCGCTACGTACGTTGGAAAATGTTTGACCTGTGCGAGAGTCAAGGTTGAATATCAGAAACCAGCTGGTCTACTTCAGCAGCCTAAGGTACCTCAATGGAAATGGGAAGAAATTTCCATGGATTTTGTTACCGGCTTACCTAGATCTCAGCGTGGGAACGATACAATATGGGTCATAGTTGATCGACTCACCAAGTCTGCACACTTCCTGCCGATTAAGGAAACGGACAAGTTCTCCACTCTCGTAGACGTCTATCTCAAAGAAGTTGTTTCGAGGCACGGAGTGCCCACCTCTATTATTTCGGATCGCGATGCACGATTCACGTCAGAGCTTTGGCAAGCAATGCATAAATCTTTCGGCTCACGATTAGACATGAGCACAGCATATCATCCTCAGACGGATGGGCAGTCTGAGCGAACGATCCAAACTCTTGAAGACATGCTTAGGGCATGCGTTATAGACTTCGGCAACGGCTGGGAAAAACACCTCCCTTTGGTGGAGTTCTCGTACAATAACAGTTACCATACCAGCATTCAAGCCGCTCCATTCGAGGCATTGTACGGACGTAAATGCCGGTCACCTCTCTGTTGGGCAGAGGTGGGGGATAGTCAGATTACGGGTCCAGAGATTGTAGTGGACGCCACAGTAAAGATAGCACAGATACGGCAACGCATGGCGGCAGCACGCGACCGTCAGAAAGCCTACGCGGACAAGCGTAGAAAGCCTTTGGAATTTGAGGTCGGGGACCGGGTTTTATTGAAAGTCTCACCCTGGAAGGGTGTGGTACGTTTTGGCAAACGGGGCAAACTGAATCCGCGGTACGTCGGACCATTCGAAATCTTAGAAAAGATTGGCAAGGTAGCCTACAAGTTGAACCTACCAGCTGAACTCGGAGCAGTTCACAATGTCTTTCACATATCGAACTTAAAGAAGTGCTTATCAGACGAAAACCTCATCATTCCTTTTAAGGAACTCACTATCGACGAGCGGTTGCAGTTCGTCGAGGAACCAGTAGAAATCACGGACCGGGATGTGAAGGTCCTCAAAAGCAAGAGAATCCCTCTTGTTCGAGTTCGTTGGAACTCCAAACGTGGCCCAGAGTACACCTGGGAACGCGAAGACAGAATGACAGAAAAGTACCCCCAGTTATTTGAAACCAATGCAACCACTACTGAGGCTGAAGCTACTACTTCGGAATTTCGGGACGAAATTCCAGATCAACGGGGGGAGGATGTGACACCCCAGGAAAACCAGTGAATGCTATAACTTACCTAGCTTCCTCAGTGAGTGCATACCAAATTTCGGGACGAAATTTCCAATTAGTAGGGGATAATGTGACAACTCGTACTTTACCGTCTCGTACATTACGTGTAACCATTGAACTAATGTGAATTATGTGATTAAGTTGTGTGATCGAATGTTATGTGCTATATAATTTCATAAGAATGTGTACGTTACTACTTGAACCGAATGCTCAACCGAACACAAACCCACTCGGTCCATGTAATGGACCCGAGATCATAAACCGGCCCAAGTGAGGCTTCGGCCCACTTCCCATATACGTAATTACATACACACAACTAGGGTTTTTAGTTTTCAATCTTGGCAACCAAGAAGCACACACAAACTCTCTCTCTTTCCTGCTCGAACCCGACGGCACAAGACACAAGAAGATTATCGTCCCTCTCTTTGATTTCCAATCGGTTAGTATATTTGATTTTGTTCATGTATGGTTCGTGTATTACTGCTTGTTGTTTACCGAATGATATGCTTGAATGAGTATTGATGTTGATGATTGGTTTATAGTGCTTTGTTAAGTCAACCCTCATATATGTTCACATAAATCGGATTGTACGACATAATCTAGTTAAGTGTAGGTTGTTAATCGGCTGCCATGATATGCAATTCGGATTGTTAACGTGTTCATATGAATCGGATGAGAACTAGATGTAATCTGTTGATATGCTAAATGATTCGGATGGAACTTGTGGATGTGCTAAGTAAATTGGGCTAGGTATTTAGTCACGGTTACATGTTCACATAAATAGATTATTGTTCATATGTATGCTGTTCATATTGATCATATTAGGGTTCATGAGAGTTCTTGATAAAATACCTTGTTTGATCGATATCATGCTAAACGAATTGTTAGAAATCTGTTGATTGAGTTGAGTATAATTGGAAACTATTGTGTGATTGTAACCGATCTGCATGAAATCAGGAAAACCAGTTACACACACGGTTGCGACTCGGTATCACTCGTTGCGAGTCGGAACCCCACTCGAGACCACAAACAGCACAAGCCGAGACAACGGTTGCGAGTCCCGTTGCGACTCGTAACCAGACCATGATGAGCCGAAATCACCAGTTGCGACTCGCAACCTCCTGTTGCGACTCGTAATCTCCGGCTGTGACTCGTAACCACCGGTTGCGACTCGAGATCGCTGGTTGCGACTCGAGACCTCCTTTGCACGCACACTGTTTTGGGCCTACGCTGTCACGGGCCCAACCTTATGACTGTTATGTTATTGGACTTGTTTACATAGTTGCTAATTGGACTGCCTATGTTAATTGGGCCGACTACTTGGACTCGTTACTTGATATGAACTGCTGATACGTTTATGTGAATTGCCATGATCATACTTGATACCATACGTGATACAAATGTGCTACATACGAACCTAACTTGCATAGTAACCATGATAGGACGTGGTTGATTCCTTACTTGTATACTTGAGCATTATACTGTCTGCCGAGCAAACCCAGGTGAGTTCACACTCCTACTAAGGCATGGGATTCCCGGGTCGTGGGAATGGGATAAAGGTTACAATTGACTAAGAACGTACATATGCTTTTCCTAGACTGTAGCACCTGAGCAAAACCCGCAACAACCTTGAATTCTTACTACATTCCTCTGGGAATACTGTCAAATTTCGGGACGAAATTTCTTTCAAGTTGGGGATGATGTGACAACCCAAACTTGCGAGGTTAGTAATGTTATCCTAGTCTCGCGTTATTCATTCCCTTTAATTGTGATTTACCGTGTAGCGCTAGTATTTTAATTTGTTCTTCGTACCTTTTGTGGTTGGGCCGCGTCTTAGTGTACATTTAATTATCTTAGATTGCAGCACCCGAACCCAACCTCAACCAAAGCCCAAGTTGGATTCGTTTCATTGTTTAGATGTACGGGGTTGGGCTTGGTAAATCCCAAGTGGGCGCTGAATTAGAAACTGGCCTTGGGCTTAGCCTATAATTACATGTAATTTGCGTACAATGATTATCACAATCATATCCTAAACCCTAGATCCCTCTAAGTGGTATACGGCAGTTGTGAAGCTTAACCCCCTTCCTGTTCGAGTTAATACACTGATCAATCCGGTCCAGGTTAGCGTCGCCCATCGATTGATTCCTTCGTTTGTGTATCAGTGAATGATTAAATGATAATGAATGCTTGAATGGTGTGGTTATTCGTTAATCGGTAGGATCCTATATTTACGTATTCATATGATTTCTTTGTTAATATGTGAACTAATGATGATGTTGTTGAGTAGACATGTATATTAGGTAGGTTAGATATATGGGTGTCATGCATATTAATGGCTGTGAACTATAAATAATGTCTCTAATGGTTGGGGTCCAATAGTAGTGGGGAGCAGGGTTCCATGGTCGGCCATGATGCAAAAATGTGGCGGCCCATGTGACCAAAATCGGAGCAATTAATGGGCTGATCAGTAGGCATATGTGTGCAAAAATCATAATGCTTGTCACTAGATATCATGTGCATGGGTTGGGATGTGAATTATGATATGAAGGATACATGAGAATTTAGATACAACATCACATGGGCGGTTCAACGAAAATGTATATAATAATTGGAAGAAAAGGATAATCATAAACAAGAAAATGGCGGCCCATGTGGGTGTTGATAGTTATGATTTAACCAACCCATGTGCATCTTATTAATGTGTTTGTAGTGTGTGGATAATAATGGTAATTATCTAATGTTGATCGGCTATATTTGTTTACGTCCGAAGCATGATCAATGTACATAACAATTAGCAAGCCATTGAATTCTGTTAGTATGTGTGACTATGTGTGACTATGTGTTATTATGAATGCCACATGAATAATGCGGATCTATGCCACGTGATTACTAATCTGTTCGTGTAGAATTTATATAGTTATGCATGACAAAAATTAGTGTATGAACACCAGCTCACCTATGATGAATATATGTTGAACCTTGTTATCAGTAGATAATGTCATGCACTCCAGAATTTGACGGTCATACATTGCACTAATCCCGATTAACAGTGGGTTTCCAACCGGTTCACTTAACTGGACTTATGTCGTCCAGCCCAACACTCACAGGGTTGCGTGTGATGTGTCTTGTATGGACCGTGAATGCTTGGGTTAAGTCGAAACTGTGAAGGAATTTAGGCGTGTTTGACTTGTGCACATTGGGTACTTAATGGTGACATGAGGCGGATGTGCTAAATATTCGAAGTGGATTATTTGTGTGTAATACATATGCAATAAGTGTGGGCTGCACATGTTAGCTTGACCGGATAGGAACTAAAGGTTTAGGGTTAGTGGGCCGTGCATTTAGTATTGGGCCATGCATAAGAACCTAGTGTTATTCTTTTGTTTATGTGAGCTGCTTTGTAGAGGTTCGGGTCGCAAACAATGCAAGGGAGGCTGGGTCACATAATGTAGTATGTTGATATATAAGATGAGTACAAATGAATTCGAGTGATTCATGGGTGTCGTAACTTGTGTGATGCGTGATTTCTTATCATGGATTATGTGACAAAATGCGTAATTAGGTGTGAATGCAAAAACTGACTGTTACCGGTAAATCATGACAGGACGTATTTAATCAACTGTTAAACAAGTAAATAATCTTGCCGAGCAAAGTCAAGGTGAGTTCACTACATTCGAGCATGCGTCCTAGTGGTTGGGGACAGTCAGTGGGTATCCCGTGGAGGGATAAGTCTTTGGGTAAAAACGGGTATATTGGTTAATATTCTCACCTATCATCTTTTGTAAGTCCCTCATCGGGTATTAGTTAGTAGCGCTACTTAGGTTTGGCACCCTCACACCGCTCCTGTAGAGGACGGAGGTGAACTAATGACCCAGTCTGGCCCAGTACTAGATAGGAGTACGTGGGAAGGGCAGTCGTGTATTTCAGGAGCCGTCATTGTTCGGAATTGAGATATTAACAATATTACTTGCATTGGTTATTGAACTGTTTTACATACAACGGGTAATAAACGTTTTCTAAAAACTGTGAACTCGCCAGCTTTGTCTGATACACGTGTTACATGCTCGCAGGTCCTTAGGTACTTGGAACGCAGGAACTTGCTGGATGGAGGGCGCGAGTGGTCATGGTTACTTTGCTGAGTTATTTCACGAACATTTATTTACTTTGGTTGTGTGAAACATATACTTTGTGATACGTTAATGCTTCCGCTGAACTTATGGTTTTTGAACAACTTATGTTTGGGATTTCGGTATTATTAAAAGATGAAACTTTATTTCAAACTGGTGATTCAATGTAATTGGTGGCTCATTGCTGGTTGTCACACGCCTAACAGGGACACTCCCTAGGTGGTAATTTGGGGGTGTGACAGTTTGGTATCAGAGCCACTGGTTATAGTGAATTTGGTTTTAAAACTGATTTATAAAACCAGACTATAACTGAACTGATACGACATTGACCATGACACTCAGCTCCAGGCAGCAAGGTTCGTCTCTTGTTTACTATTACATAGCATAGTTAGTGCATACTCATGATTAGTATCACACTTGAACGCACACTTGATATTACAATATGGGACTCTACTTGAACTTACATGCTCTATGTTGTGATGTCGTCGGCCGTACTGCATGAGTTTGGGGAAACCTTTTAACATGAGTAGGGAGGAACTGAGATAAGCATGCAAATCGGGTTATTATTATGGGTGCACACATAATAACAACGTGGGGTGCATGTGAGTCCTAGTAAATCTCGACTAGTGTGAAAAGGAATCCCACGTTGTTAGTCAATCTTGTATTAGAACTGATGAGAGAGGAATACTGTCCTCGAGATGAAATACAGAAGTTAGAGAATGAGTACTATCATCTGACAATGGTGGGGTCTGAAATCGAGGCGTATGTGAAGCGGTCGTATGAGTTAGCTGATTTGTGTCCAAACTTGTCCCGACCCATGTTCCGAAGAATCGAGTTGTTTATTAAGGGGTTACCTCCACGGATGAAGGGTTTAGTTACAGCAGCGAACCTCAATAACCTAACCCAGATTGTTAGATTGGCACATAAAATCGTTGACCAGGAGGTGGAGAGCGACTCATTGCCACCTCGTATTTCTAGCACTACCACAGCTGCCACTACTTCCACTGCATCTGCTGCTGATAGCAAACGTAAGTGGAACGATACGGACAAGGGGTCCAACTCTGCACAGCCTCAGAAGAAGACGGATACTGGCAGCAACCGTAGTTTCAGTCAGTCATCATCAGTGAATCAAAACCAGAGTAACAAATCAGGGCAGGGATCATATGCGGGGAAACTACCTTTGTGCAACAAGTGTAATTATCATCACAAGGGGCAGTGTACTCGGGTTTGTCATCGTTGTAACCGATCAGGGCATGTGGCTAGGGATTGTAGGGCCACACTTCCAGCTCAGCAGCAGTCATCACAACAGTCGGGTAGACAACAGACTCAGCAGAACCAGGGTACTCAAAAAGGGTGTTTTCAGTGTGGGGCTGAGGGGCACTTCAAGCGAGACTGCCCTCAGCTGAAGCAGAACGCAGGGGGTAACAACGGGAATAACAATGCTGGAAACAATGGGGGTAATGTAGCGCGTGGGCGTGGGTTCGTGTTAGGAGCTGGGGAAGCGCGGAACGACGGCAATGTAGTTACTGGTACGTTTTCAGTGAACGGTGTATTTGCTTCTATATTATTTGACTCCGGTGCCGATTGGAGTTACGTGTCTTTGGGGTTCAGTTCTCAGTTAGGGTTAAGTCCTACACCTCTCGTAATGAAACACATTGTAGAAATAGCAAATGGTAAGACAATCGAAGCCTCACATGTCCTAGTTGGGTGTAAACTCGATCTTCTGGGTCAAGTATTCGACATTGACCTACTTCCCATTACCCTTGGAAGCTTCGACGTGATTGTCGGTATGGATTGGTTGTCAAAGTATCAGGCGGAGATTCTCTGTAAGGAGAAGATCGTACGTGTCCCTCTCCCTAGTGGAGAATCCTTATCAGTTCAGGGTCATCGCAGTGGGACCCCGGTTAGCATTGTTTCAGCAATGAAGGCTCAGAAGTATCTGCGAAAGGGCTATCCGGCAATTTTCGCTCTCGTCATCGATTCACAGTCAGACGAAAGGAAGATTGAAGATCTTCCAGTTGTTCGTGAATATCCTGACGTATTTCCTGAGGAACTCCCTGGTTTACCTCCACATCGTCAGGTGGAATTCCAGATCGACTTCGCCCCAGCGGCAGCCCCGGTTGCTCGTGCTCCTTATCGTCTTGCGCCAGGGGAGCTACAGGAATTGTCAAACCAACTTCAAGAGCTGTTGGATAGGGGTTTCATCCGACCTAGCTCTTCCCCTTGGGGAGCCCCAGTCTTATTTGTGAAGAAGAAGGATGGGTCTTTCCGGATGTGTGTAGATTATCGCGAGCTCAACAAGGTGACGGTTAAAAACCGTTATCCTCTGCCTCGTATTGACGACCTGTTTGACCAGCTGCAAGGGTCAAGTTTCTATTCGAAAATCGACTTAAGGTCGGGGTATCATCAGGTGCGAGTTAGAGAGGAAGACGTTCCCAAAACAGCGTTTCGGACGCGATACGGTCACTACGAATTCTTGGTTATGCCATTCGGGTTGACCAACGCACCAGCGGTCTTCATGGATCTCATGAACCGCGTGTGCAAGCCATACCTTGATGACTTCGTTATCGTTTTTATCGACGACATTCTAATTTATTCCAAGAGCAAGGAAGATCATGAGCGGCATCTGCGCTTCATCTTAGAACTCCTGAGGAGGGAGCAACTGTACGCAAAATTTTCGAAGTGTGATTTTTGGATACGGGAGGTGCATTTTCTGGGGCATATAGTTAATGAGTTGGGCATACATGTGGATCCTGCCAAGATCGACGCCATTAGAGATTGGGCGGCACCAAAGAATCCTTCGGAGGTGCGGCAATTTCTCGGTCTAGCAGGGTACTATCGTCGTTTTATTCAGAACTTCTCGAAGATTGCTCAGCCACTCACCTCATTAACACAAAAGAAGGTAGTTTACTCTTGGGGAACGAAACAGGAGGATGCATTCCAACTTTTGAAACAAAAATTATGCAGCGCGCCGATTCTATCTCTACCAGAAGGTACCGAGGATTTTGTGGTTTATTGCGATGCTTCGATTCAGGGTCTCGGTTGCGTGTTGATGCAACGCGAGAAGGTGATAGCTTATGCTTCTCGTCAGTTGAAGGTACACGAGAAAAACTACACGACACATGACTTGGAGCTAGGAGCAGTGGTCTTTGCACTGAAGATTTGGAGGCATTATCTCTACGGCACGAAATGCACCATCTATACTGATCACAAGAGCCTTCAGCATATCTTCGACCAGAAAGAATTGAATATGCGTCAGCGTCGCTGGGTAGAGTTGTTCAATGATTACGAGTGTGCCATCAAGTATCACCCGGGTAAAGCTAACGTCGTAGCGGATGCTCTTAGCCGCAAGGAACCGAAGCCGAAGCGTATTCGTGCCCTACAGCTTACTATTCACTCTGATTTACCTGCTCGGATCCGTTCAGCTCAGATTGAAGCATTAAAGGAAGAAAATATCGAGGCTGAAGGATTACGAGGTCTACACAAGAAGAAGTTCGAGCAACGGTCTGACGGTATCTACTACTTCATGGAACGAATATGGGTTCCTTCATTTGGTGATCTTCGAGAGCTTGTGATGGACGAGGCACACAAGTCACGATATTCTATTCATCCAGGGTCCGATAAGATGTACCAGGACCTCAAGGTTTTGTATTGGTGGCCGAATATGAAAGCTCTCATCGCAACATACGTGAGTAAGTGCTTGACTTGCGCTAGGGTCAAAGCAGAGTACCAGAAACCTTCGGGTCTACTCCAGCAGCCGGAGATACCCATGTGGAAATGGGAACAGATCGCTATGGATTTTGTTACGCGGTTACCGAGAACGCAGGCTGGGAACGATACTATATGGGTGATTGTCGACCGTCTCACCAAGTCAGCACACTTCTTAGCGATCAAGGAGACAGATAAGTATTCGCAACTCGCAGCGGTGTACCTTAAAGAGGTGGTTTCTAGGCACGGAGTGCCGACTTCTATTATTTCTGATCGAGATCCTCGTTTTACTTCGGAGTTATGGCAGGCTATGCATAAGTCGTTCGGCTCGCGTCTCGATATGAGCACGGCCTATCACCCACAAACGGATGGTCAGAGTGAACGCACCATTCAGACGCTAGAGGATATGTTACGGGCATGCGTTATTGATTTTGGAAAGGGGTGGGAGAAGCATTTGCCGTTGGTCGAGTTTTCCTACAATAACAGCTACCACACCAGTATCAAGGCGGCACCATTTGAGGCACTGTACGGGAGGAAGTGTCGTTCACCTCTTTGCTGGGCTGAAGTGGGTGATAGTCAGATCACGGGTCCTGAGATAGTACTCGAAACTTCAGATAAGATTGTGAAAATCAGAGAACGTATGGCAGCTGCTCGTGATCGTCAGAAAGCCTATGCAGACAAGCGTGCCAAGGAGGTAGTGTTTGAAGTGAATGACCGAGTTATGTTGAAAGTCTCACCGTGGAAAGGGGTTGTGCGCTTTGGGAAACGTGGCAAGCTGAATCCACGATACGTTGGGCCGTTTAAGGTTCTGGAGCGTATCGGTAAGGTGGCTTATAGGTTGGAGTTACCTACTGAACTGGGTAATGTTCACGATGTATTTCATGTATCGCAGTTAAAGAAGTGTTATGCTGACAACCCGTTAACAGTACCTTTTCAAGAGTTAAAGATTGACGACAAGTTGCAGTTTGTTGAAGAACCCATCGAGATCATGGACCGTGAGGTCAAAGTGCGTAAACACAGTCGTATTCCCATCGTCAGAGTTCGTTGGAACTCAAGACGTGGACCGGAGTTTACGTGGGAGCGCGAGGATCAGATGAAACTAAAGTACCCTCATCTCTTTCCCAAAGACAAAGCAGAGACAAGCAAAGCTGGTGAATCTCGGGGCGAGATTCCCTTTCAAGTTGGGGATGATGTAGCACCTGAGCAAAACCCGCAACAACCTTGAATTCTTACTACATTCCTCTGGGAATACTGTCAAATTTCGGGACGAAATTTCTTTCAAGTTGGGGATGATGTGACAACCCAAACTTGCGAGGTTAGTAATGTTATCCTAGTCTCGCGTTATTCATTCCCTTTAATTGTGATTTACCGTGTAGCGCTAGTATTTTAATTTGTTCTTCGTACCTTTTGT
Organism: Helianthus annuus; assembly: GCF_002127325.2. Classification (NCBI taxonomy): domain Eukaryota; kingdom Viridiplantae; phylum Streptophyta; class Magnoliopsida; order Asterales; family Asteraceae; genus Helianthus; species Helianthus annuus. The sequence goes on along the minus strand of NC_035447.2, from coordinate 166,919,831 downwards.
GGTTGGGCCGCGTCTTAGTGTACATTTAATTATCTTAGATTGCAGCACCCGAACCCAACCTCAACCAAAGCCCAAGTTGGATTCGTTTCATTGTTTAGATGTACGGGGTTGGGCTTGGTAAAGCCCAAGTGGGCGCTGAATTAGAAACTGGCCTTGGGCTTAGCCTATAATTACATGTAATTTGCGTACAATGATTATCACAATCATATCCTAAACCCTAGATCCCTCTAAGTGGTATACGGCAGTTGTGAAGCTTAACCCCCTTCCTGTTCGAGTTAATACACTGATCAATCCGGTCCAGGTTAGCGTCGCCCATCGATTGATTCCTTCGTTTGTGTATCAGTGAATGATTAAATGATAATGAATGCTTGAATGGTGTGGTTATTCGTTAATCGGTAGGATCCTATATTTACGTATTCATATGATTTCTTTGTTAATATGTGAACTAATGATGATGTTGTTGAGTAGACATGTATATTAGGTAGGTTAGATATATGGGTGTCATGCATATTAATGGCTGTGAACTATAAATAATGTCTCTAATGGTTGGGGTCCAATAGTAGTGGGGAGCAGGGTTCCATGGTCGGCCATGATGCAAAAATGTGGCGGCCCATGTGACCAAAATCGGAGCAATTAATGGGCTGATCAGTAGGCATATGTGTGCAAAAATCATAATGCTTGTCACTAGATATCATGTGCATGGGTTGGGATGTGAATTATGATATGAAGGATACATGAGAATTTAGATACAACATCACATGGGCGGTTCAACGAAAATGTATATAATAATTGGAAGAAAAGGATAATCATAAACAAGAAAATGGCGGCCCATGTGGGTGTTGATAGTTATGATTTAACCAACCCATGTGCATCTTATTAATGTGTTTGTAGTGTGTGGATAATAATGGTAATTATCTAATGTTGATCGGCTATATTTGTTTACGTCCGAAGCATGATCAATGTACATAACAATTAGCAAGCCATTGAATTCTGTTAGTATGTGTGACTATGTGTGACTATGTGTTATTATGAATGCCACATGAATAATGCGGATCTATGCCACGTGATTACTAATCTGTTCGTGTAGAATTTATATAGTTATGCATGACAAAAATTAGTGTATGAACACCAGCTCACCTATGATGAATATATGTTGAACCTTGTTATCAGTAGATAATGTCATGCACTCCAGAATTTGACGGTCATACATTGCACTAATCCCGATTAACAGTGGGTTTCCAACCGGTTCACTTAACTGGACTTATGTCGTCCAGCCCAACACTCACAGGGTTGCGTGTGATGTGTCTTGTATGGACCGTGAATGCTTGGGTTAAGTCGAAACTGTGAAGGAATTTAGGCGTGTTTGACTTGTGCACATTGGGTACTTAATGGTGACATGAGGCGGATGTGCTAAATATTCGAAGTGGATTATTTGTGTGTAATACATATGCAATAAGTGTGGGCTGCACATGTTAGCTTGACCGGATAGGAACTAAAGGTTTAGGGTTAGTGGGCCGTGCATTTAGTATTGGGCCATGCATAAGAACCTAGTGTTATTCTTTTGTTTATGTGAGCTGCTTTGTAGAGGTTTGGGTCGCAAACAATGCAAGGGAGGCTGGGTCACATAATGTAGTATGTTGATATATAAGATGAGTACAAATGAATTCGAGTGATTCATGGGTGTCGTAACTTGTGTGATGCGTGATTTCTTATCATGGATTATGTGACAAAATGCGTAATTAGGTGTGAATGCAAAAACTGACTGTTACCGGTAAATCATGACAGGACGTATTTAATCAACTGTTAAACAAGTAAATAATCTTGCCGAGCAAAGTCAAGGTGAGTTCACTACATTCGAGCATGCGTCCCAGTGGTTGGGGACAGTCAGTGGGTATCCCGTGGAGGGATAAGTCTTTGGGTAAAAACGGGTATATTGGTTAATATTCTCACCTATCATCTTTTGTAAGTCCCTCATCGGGTATTAGTTAGTAGCGCTACTTAGGTTTGGCACCCTCACACCGCTCCTGTAGAGGACGGAGGTGAACTAATGACCCAGTCTGGCCCAGTACTAGATAGGAGTACGTGGGAAGGGCAGTCGTGTATTTCAGGAGCCGTCATTGTTCGGAATTGAGATATTAACAATATTACTTGCATTGGTTATTGAACTGTTTTACATACAACGGGTAATAAACGTTTTCTAAAAACTGTGAACTCGCCAGCTTTGTCTGATACACGTGTTACATGCTCGCAGGTCCTTAGGTACTTGGAACGCAGGAACTTGCTGGCTGGAGGGCGCGAGTGGTCATGGTTACTTTGCTGAGTTATTTCACGAACATTTATTTACTTTGGTTGTGTGAAACATATACTTTGTGATACGTTAATGCTTCCGCTGAACTTATGGTTTTTGAACAACTTATGTTTGGGATTTCGGTATTATTAAAAGATGAAACTTTATTTCAAACTGGTGATTCAATGTAATTGGTGGCTCATTGCTGGTCGTCACACGCCTAACAGGGACACTCCCTAGGTGGTAATTTGGGGGTGTGACATAGACTATCACCTACCATGATCCTCGGATGTCAGGACGGTTCCGTAGGTTAGGATAACACCTACGTGGTCATATGCCAATTACTGCCTCGGATGTCAGGCACGCACGTAAAACCTACGTGTACGCATTACTTACTTCTATCCTCGGTACAAAGGATACGTACGTGAAACCCACGTACACCCCCGCGTCTCCTATCCTCGGTTGTGAAGGATACGTACGTAAGACCTACGTACACCCCATACGCGCTACTGTTCTCGGAAGAAGAACAGGGATGATACGAGTAGTTGATACGAATAGTCTAGTGGTCACATAACATGGGAAGCCCCCACCTGTATAACTTACTATCGGCCCAGTAGAGCCACCGTTACTTACTGTTACGCATTTACTTACTGTGAACTCGCTCAACTAGTTTGTTGATCATTCTGTTACATGCCTTGCAGATCGTTAGGTACATGGAGCTTGCACAAAGAGGAGCCGGTCGTTGTGGACAAGGATCGTATTACTTTGATTAGACACTTATGACATTTCAGTATTTTAACTTGAGTTTATAACAATGCTTCCGCTACTTAAACAAATGCTTGGTTTTGAAATATCGATCATGTCAGGATGAACTACTTATCGACTTTTATTATTATGAAATGCTATGTTTGATATGATTGATGGCTTGATCCTGGTCACGTCACGCTCCCAAGCGGTGGTACTCCGCGTGTGGATTTTGGGGGTGTGACATTCATGTTTGGCACTTGTAGGAGGAGGACCGATTTAGGTACAAGCCTATAGTTGTGCAATCACCCGTTTGCCTATTGTGCGTCTAGCTTATCTTTGCTAGTACTTACTTGTAGCCGAGAGGAGAGATTTAGAGAGGGGTGTATTGTTTTGGGTGTTAAGAACGGGTTAGTAAAAGGATGACATGTTTTTGTTTAGTTTATGTTGATCGCATATGTGTTGAAAATAGTTTTTGAATGAGTTGCTTGGGACAAGCAACGGGTAAGTGTGGGGATGTGACGGGTGGTCCGTAGGACAACCCTTAAGGCCTTTAAATAGACTAAAATACCATACTTTATCCGGTTAATAGCTTGAATTTGGTAATCACAAGATGTTTGATGTTACAGGTGTTAAAGAGCTTAAAATGCGGGTTTTATGGAGCTTGGATGGATGCTAGAAGTTGGCGGTGTTGGGATTGAAGAAATGGTGAATTAAATGAAGGAAACAAGGAAAAACTAACACTCAGCGCCGTAACCTACGGCACTTGGCCGTAGGTTACAGCCCCAACCTTTGCAAAAAGCCTTCGCCGTAAGACAGAAGCCACCCGCCGTAAGGGAAAGCTGCCCGCCGTAACCTACGGCCCTCTGCCGTAGGTTACGCCACCGACTAATCCAATTTTGTAACTTATGCATTAAATTGTCATTTCATGGGTTTTTATGGTGGCTCATCATATGTTTTCGGTTACCACTTGCTTGAAAATGAATTTTGGAGTATCTTAGAGACTACTTGGAGCTTGAAACAATTGGGGATCATTAGTTCTTGATGTTGGAATTGTTCTTGAAGATTAAAACTTGTTTGACAATGTTTGTTCAAGCCATGAGTGGCTAAGTATTTTGTGACTATCTTTGGTGGAAGGTTTGCAAGACATTTATGTGTATTTCCTTATTTCTAGAATAACAATCTTCTCTTTATTGAATTGCTTGTTATGGTATATGATTGTTTGTTAGTAAATTGTTAATCCTTATGTTGAACTAATTAGAAACCATACGTTCTTGGTGTCGTTGGCAATCGAGATATCATGGGCATAGGTAGGCTTGGGTAAGGGTTAATTGATCATCGGGTAACAACCTCACGTTCTAGGAATTTGAGTACTTAGTTCTCTTTCATCACTGCAATCGATCATATATGAACTATGTCTATGTAGTTCTTTCTAGTGGAATGTTAGCATAAGTGTCATAGCAAACCGGAAACTAAAGATGGTTACTTGTCTCTAAATTGTTTACAAATCAACACTTTCATTTTGCAATTAGAATAGCAATCTTAGTTTTAAAAATCAAATCAATCAAATCAACCCTTGAGCTTTATTTTCTTGCAATTAGCTTAATTTAGTTAACTTGGATAAACCTTTAAATAACACATATTCCACAAACTCCCTGTGTTCGATACCCACTTGCCACTAACTATTTAGTAGTAATTGGATTAAATTTGATTGTGACCACGACATCACGTCAACATGTGCTTGTAGATTTTGAGCCCCCATTTTTATGGCGAGACTTAAGCCTGCCGGGAATGCCTCATATTCCGCCTCATTGTTGGTGTTCTTGAAATCCAACTTGATGGCGTATGTAAATTCATGCTTCTCGGGGCTCACAAGGCACAACCCTGCTCCTGCGCCGTCCTCATTTGATGCCCCATCAGTGTATAGTAACCACACCTCATTAGATGTGTCTTTCACGGGAGTCTCCACAATCTCGCAATCTTTGATTTTTTCCACTGGGACTTCTGTGACGAAATCCGCCAAGACTTGACCCTTGATGGCAGGGCGCGACCTATACAAGATTTTGTGGCCCCCCATCTCGATCGCCCACTTTGCTAACCGCCCAGACGTTTCTGATTTTTGCAATATTGTGCCGATGTGAAAGTTGGTAAGTACTGTGATTACGTGCCCTGTAAAGTATCTGCGCAGCCTTCTAGAAGCATGAAGCAGCGCCAGTACCAACTTTTCCATTGTTGAATATCTCGTTTCCGGATAAATAAGCACCCAACTGACATAATAAATTGGAGTTTGTACTCCGCTTCTTTCTACCATCAATACCGACCCTACTGCCTTATCCGAAGAAAATAAGTACAGTATGAGTGACAACTCGTATTTCAAACCTTTTATTGTACTTTGTTTATGTGATTATGTGAACTTGTGGATTAATTGAAATGTTATGTGGTTATGATATATGCACGTATCTATGTAATTGGACTACACAAAATGAACCGACCGCACAACACCCGTCCAATCGCACAAGCCCATTTGGGTCGTATTCCTTGTATCCGAAACCAAGAGCAGCCCAAGGGAGAGTTCGGCCCACTCTTTTATACGTATGCACATATCCAACTTAGGGGTTTGTTTCTCATAGCTTGCAAAACACAACACACACACACAAAACCCTACTCTCTCTTTCCCCTCTCTCGAAGCCGACGACAATTCTCATAGCCGAAGCCATCTCGTGAAGCTTTCTTGATCGGATCACCTTTGTGTTACCTTTTAATCGGTTAGTGTTTTATTATTGATTTCATGATTGATGATGTTATGGTTCATATGTATTACATGGTGGTTTAGGGATGGTATGTGTTTATTTGTGATGAAAAATTGATGTGGTATGATGTTCATGAAAAATCGATTCACATGTGTGGTATATTCAGATCATTGTAGAATTGATAACTGTATGATGTTAAAGAACCGAATACATGATAATCGGCTGTGATATATTATCAATCGGATGAATGTTGTGATGCTATGATAGGGTACATGTTGGTAACCTAGATCATGAGCCTGTTAATGTGATTAATGTTATGGTTGTTGTTCTTGCCATGAATGTGATTAGCGTTCATAGGAATAAGATGATAAAGTCTTAGTTTGATCGATTATTGCATGATTGGAAACAGTTATTTTGATTGAATGAATGCAAAATAGGAAACTGTTGAATGATTGAAACTAATTGCATGAATTTCGGGGATTAGTTAACCAATCGCACAATGCTCCTCAATCGTACAAGAGACAAACGTACAAGCTTCCCATCGCACAAGTCTTTGATCGCACAAGATCAGATCACACAAGATCTGATCTGATCGCACAAGTGTGATCGCACAAGCTTGGTACCACCGATAAAGCACAGGGTACTGTTTAGTTATGCATGATCGCACAACACATTGTGGATCGCACAAGCTGGTGCCGATCGCACAAGATGTTGGGCCACACACAAACTACTTGATCTGTTTCGCTGTTGGGCCTTAAAGCCCAAATATCAGTCGCACAAGATACATTGTAAACGCACAAGATTATCAGAATCGTACAAAACTCATGTTTATTGTTTGGGCCATTTACATGCTGGACTGCTTATATTTTATTGGGTCGGGTATCATTGGGCTTCAACGGGTGAATCGCACAAGGTTGCTGGACTTGTGCGAGCCCAATCCTTTGAATCGCACAAGCATGTATATTTTATGTGTTTGACTGTTAACGTGTTACCATGATAATTACGTGTGCATAACCTGTTAATTCCGTGAAAACTTATGTGCATTACTTGAAACCAAAACCTGACTTGTATGGTAACCATGTTAGGACGTGGTTGACCACTTATAGCTCAAGTGACCATTTTGTTTATCTGCCGAGCAAACCAAGGTGAGTTCACACTCTTACTAAGGCATGGGATTCCCGGGGTTGGGAATGGGATTGGATGATTATAGATACAGCTAGACTAGTAACACATGGGAAACCCCCACTAATCTTCGCACACATGCCTGGAATGGCCGCGATACGAATACTACTCTTCGCACACATGCCTGGAATGGCCGTGATACGAATACTAATCTTCGCAAACATGCCTGGAATGGCCGCGATACAAATATAACTAGTCTAGAATACCTGGGAAACCCCCACTAATCTTCGCAAACATGCCTGGAGGGCCGCGATACAAATAAATATGATACATGGTATACAAAACGAACATGTGAATTATGAAACGGATACTATAATTAAACAACCAACGGTGAACTCGCTCAACTTTGTTGTTGACTCGTTGTTACATGCCTTGCAGGTCAATAGGTACTCATGGAGTTTGCACTGGGAGGCGCGGTCGTTGTGGACATGGATCGTGGATACCATGATAAACATTTATGACACTTCAAACTTATAACTTATGTTGGGTTTTACATTATTGCTTCCGCTACACACTTGATTATGTTTTGGGTTTTTTAACACCTTTCGTATTGATGAATGATTTTTACTTATTACCTATAACGTTCAATATGATTGGTGGCTTGATCCTGGTCATGTCACGCCTCCAAGCGGTGATACTCCGCGTGTGGATCTTGGGGGTGTGATAGTATGAGTGGTTCCTTCTCGTACGGCGCGGTCAGAGTAGGGAGCTTTATCAAACATTCTTTCATTTGCTGGAATGCGGCTTCTGCCACGGGAGTCCACTTGAATTCTTGCTTCTTCACGTAGTTGCGCAAGGTGCTGATAAAAGGATATGACTTTGCAGCGTGATTTGATAGGAAACGGTTGAGCGCGGCTAAACGGTCGGCCAATCATTGCATTTCTTTGATTGTTCGAAGCGACGGCATCCGCTCTATGGCTTGAACCTTCTCTGGGTTAACCTTAAAGCCGCCATTTGTGACTATGAAGCCTAAGAACTTCCCTTCTTCCATACCAAAGGAACATTTGGTACGATTCAACTTCATGTTCACACTTCTCAACGAGTTGAACGTTTTCTCAATATCTTTTAGCATTTGGTCCTCTTCGGGACTCTTGATTACCAGATCAGCGATCTAAACCTCGATGTGTTTTCCAATATCATCAGCGAAGATTTTATCCATCATGCGCTGGTATGTCGCGCCGGCATTCTTGAGACCGAATGGCATCTTTGTATAACAGAAGATGTCGAGATCGGTTCTGAAAGCTGTCTTGTCTTCGTCTTCAAGCTTCATTTGAACCTGGTGGTACCCCTTGTAACAATCTAAGAAGCATTTCCATCTGTATGGTGCGAGAGAGTCTATCTTTTTGTCAATCTCAGGCAAAGAGTAACAATCTTTAGGGCTTGCCTTGTTGAGATCGGTATAATCGACGCACATTCTCCATCCGCCGTTTGACTTCTCCACCATTACGGGGTTTGCCACCCATCTCTGATAGCGCACCTCTCTTAAGATTCCTGCTTTTAACAACTCACAGACTTGCTCGTTCATTGCTTTGGTCTTATCCGCCCCTAAACTGCGCCTTCTTTGTACTTTTGGTTCAAGGGAGGGATAAGTGTTTAGATAGTGCTCGGTAACGTCACGTGGGACACCGGTCATGTCTGCCAGAGTCCAGGCGAAAATATCCATATTCCTGAACAAGAGTTGTTTGAGGCGCGTTCTGATGTTTGGTGAGATTGTGTGGCCAATCGTCACCGTTTGATCCGGGTACTTGCGGTTTAAAACCCATTTTTCTGGTTCTGTTGTTGAGACCTTTGGCACTTTGGTTGGGCGCATCTCTTCTGCCGACATTACTTCTTTCTTTGCATAGATAATTGCCACTCCCGTCTCAGTTGGGAAACCGATGGCTGAGTGGGGAGTGGAAGTTACCATGTTCAGTTCACCTTGAGTTTCTCTCCCAATTAAAACATCGTGCCTTGATTTGACAGGCATCACAATGAAGTTGACCGTTGTTGTTCTTGAGTGCTTTCTGTCAGAAAGCGTGAGGGGGAAGCTGATTTGGCCTAGTGGGAAGACCATTTCATTGCAGAATCCCGACAAAGGGTAATCGAATGGCTCAAGTCTTGCTTTATCTTCATCGTCGAACTGATTAAAGCATTGCTCATAGATGATATCTGCTGTACTTCCTGGGTCAATGAATACGCACTCCGTCTCGTAATGGCCGATAATTCCGGTAATGACGACGGGGCGCGTTGCCCGTGGACCCCCGCGCACTACCGGGAAGATAACCTGTTGCTCTTGCCATGCTGGTTCGAAAGGTCGCTTGCCTTTATCTCTCGCGCTATATCTTGGTCCGTTGACCATGTGTGTTTCCAAGCGTCGGACCTTTTTGTCTCTTCCTTCATCGTTGCGATGAATCTGGCGTGTCTCTTTGCGCAAGTTTTTTACTAGATGACCCAGTTTACCACTTTTCAAAGCTTTCTCAATTTCCTGCCTCAAGCTGATACAGTCATCTGTCAGATGACCTGTATCTTTATGGAAATCACAGTACAGGTTGGGGTCTTGCCCCTTCTTACTAGATGACCCAGTTTACCACTTTTCAAAGCTTTCTCAATTTCCTGCAGCAAGCTGATACAGTCATCTGTCAGATGACCTGTATCTTTATGGAAATCACAGTACAGGTTGGGGTCTTGCCCCTTCTTGTTGCTCATAGGCCTGGGCGCCTTAAAATCGTGGTTCTCCGTCATGAGCACCTCTTTAGGTGTCTTTATGAGCGGAGTCCAGTGCTTTTCTCGATTCTCATCCCTGACTGCCTTCCTGTACCCAATGCGATCGATAGTGTCTCGCGCGTCTTCCCTGTAACGAGGTCGTTCATCATAACCGCTGGAGTGGTTGGCTTTCCGTCCAGGGTTTTTTCCTTTGTTCCGTCTATTGTTGTCGCGCGAGCTTCCCTTGGAAAATCGATCTTCAGTATAAGCGTTCTTACTACCGGCCAGTGATCTTCAGTTTGCGCAACGATTTTCGCAGCTTCCATGAGTTTATTCCACTCCTTGGGCATTCCATCTTTTCCTGTGATAGTCCTGATAAGACTATCGCAGCGAATAGCTTTCTTGAAGTGAGTGCGCATGAGTTGTTCACTTACACCACCAATTTCCAAACACTCTTTGTTAAAGCGGGTGATGAAATCTTCTAAACCTTCATTCTCTCTGCGCCAAATGTCCGTTACCTCAGCTGTGTCGCACTGGTAACGTCTCTGCTGACTGAAGTGGTTCACAAACTGTGTTCTGAAATCAACCCATGACTTGATCTTTCCTGGTGGGAGGCTGTCGAACCAGGCGCGAGCAGCTCCCGTGAAAGTTTGGATAAACAGATGGCACCACATGGGCATATTCCATCCTCCCATGCAACCAGCGCTTGTGAATACTCTGACGTGATCATCAGGATCAGTCAGCCGGTTAAACTTTCTAACCGTTGGAGGCAATTTTTCCTTTGACACTGGCGCCAGAGCGATCTTTGGGATGAACTTTGAGTGTTCTGTAGCTTCAGCTGGTCGATAGGCGAGGCGAAAGTCTCGCTCTGCCTCTTCGCTGTATCTGACGTGCTGCCTTGGCCTGTAGTATTCATGATTCCTCTGCAAGCGATTGAAAACTGAGGAACCATCGTCATCTTGCCATGTTGGGTCATTTGGGTCTGTATCATCCCACTCGTTTTTCATGTTGCGCGACGTGAGCCGGCTATGAACTGGTCCTCTCTGGATATTAGACGGGTAGTCATAATAGCTTTCCGTTTCTCCCCGCGTATCGCGCGTGTCATGCACGCTTGGTCTTCTCTGGGGAGGAGGCCTGTTGATTCTTCCTTGGAGATTTTGTTGTGGGGGTATCTGGCGCGCCCCCTGACTCTGGCCCTGAGGTGTAACCAAGGACGGTTCTGCCATTAAAACTGCTTGCTATGCGCTCAAAGATTGATACGCCGCATTGATGGTGGCAATTTGCTTGGCATACCACGAGGCTGGAGTTTCGCCTTCGGGTAGCCCTAGTAGCGCCGAAATGTTCTGTGGTGGAGCTGGATTCGAGGGTCCAGCACCATTGTTTCCTGGGGTTACCGTCTGAGTGATGCGAGTGATACTCGCGCGGGGTCCCCCAGTGTTGGTTACTTCGATTTCACTGATTTCTTCCACATGTTGGGCTTAGACGTTTTGATTGTCTTCCCCCAACACTGCATTAGAGTTTGCTCCAAAACCAAACTCATGAACGATTCCTTGACCAGCCATGATCGAAGGAAAAAACAATGAAAGCTCAGGAAAAAAAAAGAAGATGAAAGTGATTTTGTGAAACAACCGGTGGGCGCCAATGAATAAACACGTAACTAATTTTATTGTTAATTAGTTTGGTTTATGTTCCAACCATAAGGGTTAATCTCCTTTGGTTTCCTGAGCTCCTTAATGACTGGTTAATCCTGCAAAACAGAAACACTGTTAGCTCGTTAAGAGGGGAATATGGGGGGTGTTTCCCTCTTAACCAGACTCCGGCGTGAGAATAAGTATCTGCTTTGAGGAGATTAAAGTGAGTAAAGAGTGAGAGTAGAGGGAATAGAATGAATCAACCTGTGAATGAAGGGTTCTATTTATAGCCGGAGAGGTGTAGAGGATGTGGGCTGATGGGCCTTGGGCCGGAAGGCGACAACATAGCGGATATGCCCCTTGTCTCACTGTTGTCGACCGTTAGTGACTTTTAGAAGTTTTCTGGTGCAGGCGCACCGTGATTGGAGCCACGTGTCTCTGCTGTCGGCCTCGTTGTCCCCCTGCCATCAGCAGGTAAGTGGAGATCGTGGGACATGTGTCTCTGCCCTGTGATTGGTGCCACGTAATCGTCCTTCAGTACTTTCTGTCTCCTGCACGTCAGACGATCGTGGAGCACGATTGAGCAGAGCCTGAAGGACGCGGATTGGCCCTTTCTTCTGCCACTTGTACCTTGTGTGTATTCTGAAGTGCCCTTTCGCCATATCCCTGCGCGACCCTTGTTGCGCATGGAACTAGCCTGCGCATGGTATGGGCGGTTGGAGGCTCGTCTTCAGGATGTTAAGTGTTGAACTTATGTGTTTTCTCTTGTTTAGACCCTGTGCGAGGTCAGTAAATGCTGAAGTAACCCGCGCGAGGTTGGAATTGAACATGTTTCTGATTAAGGTGTATGGTTCTGCGCGCGACCTGGAGGAAGGTCTGCGCGGCTTTTTGGGACCATACCCCTTCAAAAAGGGTCGGTCCTTGGTCCAAGAAAGTAGCCATAATCGGTTGTGGTCCCAATTCGATTCATCCCGGGTGATTCGACAAAGCGAAATGGGTTTGTTTTGTGAAACCGCTAGTGGAAACACTAGCGGAATACAATAGAAAACCTTTATTATTAAGAAGTTATAATGTTACTAGGTTTAATTACACAAAAGTCGACTGAAAAAATGATAATAAAAATGTAATTTAATAATGATTTAAAAATAATAATACATATAATTGTAAAATTTAATAAATAAGAATAGTGATAATAAAAATTAAAAAAATAATAGTTGGATAATAACCATAATAATAATAATAACTATAAGAAAGTATAATAATAATAATAATACAAATTAACAAACAAAAAACATAGGAAAAGTGGAAGAAAAAAAGGTGGGGCTAGAGATTCAACAGTCTTATATTTACACACATCTTTCTTTTCTTTTTATATAAATAGATATATAGAGAGATAAAGTGAAAAGCTTGTGGGAATAGAATAAGCCAATAATCAAACCTAGTAGTCTGGTATCTATTAGTTGAAGATGTATGTAGGGCTGTAAAAAAAATTCAATAAACAATTCATGAACCGTTCGACAGAAAGTTCGTTTGCTTTTATCATTTAATAAATGAACGCAGATGAACAAGAAAATTTTGTTTGGTTAGTTATATGAAAAAACATAAACAGAGGTCTCGTTCGTTCGATTGTGTTCGTGAATGTTCGGTAACGTGTTCTTGAACATACGTTCATGTTTTGCTTTTTTATGTTGTTCATGAAAGATTTTTATACTTTTATTTTAGAGTAAATTACGTTTTTGGCCCCTGTGGTTATATCAGTTTTACTATATTGGCCCAAAATAAGAATTTTTAACAGATTTGCCCCCGTGGTCCCTATAACTAACCATTTTGGCCCCTAAATCTAACCAAACCCTAACTCTGGTTAATTAATTGGCACATGACTTGCACATGATGGGTAAAATTGTAATTTCCCTCCCCTTTTATGAATAAAACCCAGATCTTCATTATCATCTTCAACCATCATCATCCCAGATCTTCATCTTCAATTAAATCTAAAGATCTTCATCATCTTCAACCATCATCATCTCCAGAACTTCATCTTCAATTAAATCTAACCCAGATCTTCATCATCTTCAACCATCATCATCCCTAGATCTTCAATTAAATCTAACCCAGATCTTCTTCATCATCATCCCCACATATTGAAAACTAGAAACAAAATGCATCACAAAGCATGAAATCGAATCGTTTTTCTGCTATAAGAAAGTCTAATTTGACTTTTGGTTCTTTAAACAGTCAAACAAAATGCATCACAAAGCAGACTAAAAACTGACCAACACTTTTCAAGATTTAGTAAAGTTCAAAAAACACAAAAAATAATTAAAAAAAACAACTGAATATGTTTTTTTTTTTTAGAAAACAAGCAGATACTCAACATCATAGACCAAAAATTGAAATTATTAAATAAATTAAATCATAGAGATGTAAAATTTGTAATTTTTATCATAATCCCAGATTCAAAATACCCATTTGAACAAATTAATATCCAATAAAAAAATAAATTAACAGTTAACAGAAACAAATTCAAAAATCAAGATCCAACACATGCGATGAACAAGATCTAACACATGAGTCGCCGGAGACCAACCTCCACATCTTCAATGACTAGCGGCTTGTTAGGCTCATACGCCACTGCAGTTGCATCGGAATTTAAAGGGGATGATCAGTCGATTCGCTCATATAACAGAAGAAACAGAGCAGTACAGTCAACAAGCACAAGCAATCGGAAGATCAGATGATATGAGTTCAATCCCAGATGTAATGGGGGAAATCGAAGATCATGGGCTGTGGATGAGGGGATGATGATGATGATGGTTCTTCATCTGGATTTGTAGTGCAAAAAGTGGAGGATGAGGGGATGATGATGATGATGATGATGATGATGGTTGAAGATGATGAGATCTGTAAAAAGTGGAGAACAGGGATGAATGTGTTAAATCAGTTTATTTATTTAGAGTAAATTACATTTTGGTCCCTGTGGTTTTATCAATTTTAAAGAGAGGGAGGGGAAATTACTAATATGCCCATCATGTGCAAGTCATGTGCCAATTAATTAACCAGAGTTAGGGTTTGGTTAGATTTAGGGGCCAAAATGGTTAGTTATAGGGACCACGGGGGCAAATCTGTTAAAAATTCTTATTTTGGACCAATATAGTAAAACTGATATAACCACAGGGGCCAAAAACGTAATTTACTCTTTATTTTATCTAAACTTTGTATACTTTTTAATTTTTTATTTATTTTATTACCTTAACAATTAAAATAGACCTTATTCTTATTGTGTTTATGCATCATTCCTCATTCCTTCCTCAATATTCACATCGACCTCTATTCCACAATTATGGCTTCAAGTTCCAGCCCTGCTCTCTCTGTCATTTACCTCTAGCCTCCATCGTTTTCGCTGATTTTATTTGTGTTCGTGAACACGTTCATTTCCTTAATGAACGAACACTAACATAAAATCTCGTTCGGTAAGTATTCATAAACCGTTCGTGAACACATTTATTTCCTTGTTCGTGTTCGTTCGGTTCATTTACAGCCCTAGATGTAGGAGCTCACTGAGTGACTGGCTATGTTGGATGAGTTTTGAAAAGGGGGAAGGGGCACCCAAGGGTAGTACCCTTACCCCAACCAATCAAATTTGGTCATGTCAAATTTCTTAAAAAGTACGCATTAACTTGCCTTGTTTTATTTTTTTATGTTTGTTGTCACATATTTTGCAAAGAGTCGACATTCGGTACAACACCTCAACTATCGTCCCTAATTAGGTATTCATTTCATAGTCTTTGAAACACGTACGAAACCATGTTAAAGTGTGACTATATATACTTCTAATGTTTTGTATTGCGCGCGACTCATGAACATGTTTCGTAAAAACTATGATGTTCTCCTTGGGACATTCAACCTGGATGATTGGTTAGAGATAACGTATCCTTTATTCCTTTTTAACCTAGCTTTTAGACATAGATTTTTTTTTTTAAGGAAATCATTAAATCTTGTTTTCTAACCTTGATTTGTTGGCTTAAAGATATGTGGATGAAACCCTAAGAATAGGGAGGGATGATAAAGGCAACATCTTCATAGCAGAGAGATCAAACCAAATCGACCCATAAGCTACTTCTTGATTCTTGACATTGATGAATCTATAATTCTTTTCCCCATTTTCAGTTTTGTATCTTGTAATATAAAAGCTCCAAAGTGTTTATGATTTTCATTTCTGTCTTTTTTTCTCTTCTTTTTCCTCTCGTCCTGCCTAATTGGCGCATCGTGGAGTTATATTGGTTAGGTTTTATTTGTCTCGCGAAAAGAATAGACAAACTACATTTTGGTTACCAATAGGGGTGTTCAAAAAACTCGTGGCTCGCAGCTCGCTCGAAAAAAGCTCGAAGAAAGCTCGGCTCGAAATTGGCTCGGTTGTAAACGAGCCAGCTCGGCTCGGTTTGTAAACGAGCCGAGCTCGAGCTTGGCCTGGCTCGGCTCGTGAGCTCGTAAGCTGGCTCGATAAGGTTTACATCCTTCATTTTTTTTGTCCCACATCGGTTAGAAAACAAAAACTAAGGGAGTATCTCCCCTATAAAAGAAGGTAAAGACAATGGAGAAAGTGAATTAACTATTTATACTTGCATATTTAGCCATATGGTTAAATTAAATGACAATTATGGCCCTTAGGCTATGAAGAAATTCATTTTTAAATGCTTTTTAAGTAATAAATTTTGCTATTCTTTGTTAGTTCGAGCTAGAGCGAGCCGAGCCGAGCTAGCTCGAATACTAATCGAGCTGAGCTCGAGCCTCAAATCTCAGCTCGATTTGAAATTCGAGCTCGAGCCGAGCCAGCTCGATTTGAAATTCGAGCTCGAGCCGAGCCAGCTCGAATCGAGTTCAAGGCGAGCTCGAGCTGGGTCTAGCTCGGCTCAGTTACCAAATGCAATGAATATGTGGTGGTTTAATCGTCGATAGCATATTTGTAAAAAAAATGGCATAAATGTGATGGTAATTTCTTAATTAAAACAAAAACACAATAGAGAGCATTTGGTGAATATATGTAATTAATACACAATGAAATCTCATAATATATTTACTGGTATTTACTTATATTAATGGTACAATATATATATACATGTAGTGTATTCATAGCAACAAACGACCCAAAATAAACTAAATCTTGCTATGCTCAAGTACACTGAGCTTCTCAAGAAACAATTCAATCCTGATTTATCAAAGTCTTACCGAAACGTTGACTTTGACTTTCGCACAGTTAACCAGATCGTGAAGGGAAGTTTTGTTAGAAAAATAACCACTGTTTTGTATCCACTGATTAGAAACCACTGATTAGAAACCACTGATCAGGTTGATAAACTACTGATCAGTTTGACTAACCACTGATGAACTTAACTACTGATCAGTTTAAGCACTGATCAGTCTAACCGCTGATCAACCACTGTCTATTAGAAGCAGTGGCAAGTTGAAACAGAACCCCTGATGAGAACAGCGGTTAGAGAAGATTGCAAACAGAAGTAAAAAGAAACAGTAAACGATTTAACCGGGCTTGTGTTTGACACAATTCCCTTAAACAGATTCGCCGTCTGTTCCCAGGGTACGCCGGTTCGAAACAGCACCGAGCGCTGCCGGACTTGAACACTTGCCTGAAAAATAAACCGGAGAATGCTGCAGAGAGATCGAGAGAAGAGATTGTATTTCGGTGTGTCTAACTGTGTTGGTCTGCATTGGGTTTTATAGGCACAGATCATAACTGATTCTGGCCTCATCATTGCAGAGAATTAAAGCTAGTCGGTTTCAAAACTTATGCCTCATCATTGCAGAGAATTAACTCACATAATGGCTCAGCGGTTTCGAAACTGAATAGTATAATGGTTCTCATTAAAACTGAAAATCATTTCAGTTAAAGACCCATTAAGACCAACCGTTTTAAAGACTAAAAAATAATTAGTCAGTCTCGAGTGCAAAAACTGTCTCCCGCGAGCCCGGGTTTTCGGAGCTGCATTCGTGTCCGCAGGACGTGCGGGCGTACACGAGTTCAACTAAATCCGGTTCCATTTTTTGCACCCCCCCCTGCGTGCGCGCGGGTAGG
The DNA here is from genome assembly GCF_002127325.2 of Helianthus annuus. Taxonomy (NCBI): domain Eukaryota; kingdom Viridiplantae; phylum Streptophyta; class Magnoliopsida; order Asterales; family Asteraceae; genus Helianthus; species Helianthus annuus. Next base: position 166,902,467 of record NC_035447.2, on the reverse strand, counting down.
ACTTGTGGTAAAACATGTCATAAGACTTCAAAGGCTTCATTAAGGTTTCTCCTTATATATAGCCTATCTTTTCACTCCCACACCGATGTGGGACAAAGTGAATTACCAACTTGAGACTTTCATTCACACTAAACTTCCAACAAGTTTGATATCCACGATTGCTTTGTAATCGATCCTATGAAGAACCCGTGATTGATCCTATGAAATCTCGAGGCATAAGCCCCGCTTTAAAGTAGGCTACCACTAACTACCAGAAATCCAATAAAAGTGGCCAGGCATCAAACTCAACCTCCATCGTCTACACTTCATGAAGATTTTCTTAAACTTGGTCACTAAGACGGGGCTCTTAAATATATGAGAACCGGAGATATTAGTTCTCATATATTTAAGAGCTTCAATAGTATCACCAAGTTTAAGAATATCCATGAACTGTAACACGATGGCGGTTGTTTTTGATCTCCGACTCGTTTTGTAGTTTCTTGTGGTTAGTGGTGGCCTGCTTTAAAAGGGGGCCCCGCGTCCGGAGATTCAGATGATATTCTGCTCCACAATCAGGATTCCTCGGCAGAGAGCAAATTGGTGAAATTTGGGGTATTTGAGAAGTGAAGAGAGTTTTGTGAATATATTTTCTTCTTAATGATGTTCTATATATAACTTGTAATCGGTTGATGTTATGGTTCTTTTTTTTTTTTTTGAATTCCTGAATTGTAGCAGATGCAATCGGCTTTTTGAAGTTTGAATCACTGAAAAAGATGTAGTTGGTTTTCTTAAATCAATTAATTGAATATAGTATAATTAGTTTGGCTATTGATTATACTCAACCCATGATCTGATCGGTTCGTTTCGGTTCCTTAGTCCAACAAAGTAGTTATAAGGCTATAAGATATGGTGATGGTCCTCTCTTGGAGGATGGTCCGCCACGTAAGCGCCACGTAGGATGGGCATGAGGATGAGGCAAAGAGGATGGAGGTATGGAACTGGGGGATGATCCTAAATATATATTATATATTGTATGTATATATATGTTTGTGAGGTAGTTTTGTCCTCACATGGACCGTCCCCATCGGCAAGAAGAAGACGTTCACGACGAGACGGGGGGGAGGGGGGGAGCTGGATGGTGGAACGGCGCCGGAGCTGGACGGCGGAGGACGAACCTCCATACCGTCCAGCCTAATCAATAAAAATTATATCGAGTCAACAAATAAAAACAAAACACTACCATAGTTTTGTATAAAATCAAAACAATGCCAAAACTGTAATATTTTAACTGTGGGCAAAATTGTAATTTGTCAGGACCAATGAGCGAGTGTCAGGCGCCTAGCTGTCTGGCATGAAAGAAAATTACATCGAGTCAACCAAGTAAAACAAAACACTACCATAGTTTTGCCAATAAAAAGTTTCAATTTTGATATCAAAATATATTTCTTGCACCGAAAAAGATTACATCGAAAGAATATATATACACAAGGAAAACAACCATTGCTCCTATATTATGCCCTATACAAGGAAAGGAAAAAAGATATGCCATATAATTGACACGGGAATAATGGATGGAAATTTACACTCCCCCTCAAGTTAGAGCGTATAGGTTCCGAACGCCTAACTTGCTAAGAAGAGAGTGCAGTTGTTGTGAGCCCAAAGCTTTGGTAAATATGTCGGTTGGGCTTTCGTGTCGATGTATTTCGGTATAATTTCTTTTGATTCGACCCGTTCACGAACGAAGAAGCAATCGATTTCCACATGCTTGGTACGTTCATGATAGACGGGGTTGTTAGTAATGTGTCTGGCGGCTTGATTATCACAAAAGAGTGGTGTCGGATGGTCTTGAGCTAGTTCAAACTCACTCAACCACCAACGCATACACAATGTTTCGCTAACTGTGGTTGCCATGGCGCGATATTCCGCTTCAGCAGAGGAGCGAGAGACTACGGATTGTTTCTTGGACTTCCACGAGACCGGAGAGTTCCCTAATGATAATAAATAACCGGTTCTTGACCTCCGTGAGTAGGGACATCCGAGCCAATCGGAATCTGAGTATGCTACTAAGTTCTCGCCACCTTCCTTTGACAACAAAATTCCTTGACCTGGAGTCATCTTAAGATACCTCAAGACCCTTATGGCTGCCTCCATGTGACTTTGTCGCAGGTCGGAAACGAATTGGCTTAATACATTAACAGAATAAACAATGTCCAGCCGAGTCGCTTGCATATAAAGTAGTCTTCCAACAAGTCGTCTGTATCGACTCGCATCCACCCTTAGCTCTTCATCACCTTTGCCAAGTTTTAAATTTTGTTCCATAGGAAAAGCACTTGGTCGAGATCCCATGACCCCACAATCCTTTAGTATGTCAAGTGTATATTTTCGTTGACTAAGGACTAAACCTTCCTTCGTCCGAGCCACTTCAATGCCTAAGAAGTATTTCAAATTACCAAGGTCTTTTATGCTAAATCTCTTGTTAAGGTAATCTTTTGTTTCATTGATCTTTGACAAATTATCTCCAACAACAATTACATCATCGACATATATGAGGGTCGCCACTAAAATAGTGATGAAGAAGGAATGATCGGCTTTAGATTGCTTGAAACCGAGTGCTAAGAGAGCCGAAGTGAATTTTTGATACCAGTTTCGTGAAGCCTGTTTTAAACCATAAAGGGACTTTCTCAACCTGCACACTTTGTTCTCCTTTCCCTTGTCAAAGCCTTGTGGGATTTTCCTGTAAACTTCTTCGTTGAGATCTCCATGCAAAAACGCATTATTGACGTCAAGTTGATGAATAAGCCAATCCTTTTTAACTGCGACGACAAGGAGAGTCCGAACTGTAACAAGTTTGGCGACGGGAGCAAAGGTGTCATGGAAATCTACTCCTTCCATTTATGTGAACCCATTAGCAACGAGTCTTGCCTTGTACCTCTCAACTTCACTATTGAGTTTAAACTTCACTTTGTACACCCATTTGGAATCTATGGCTTGCTTTCCCTCCGGTAATTTTTCGAGGGTCCAGGTTCCATTTTCTTCCAAGGCTTGTATTTCTTTCACCATGGCTTTTCTCCAGTTTTCATCCTGCACGACCCGGTTAAAAGTCTTTGGCTCATCGGCCGAACCGATGGCCGCTAAAAAGGCTTTATGGTTTTTAGAAAAAATTTCATAAGAAATGAAATGAGCTAAGGAGTGTACCGTTGAGGGTTCTTGATCGGTGGTGGGTAGAGCATGATCGATGGATGGTGGGAGATTAACATCGAAATCGTCTAGTCGTTTCGGTCGGCTTTTGATTCGTTGTTGCCTAATTGGTTCAGGCTCTTCATGAGATATCTCATGATTTTGTTGTGGCTCTCTTTCATTGTTTTCATCATTTACGGACTCATGGGGCCCATTTTCATTTTGCAAAAGATCATTTTCTATTTGGTGATTTTGTTGTGTATGCACTTCACTATTGATAGCATGTCCAGTTTCACCTTTTGATTGGGCCATGTCATCCGTGCTCAACACTCCAGGCCCGCCTTTATGTGATTCACCGATGTTTGGGTTTTCATTATGGTCTGCCACCTTTTGATAGATGTTATCAGCTTCTTTATAGTACCAAGGAGGGAAACTAAAAAGTTCCCTATTTTCTTGACTATTAATTTTTTCTGAACCGGCATACGGAAAAATGCTTTCAATGAAGTGCACATCCCTTGATATTATTAATTTGTTGTGAATCGTGTCATATATCTTGTAACCTTTTGTACCCGGTGGGTACCCCAAAAACACCCCAGGCCTCCCCCTTAACTCAAATTTATCTCCATTTGTGTCGATGTTTCGAAAATAAACGAGGCATCCAAACACCTTCATATGCTCATAGCTAGGTTTTTGTTTGAATAGAATTTCAAACGGAGTTTTATCATGAATGCTTTTCGAAGGAAGGCGGTTGATTATGTAAGCAGCCGTTAAGATGCACTCACCCCAAAATTTTATTGGCAAGTTTGCCTCAAATCTGAGAGCACGTGCAATCTCGAGGAGATGCCTATGTTTGCGTTCCACCACACCATTTTGTTGTGGTGTGTGTGGGTATGGCATTTCAAGTATTATGCCTTGCTCGGTATAGAAATCGTTCATGCGGTTTGAGGTGAATTCACCACCGTTGTCACAACGAATTCGCTTGATCAATTTTCCAAATGCGTTTTGATCATTTTGTGAAAACCTATAAGGTAGTCACTTGCCTCAAACTTGTGTTTTAGGAGAAAAGTCCAAACGGATCGACGATAATCGTCCACTATTGTTAAAAAATACCTGGCTCCCGAGAGGGATGGATTCCTATATCTCCCCCATATGTCACAATGTATCAATTCAAAACATTATTTACTTTTAATATAACTTAATTGGAAAGGCAATCTGGTGTGTTTAGCTTTAGCACACGAATCACAATCAAAAGTTTTAAAAGAAGCATTTTCAACAAAATCAAAATGAGAGAGTTTATCACTAGAGGTGTGACCTAGTCTTCTGTGCCACAAATCCACTGTTGACATCATAGCTCTTCTCTTATTCTCTACCATCGCCATCCGATACAATCGATGCTCACATTTACCCACTCCAATCAATTCCCTCGAATGCAAGTCCTGCATGAAACCAATGTCCGGAAAAAAGGTTACGGAACAATGAAGATCTCTAGATAAACGACTAACTGACAAAAGGTTGCACTTGAATTTTGGAACGTGCAAGACCCCTTTTATGGTTATTCCGTTAGGGAACCGACACCTCCCTTTTCCCTTGACAGGTATGGCGTCGCCATTCGGTATTATCACAGGCGACTCATGGGTAGATACTATTTTACCTTCCAGCCATTCGGCTTGGTTCGTTATATGCTCGGTGCAACCCGAGTCTATGATCCAGTCATTACTTTGATCGCTTTTACCTGCCATGTTGGCTTATGGTGGTGATTTGTAACACCCCGAAAAATATAATAACTTTATATTAGAATTATAAAGAATAGAATAAATGATAAAAAAAAACTAACTAGGAATAAATAACCCAGTTAGTCGAGAGTCTCGTAATAGTTAGCTAGTGAGTTAAAGCACTCAAAATGTGAAACAAGGAAAATGGAGGGACTAAACGTGTTAATTCTGAAACTTGAATTAATAAAAACAAAATAAAATAAACCAAACACACACAAGAATGTGTGTGTCTGGTCGATAGAAGCAGAGGGCGACCAAGGAGAACCCCCATACCCTAGTTCTTGCTTAATCCCTCAAATTGAAGGCCACAATCAAGTCCAAAACGAAATCTGAGCTTAGATTGGTGATCCCCATTGCAAGGAGATCATAAGGTATGCGAAATTTGATAGAAATTCTCTACTTGAAATTCTCATGAATTTAGGGAATTCGAAATCTGATAATGCATGTGTGTTATGTTGATGAAATAGGAACAATGAAGTGTCTAGGAGTAAACTCTAGACAAATACATGTTGAAATCATACTTAATTCTAGCAAATTCATGAACACCATTGTATGTGGTTAGTGAGTTGAGTAGAAGTTGATAAACCCTAGGAAATTGGGGGTTGTTCTAGTGAAATTTGACATGTGTGAAGCGATTTCAGAATTCTAGTGGCTAATATTCATGTAAGGTAGTTGATTGATGAAAATTTAGGGCTATATGACAAGTTATGAACTTGTTAATACATCACGTAAATTTCTGCCCTTAAAGTGTTTGTATAATTGTCTCAAAGAAGGCTTAAAACTGAAATTTAAAGTTAAACCGCATAATTGTGATGTTTCGGCAAATTATGCGATATATGATATGAAAAGAGTTCTAAACATGCCATGGTTGAACTCTATAGGAAAGGATACCGGAGCGTCGAGCGGACAAGCCGGTGGTGACTTGCGTTTAAAGGGCGTGCTTTGAAGGTATGTAACTTGACTCGTTACATTAAGTGAATTGTTATTAAATTATGTATAGTCATATTGTAGAATAGAAATTGCGTTGATTGTTGCGACAGTGTTTGTTACTTGAATCAATAGGTTAAGGATTGACAAGAAACCATTTGGTAGTCATTATATTGGAGGATTCCATAAGATGAGCCAACGGGTCGAATAGTAGTGTAAATTGTAGTGTTAGTGTTTTAATAGCTAGCGATGGCGATAACAATCACAATAGCATGAAGCCATGAGATTGGTAAGGAAATGTGGGTGATGATAAGCCCCGGATGTTGGGTACAAGGCGTCTTAGGCTTACTATTGAAACGGTAGCAAAATGAGTGAAGATAGAGTGGGTCGAACAATGGTTTAGAAATTTTTGGTCGTTCGGCCTGTAAATCAAATTTTCCGTATGGTAATTGTAATAGGTACGTCGGTAATGAATTTACAAACGTATAGGAAAAAGAATCACCTAAAACGGACTTACGAGTCAAAAGTTATGGTCAATTGAAGTCGAAAATCTGAATTTCCGGAGCTGGCAGGAAATGCAGGTAAAAAACCTGCATCTGCTAAAAACCGTTTCCCCGCGCCACGCGACAGGATCGCATGGATCCGGCGCGACACGCGAGAGCTGTCGCGCCACGCGAAGACCCGTCGCGCCACGCGACAGGGCAAAATTTATTTTTATTTTATTTTTGCATGATTCAATGATTGGAACTTGTTTATACACTCCATATCAATGTTAAAACTAACATCTGAAGTGGTTTTGACCTTAGGTGACAACGGGGACTTTCCGGATGGCAATCAAGCAACATTTTGAAGAACCGAACACAAACCTATCAAGCTTCCGCGTTATTTTAACTTCGCTAGACAATGATAATCGATGTAGACAATTCCGCTAACCGTGTTTTGAATGTTTTAACTAGTGGTTAGATGTTGGTTACTTGATCACTTTAAACTTTAATTTTGTACTTGTGACCAAATCAATCACTTTATTATATAAAATCATGAATATATAATTAAAATTATATGGAAACTAGACGGTTGTTACACGATTCACCTTTTGGTGTGCTTCCCTTTTCAGCAAGGTGAGCCAAGAGAGCCTGGTATTGTTCGCCGCTTAGACCCGGTATGGGGCTAGATCCAATTTCAACAAAAGCCGCTTTCGCCTTGACCTTGTCTCGCTTGCCTTTTCCGGGCCACCACTCCGGGTAGCATATCCTTTTGAAGCACCCTTCTTTGTTGTGCCCATCTCGGCCACAAAAATCACAATGTTCCGAGCGATCATTCTGAATTCTTTTGGAGTCTCTTTGAGTCGACTTGGTCCCTTGTGTTCCCGAATTTCGAGGGGCGTAGGCCTGGAAAGTCGCAACCTCCGGATTCGTTTTCTTCCCACCAATGATAGCCCGTTGCTGCTCATCTTCAGCCACGAGATGGTAGGTGGTTCCTAAAGACGGTGTAGGATTCATTGCCAATATTTGAGTTCTCATTACCGAGAACTCCCCGTCAAGTCCCATTAGAAACTCATAAACCCTTTCTTTTTCTTTCTGTTCACTTATCTTTTTTCCAACTTCACATGAACATCTATTACAAGAACACCGTGGGGCCGGAAAAACGGTATGGATTTCGTCCCACAACGCTCGCAGACGAGTGTAATAGGCCGAAACAGAGGATCCGTCTTGACGGGTGTTGTTTAAGGTTTGCTTCAGTTCGTATGCGCGTGGCGCGCTCTCCTTCCCAAAACGTTCCTTGAGGTCGGACCACATTTCGGAGGCAGTGTTAGCATATTTCACGCTATTTCTGATGTCTCTCTCCATCGCAGTTGTTAGCCATCCTTTGATCATGGCGTCGCACCGCATCCATTGCATATAGGTCGAGTCCGTTTTCTCCGGTTTCTTCATGGTCCCGTCGATGAATCCTATTTTATTTTTTGCAAACAGGAAGTTCACCATTTCTTGAGACCAAGCGTTGTAAATGATATCGGTCAGTGCATCGTTAACATGCATTTGTCTTGGGTATTCGGAAGCGTGAATGAAGTATGGAGAGTTGGAATCGACATGGGTTTCTTTGGTTTTCTTCAGTGCATCGTCGGCCATGGCTGACAGTTTAGGAAGATGAGTTTTAGGGTTTTTCTGTGTTTCTTGGAGCGGCTATATGGCCTGCTCTGATACCATTTCAATTTTGATATCAAAATATGTTTCTTGCACCGAAAAAGATTACATTAAAAGAATATATATACAAAAAGTCATGACCAATAGGGGGTGCTAGGCAGTTGCCTTCACTATTCCCCGTCATGATTAATGTAGGATATATAAATAATAAAATAACCATTTCAACTTAAACCGCATTACAAAATTTTTGGACCTTAACATTGCAATACAGAAGATGATTACCACAACATTACTAAATAATACACCACAATATGAAATCAGATCATCTTAACAAAAATTACAAAGATTAAGAACCCAAGTCAGCCAACAATCAAATACTTCTTGAATTTTCTTGCTTCAACTTCACTTGCTCTAAGTTCAAAAGGCAAAAAAGGCAATAAGTCAGTCCCAAAAGCCAAGATTTGAGGTTTTTTTCAAATGACTTATTGACTTATTGGCTCCAATAAGTTACCATTTCCAAACTCAATCTCAAACACCCCCTTAAAGAGTGAATGACGATAAATGAGACCGCGAGCAATTTAGGTCAAACTTAAATATCGTAAAGTGCAATTTACTCTTTGTTTAATTTAGAAGGTCTAGATGAATTAAGATATTTAAATATCTATTAGTTTTGTTGGTAAAAATAAAGGGAAAGCTGTTAATGAGATCATGTTCAATGTGAGAGGACTCAACTTATTGAGTGTAAAGCTTGTTTTATTGAGGCCTCCTTCAAAGTTTCTTTCAAATCAATTAAGCCTCCTCCACAATTTCTTGTTTTTTGTCTATGCAAAACTTGCCTTGTTTTTTGTCTTCTTTATGTTTCTAGTCACATATTTCGCCGAGAGTGACATTCAATACAACACCTCAACTATCATCCTGATCAGGTATTCATTCCATTATCTTTGAAACGCGCACAAAACCATTATGAAGTGGGACTTTGTATACTTTCAATGTTTTGTATATTGCGCAACTCATGAATATGTTTCGTAAAACTATGATGTTCTCTTCGGGGATATGTGGATGAAAACCCTAAGAATAGGGTGGGATGATTTTTTTTGAATGACAAATTTCTTTTAATCTTTGTCGTCTGTGAAACTTGGAAATACCTCCTCCTCCCAAACCAAGGTGTTCAAAGGTTTTGGCTTTGCCAATGGACCACCATCCCGTTTGTAAAGGGCAACATCTTCATATTGGAGACAGTGGCGGACCCAAGAATTTTTCCATGGGGGTGCGGAAGATTTTTAAAAATTTTAGGCCCCTAGGTACATAAGTAAAAAATCGGTTGTATCGGGTCGGGTCGGGTCATGTAAGTCAAAAGAACATCAAACTAAATTTATATATTTGGTAAACACGTCAAACTTTGTACAAACATAATTAAAACGTCGCCCTACGGGTTTTCATTTTTTGAAATCTATCCAAAACATCATCTAAAGCTACTTTCTCAAGCAAGTCTTTCTCTATATAACATACACAACTATCACTTAAATTCTCATCCCAATCCGATTACGCAAGTCGGTCTTCACATTCTTCATTGCCGAAAAACATCTTTCAACGGTTGCGGTTGCGACGGGTAATACGAGAACAAGCTTCAATAACCGATATACCAATGTAAAAGTTACGTGAATATTTGTTGAAACCGTTAACCTTACAAGACTTGACAAACCATCCAAGTTGGCGAATTGTTTATCTTTTTTCACAAAATTAAAGTAGTTTTCGAGTTGAACCAGAAGCCTTCGTTTTTCCTCTTCATTGAAATCATATGGATACTTCTCGGCTAGCTTTAGTATATTTGGAATGTCAAATGCACTAAAATTATCACAAGGACTCAAACAACTCATACAAACAAGTAGTTCAGATGTTACCTCATTAAAACGGTTCCCAAATTCTTGTATATCATCAATAGCCGTTTTGAGTGTTATTGCGCTTGTCTCTTTGACATGAACAAGCCCAATAAAACGCTCCTTAACAATCCCAACTTTATCAACAAAACGAATAACAACTGTCATTTGTTCCTTTTTTTGATACATCACATGATTCATCTACTAATAAAGAAAAAACATCATCACCAAGTTCTTCTAAAATTTGTTTAATTACCTCTTGAGCATAACAATGTTTGATGTCCGCTTGAATTTTAGGACTTGACATTTGGTTATTCGCAGGTGCATTCTCAAAGATAACTTTAGCAAGCCCTTCATTCATTTCACCCATGAGTTCTAAAAGCTCTAAGAAATTCCCTTTATTTAATGAATCTTTTGATTCATCATTTCCACCAAACGCCAATCCGCCATTCAACAACCTTTTCCCAAGCAAAGTAGAATCACTAAGTCTAAGTTGGTATTCACGTTTCTCCTTAGGGGTCCTATTGTCCCATTGTGTGTGTACCGCTTGATTTTCGTTAACTAAATCGGCACTCTTTTGGAAACATTTGTTGTTAGACTATTAACTAAACCAACATGTTTTTTAAGTGACGCATGTACCTTTTTCCAATTGTTATACCCACCGCTCACAAATGTGTCTCTACCATCTCCGAAGTGGCTCCTAAACAAATAGCAACATAAGCAAAACACACGATCCGATTTTGAGCTATACTCTAACCATCCCTTATACTCATGTTTGTCATACCATTCTTCCTTAAATTTTCTTAACTCGTCACCTTGAAACGTTGTTTGTGGGAATTCGATACCTCTTGGTTGATACGGTCCTCTTAGTATATATGCCCTTCTAATCTCATCCCGTTGATTCACGTTATATGATTCTATCGGCTTGCGATCATACGGATCCGAAGGAAGAGTATCCAAATCAATTAGTTCGGAAGACGTATCCACTTTCTTCCTCTTGATAAATCGCGCCATAACGTCTCTACTCATGGTTCCTATCACAATCATATTGATCCATCATCCATGACCATAAATTCATCGTTCCAAAAATCATCTAAATATCACCCCTAAAAATCATCTAAATAACATAATCATCAAGCCCTAGAATTGTTTAATCACCCCTAAAAATCATCTAAATAACATAATCATCAAAAAAAAACATCTAAGGCAGTAAATCATCACGTAAAATCATCAAAAAAACCATCATAAAAATCATCTATGGCAATAAATCATTAAGTAAAATCATAAAAAAAACAAAAACTAACCCTTGATGATGTCGCTGCTGTGTTTCTTCTGGCCGGAATTTTGACTGTCGCTGGCTGCTGTTGCTGCTGGCTTGCTTGCTGATGAAGTCGCTGGGCACTGGGCAGGATGTCGTAGAACAGAAACATAAGGGCGGGAGGATATTGAAGGGGTTTTTGGGCTAATTGTTAATGTTTATTGTTGGGTATTGGGCAATGGATATGGACTAATGGACTAATGGGTTAAGCTTTGGTTTGGGTTTAAGTAGTATAATGTATTGATATAGGTAGTCTTTTTTTTATAAAAAATCAGACTTTACTAAAAAAAAGTTATAATATAAATCCATAATATTTTTTACCCAAGGGGTGCGGATGAAAAATTCCAAGGGGTGCGACGGAAAAATTCCAAGGGGTGCAGACGAAAAATTCCAAAGGGTGCGGACGGGATTTCTTCGGAAAATTACATAAAAAAAAATTTTCTCGGGGGTGCGCCCGCCCACCTTGGCACGGTGGTGGGTCCGCCCCTGATTGGAGAGATCAAACGAAACCAACCCATGAGCTACTTCTTGATTCTAGACATTGATGAATCTATTATTCTTTTTTGGATTTTAATTCGCTATTGTGTAATATAAAATCTCTAATGTGTTTATAACTTTCAATTTGATACCGTGTTTTTCACATGTTTTCCTCTTATTTTTCTTCTCGACGTGCCTCATGGGCGCATTGTAGAGCTATGTTTATTAGGTTTTATTTGCCAAATGGACAAACTACATGTTCGTTACCAAATGCAAAGAATATGTGGTGGTTTGATCTTGGAAAACATATATGTAAAAAGATAACAAAACCTATGGAAAGTTACCGAATTCTCTAAACGGGATAGATAAACGGATTTAATTTAACAAATAAAAACTTACGTAATTTGTTGTAAGGTTAAAAGTTACTAATAAGATTTCCATCATTAATCTATATCTATACTATATATAATGCATAATATAAGAGTATTTTTATTTTAAGACATCCAAAAGTTAAGAATTTAGTCTTTCAAACACTAATTATATAACTATATTAATATTAATTTGAAACATAATTACATATTAATCATCTCATCTTAATTACACTTTAATTCCCTCATCTTTAACAAAATTATATATAACTAATTAGTAGTTACACTTTATCCCCTTATAAAAAACTAACTATTCCCACGATTAATAATTTTTAAACATGCAAAACTTTTTCGTACGTTAATAATTAAAAAATACATTAGAAAAACAAGCATTTTATTCTCTTTAATTATAGTATTGCTTTAGTTTCTTTAATTTGTCTAAGGTGAACAATAACCGAAACGTTAACCAGAACTGAATCGAATATAGATGAAACTGAACCAAAAACTGAATTACCTAAAAACGATTAACCGAAGAATAATCAACCAAAAATCGGTTAACGGTTTTTTGTACCCTCGTTTAACCAAAATTAATGGACCAAGTCATTCATATTTTCATATATTTCTAGCTTTTATACTTTTATTCATGTATTTCATATTAATCGAACCGAACTGAACCATTTCATGTATTTATACTTTAATTTCATGTTTTTCTAAGCAAAAGACCGATTACTTCAGTTTCACATTCGGTTGAGGATAATAACCGAACCGACCAAACCATACACATCCTATATGTTACTATGAAGACTTAATATTCTTATTTGAGTTTAAATCATATTACTTTCATTAAATATCTTTAATATTTATCCATATACATTACTACAAAAGACTTAATACTTATATTTGAGGTTAAATCATATTATTTTCATTAAATGGGTATACAATTGATCGCATTTAGTTGTAATATATTTATATAGGTTTGATTTCAACTTTTAACAAAAAGTTCAAAAAAAAAATTCTCCAAAGGTTTGGGTTTAACGAATAACTGAAAAAACGAACCAAATGGCCACCAATAATGAAACCGAATGGTTCTAAAAATACCCTTAACCATAATTTTAATTTTGGTGGCGGTGGAGACTCAAAACCCAACAAACTAAAAATTTTGTGTTTCTCGCGGCATTGTACGGGCATCCATTAGTATAAATATGTGTGTATGCGTGTGTAACGATAATTGCATGGTATTTTTTTAAGAGTAAATTACAAGTTTTGTCTTTTATATTAGTACCAAATTGCAGGCGGTGTCTTCTGCCTTTAAATTTGACGAGTTTTGTCCTTAGCGTTTCAAAATCCTGCACGCTATATACTTTAGCCTTAACTCAATCAAAGTTTTATGTTAAATATGGTCATGTAACTTGCACATGAGGGTATTCATGTCATTTTACCTCTCCAGAGACTATTGAGTAAATCACTTATATCAAGGGACTGAATATATAAAAAGATTAAAGAATAAGATATAAATAAAAAAGGTTGGGTCTATTCGCACACGCTGGTTGTCTTTTTGCACATCCAAAGCGCCTCGCTATGGCCAAAGCGGGGCGCTTTGGCTTGGTCAACAGACAAGGACTGACTTCTGTCAGTCCTTGTCTCTTGACCAAGCCAAAGCGCCCCGCTTTGGCCATAGCGAGGCGCTTTGGATGTGCAAAAAAGACAACAGCCTTGGTTGGGGATTATTTGGGTTGATGTGGGTTAGTTTGGTAGGGATTTTTGGTTGAATTAGTATGGTAGAGATTTTTAGAGTAAAAAATTTTTATGTGAGATTTGCCGTTGTGAATGGGAATTTGTTTTTGAATGATTGAATGTTGCCTTTTTTGAATTAAAACGTTGTTATTTTATTAAATTAACGTTGTTTTATAATTACGTCGTTACGTCATTATTTTTATAGAAGGTGTATAACATAAGTTCAACGAGCGTTAAATAAAACGAACACGTTAAATAAAATATACAGAAAGCCATAAGAATTAAACGTAAACAATCCAGAACCAACGTGATGTAAATAGAAGATTAACTGCAATATATATATATATATATATATATATATATATATATATATATATATATATATATATATATCAGTTTGTACATACAATACACAACAAAAAAGTACAACTGAGTACATAATACATAACAAAACACTAAACAAACAAACTAATGTACTAATCCTCGTGCGGTGGGGACGGTGGGAGGGGACGTGGAGGCAACGCAGCGAGCTCTCGTAGCTCAACGAGCGTCTGGACCATCCAGTCAATGAGTGCGCCTTGACGTCTGAGGCGCCGGTCGAAGTCCCGAGCCACCTCACGCGCTACCGGAGGTAGGTCAGCGTAAACGTGTTGCGGGTACTGTGGCGGCTCAGGAGCTGGCTGAACTGGTGGTACGTGGACCTCCTCGACCCGGTCCTCCTGCGCCGGATCATCCTGAGCCTGAGCCTGAGCCTGAGCCTGAGCCTGAGCCTGAGCCTGAGCCTGACCCTCAGGCTGATCCTCAGGCTCATCGATGCCCAGAGCCTGTCGCTGAGCCCGCCGAGCGTCCCGCTAAACATCAGGAGGGGCTAACACCCCAGGCTTCACCTCAATAACAACCGGGATGACCTCCGGCAACACCTCTGGCTGCCAAATCAGCCCGTCAGCACCCCTGAACCGCAGACCGACATCAAAGGTACGGGTGATCTGCATAGCGGCTACTGACGCGCGGCCCAACCTGGATGACGGGACCGGATCGGACAGCAGCGGATCAAGCTCAGGCACGATCCCTAGCGATCGTGCAATGGCGGTGATAAACGAGCCAGTGTGAAGAAACCCGCGGAGCTGCCGGTGGTATGCAGTAGCAAAGTACTCTGCCAGGCTGGCTGCTAGATCGCAGGGCTGGCGGCGTAGTAGGCAGTAAAGAAAGAAAAGGTCACTAAGGTTGACCTTCTCCTTGCTGGAACCCCGCGGCACGATAGTCGACGCAATCACCTGGTGCAGGTATCGGTACAAGGGATCTATAATGGTGGTGGCCTTTTGCCAGGATTTCCCAAAGGGAACCCTGGAAATGGCCCTCCAGAAACTAATAAGCGTCTGCCTGTCCATCATCGTAACAGCCTGTGTATATAAATCAGTATCAAGCTCAGGCTCAGTGTACAAACCTGTGTGGACAGCAAACTCCCGCACACTCATCTCAAACTGCTGACCGGCCAGACGGAATGTAACCTCGTGTACCGGAAATAAAGGGTCCTCCACGTAATCCGCCGGATGCGGCGCGTATGTAAACGTAGAGCAAAACTCGACCGTAAGCTCCGGGTACGAGTCCTCCATCGCTAACTCAAATAGGCGCGACCAAGGAGTATCTAGCCCAACTATCTCACGCGCCCGCTCGATCTCCCCCACGGTAGATAGCAGCTCCCAGTCTATGCCTACGTGCTCCCCAATTGGTATGGTGCGCAACCTAGCGCATCTCCCCCTCGCCCGTGACCCAACCGGAAACTGAAGATACGGACATGCCGGCTCCTCCTCGTCCCCCACCAATCCCTCATCCATATGCTCAATCTCCTCATCGGATAAATCCATCCCTGCACGTTGATCAATTAAACAAATATTAATAATTAAACAAATAATAATTAAACAAATAATAATAATTAAACAAATAATAATAATTAAACAAATAATAATAATTAAAAAAATAATAATAATTAAACAAATAATAATTAAACAAATAATAATAATTAAATAAATATTAATAAACTAATAATAAATAAGGAAATAATAATAATTAAACAAATAATAATAATTAAACAAATAATAATAATTAAACAAATAATTATTAAACAAATAATAATTAACTAATAATAATTAAACAAATAATAATAATTAAACAAATAATAATAATTAAACAAATAATAATTAAACAAATAATAATAATTAAACAAATAATAATAATTAAACAAATAATTATTAAACAAATAATAATTAACTAATAATAATTAAACAAATAATAATAATTAAACAAATAATAATAATTAAACAAATAATTATTAAACAAATAATAATTAACTAATAATAATTAAACAAATAATAATAATTAAACAAATAATAATAATTAAACAAATAATTATTAAACAAATAATAATTAACTAATAATAATTAAACAAATAATAATAATTAAACAAATAATAATAATTAAACAAATTATTTAATAAACAAATTAAAAAAAAATAAACATGAACCAAAGCGCCCCGCTATGGCCTCGGCGCGGCGCTTTGGTTCTTCATTCTGAAGAACAGAACCCAAACAGCAGCGTATCAAGCTCAAAATCAACAACAATCAACCAATATTTTTGAATGCAAAGATAAAGGAAAGATTAAGGGGTTTAGATCGAACCTTTATGCGGTTGAAAGCTCAAAAAATCTTCGAAAATGGCTCGAGTGTGTGTGAATCGCACCTTGTGTGTGTGTTTGGTTGTTTGGGTGAAGTGGGGGGGAAGATGCCCCGCTTCAGTGTATAACGAGGGTCCAAAGCGCCCCGCTATGGCCATAGCGCGGCGCTTTGGTTCCAAAACGCCGCGTTATGAGCATAGCGGGGCGTTTTGGGCTTTTTTTAAATTTTTTAAAATTGTATTTAATTAACAAACGGGTCAATAAATAGTCTAAATTTGCCGTTTTTTCCATTATACATCATTTTTTAATATATATGGACTATACGGCAAGTTCCGGATCAAATCGGTTACGTGTGATGTCTTATTCCGTTATCTCGTATCATTTAGGTTTGAAATCACAAGTACTCCTGTGAGAAGTGTTATGTGTATCAGCCGCCTACCGTACATGAACATGATGTATTTTTTCATTAATTGTAGTATTATGATGTATATTGTCATTTCGGGTCGTACAAGTGCGTATTTTGTTCCGATTGGGTCGTGTCGGTGACATTCGGTTTTTAACGTGATGTAACGCGTATATTGAACAAACACAAACGTGGTTATTATTAAACACATTTAAGATACACAAACACAAACGTGATTATTATTAAACACATTTAAGATACATCGTGAACATATGGGGTTGCATTAAGGTCGGGGGCACGATACGTAAGCATTTCGTACGTGTTGATCTGATCCCTGTATAATGTATGCCAGGCTGCTGCGCGCTCTGTTCTGTTCGCTGTCCAGAGTAGGTTTGGGGGAGGCATTGGATAACAACCTCCAAGCTCTACATGTATGAAATGCCCCTTGTCGACGAACACAACCGCAACTACCAGGTGAGGTTCCTCAGCTTCGTTTGGGCCGCCCAGCATAGGGAAAATTGTATCGCTCCCACGAATGACGAAGGTGTGAACAATCACACCGTATCGTTGGGCAATAAGAAACCCCGTCTCAGGCATCGACATGTAATTTTCGATACCTGCTCGTCCCACCCCCTTGAAATCGATCCGTTTAACCAGCTCATCATAATGTCCTACATTTTCCGGATCGAAAACCTGCCTCCAAAGCGATTCGTTCATACGTAACTCCTTTAGAAGCTGTTCCCGGATCTTCAAATATGAATTTTGTTTCACTCCTAACCCAACAGCCACCGCTCTAAATCCACAATGACCATGTGGTTTCACGTCCTTTATTTTAACGATGTATGGATGGATCACTTTGGGAATCTGAGATGCGTAGTTGCGGATCGCTATATCCGTCTTAGGAACGAGCTTGATATTCGGGAAATCAGGGTGTAGGTTGAGCGGTTTGGTATTCTTTTCTCTTCTAGAATCTTCGGCTGATATGTACGAGCTGTGACGGGGAAGATCGTCTGAGGCATCGACCCAAGTTTCTTCTGACGGAATGTAAGAGCTTTGTCTAGCAGCTTCAACCTTTCTTTCTTCCTGTGTTTTCAATGTTGGTCGACCATGAGTTTTCTTCAGAACAGCAGGAGGTTTTTTGTTACTGTTCCCTGGATTGAGGATTTGCTGAAACTTTTCAAAGAAGCTCCTTTTCACTTGAGGGGGTGTTGGATCGATCTGTTTTTTCAATTTTTCAAATTCCGCGTCTACATCAATATCCTCTATTTTATTCCTTGCAGGCTTGAAGTCAAGCTTCTTCCAAAACACGTCTATGTGTGTGATCCGGATTTGCTGACCTGTGGATGAAAACAAATTAGGTGGCAAAATCATAACGAGAAAGTTCAAAAATAATAATTACCTCTATTTTCCAACTTTTCCAAACGACAGGCACATGGCAAACCACAGCTGGTAAAAAGTTGGCAACCACAGCTTGCACCGTAGGCTCTCAACCCGTCTTCCTTACGCTTTAGTTCCATACTCAAAAGCTCAATCGCATATATTGAAACCTTTCTGAGAATATATGCAAGCATGGGCTGATTCTTGTGGTGCGTCATCACTTTTCGGAGGCTTGTTTCAAAGGTATTTCTAATCTCGGTGTATTGTTTAGCAACAACATGATCAACATACAGTACAAGTTTATCCAGTGTGTTGCGATGACTTGGAAAGTGACTTTTTAATGTTGCATGCATGCTCTCAACCCTGTTGGTCGTAGTCTGGTGAAAGTTAATAGTTCGGTTAATCCAGCAAGATACAAACTTTTCACGGTACGGATCCAACCAGGATTTCTTCATATAATCATAAACCTCTAAAATTAAAAAAACATAAATAGTCAGTTTTTGTTATTATATAAAATTTGAACATAATTATGTAAGAAATACTCACGTTCACGGTCAGCTTCTTTCAGCTGTGCTTCAAAGTTTTCCAAGTTATACATGTATATTTCCTCGGTCGTAGACTCGCACAATGTCCAAAATGTACGTACGAATTCTTTCCACTCCTTGTCAGAGAATTTCTTCTTGCTGTTCTTATTAATATTTGTTGAATATGGAACCGACAAAGATACTTATGCGCTTTTGGAAAAACTTGTTCACACGCGTTCATTAGCGCAAAATCCCTGTCTGTTAAAATCACGCGCGGTTCCATACATCCTGCCAGCATAGACTTGATCCTCTGCAACACCCATAGGTAGTTCTCTGACTTCTCGGCGGAAATTACAGCACATGCAGCCGTAAACGATTTGTTTGTCGACGTCATGCCTACGACCTGAACAAATGGCAGGTTGTACATGTTCGTTTTGTATGTGGCGTCAATCATTAGCACATGCGGGAAGGCACACCACATAGTGAATGATTTTTCGTGAACAAAGAAGACGTCTTCAACTTCGTTCGATATCTCATTCGTGCGCATGTAATAAGTGTAATTTTTTTCGATAAGAATGTTTTCAAGTTTTTGCATCGGAGACTTACCGACATTTTTTTCGGCGTTGATCTTCTGAACAGCGTTGTGTATATCTTTCGGAATAAGCTTTCTAGCCGGATTGTTTTTTGTCAGCGTTCGCCAAATACTTTGGTTGCGAATATCTTGCTCTGCCAACTCCTTAACCAGTTTTTTGTCCTCCGAAGAAAGCCTTCTCGCATACGCGTGACCCTCGAAGTTTTCAATAGGAGTGTGGTTATGCTTCGCCTTCGTCACCTCGATCCTCCAAACACTTCCGGATGATTCCGAAAACCCGATCATCTCGAACGGGCAGCCTATTTTCTTGCTACCCGTTTTCCTCTGTGTAGCTACACTCTTATGCTCCCCACCAAAAGTACATTGAAACCAAATCTTGTAATTCTCTCCTCTTTTATTCGACCTCTTTGTCACAATGAGGTAACCATTGTCTTTTGCCGTGTCTTGTACCCAACGCACCAACTCTTTACGTGACGAAAAGGTCTGCGTTGTATCAAACGAAAATGTAACCGGGTAACAACCTTCCTCGTCAACAGACACATCCTCCGGCTCACCATCGTCACCGAGATTCGAATACACTTGATGTTCAAAGCTCTGTTCACAACCGTAACTCTGGTTTGGATAACACTCCTGCTGTACAAAGCTTTGCTCGCCACCGTAACCGAAATTCGAATAACCTTGTTGACAACCGTAACTGTCGTTTGGATAACACTCCTGCTGTACAAAGCTATACTCGCCACCGTAACCGAAATTCGAATAACCTTGTTGTGAGTAAGGGTCCTCCACAGGGGTATTCAAATCCAGTTGCACCGTGTTATCACGATAACGAATGCCAGATACAACCTCTGTCTCCCTCAAGTTGGACGACACCGGTTTCTCAAACGAGTCAGAAATAGCGGTCCCCTCGTAAGAATCAGGAACAACTGACTCGTCAGAATATTCACCGAAAAGATAGTTACTGAACCACGACATCGTTTTTTCAAAAAATTTAACTAATAGAGCAAAGAAGATCGACAGAAAACAATTCGAGTGATGAATCTGTTGTCTGGCCAGTGATTTAAAGCCAGAATTTGGGATCGAAGCGCCGCGCTATGGCCAAAGCGCGGCGCTTAGGGTTCACGAGGCGACTGAAACCTCGTCACCTTTATGTCTGTCAGTCTGTCACTCAGTCAGTCATTCGAAACCTCGTATCACCTTTTGTCGCCCTAAGCGCCGCGCTATGACCAAAGCGGAGCGCTTAGGGGTGTGAAAATTATTTTGGCTGTGTGTGATTAGCAAGACTCATAAAAAAAACCTAATTAAAGAACAAGCATCACTGATCTCCTTCCTCGACCACCATCACTACTGCCCTTTCTCTCTCTCTAACCCTGCCCCCCCCCTCTCTCACCTTCTCACCTGCGGCCACTTCCCACCCCCACCTGCCGCCGACCAGCACCACCACAATAATAACTATCAATCATGGAGGAATTTCTTGATTCTCATTATTTTCGGAGGCTCACTATTTGTGATTCAGTTTCATAATAAAAAAACCCATCTTTGTGTGATGCGCATATTCTCCAAGAAAGGTACCTTTTGTTTTCATCATCACCATTTTACTGAATTTTTGTTGTAGGGTTGAGTTGTTTTTGGTTAATTTAAATGGTTCTGAATTTTTGTGGGGTTCCAGAGGGGTGGGGTGGTGGTGTTCACAGTGGTGGCAGGTGGGGGACGATAGGGGCTGGTGATAGCATGCGAAGGTGGTGATAGCTGGTGGTGGCGGCGGCGGGTGGTGGTAGGGTGGGGGGTAGAAAGAGAAGATGATGATGAAATGGGTTCCGGATCGGGACTCTAGAACCCTTGTTGCCGGTGTTGTCCTTGCTTAGGAGGAGTGGTAGACGGCGGTGGAGTTGGTGGTTAAAGGAGGAAAGTGGTAGAGAAAGAGGGGATGTGATTAGGGTCTTGAGGGTTTTGGTGGGGTGAGCCGGTGAGGGGTGGTGGTGGTGGCAGCATATGGTGGTAGTATATATAAATGGGTTTTTTTGTTATATATAATTATAATTTTTTTTTTTAAATTTGCTTTGTTTTGTTTATTGAAATATATTAAATAAATGGGTAAAAAGACTAACATACCCTTGGGTGACCATATTTAACAAAAGAATCTGACTGAGTTAAGGCTAAAGGATATAACATGCAAGATCTAGACACATTAAGTACAAAAGTCATCAACTTTAAAGACAAAGAACACCGCCTACAGTTTGATACAAACTGCAGGTGGTGTGGTGTCCTTTGTCAATTTACTCTTTTTTTTTAACTTCTCACTCAATTCACTAGTTTGTTACCCAACTTAATAGTTTGGAAAATTACCAAAATAGATATGCTTGACTCAAATCTATTCAATATGAACATAAAATTTTAGCTTTCACCATAGTAGTCACCCTTATTTCCACTAATCATAATAGTCACATCAGGTTCATCGGTAGGGATGGCAATGGGTCGGGTTCGGGTCGGGTATTGGTAATCCCATACCCATACCCGGTTGTAAAATCGTTTCCCATACCCGACCCAATACCCGTCGGGTATGTGTCGGGTAATTACCCGTCGGGTACCGGGTATACCCGCGGGTATCGGGTATACCCATTAGTTTGTTAAAAAATATACATTGGGATTTCCAAATACATATTTTACTATTATAATTATTATATAATTTTATTTATGCAACAACTATTATAAATTAAAATATACATTACATACATATAAGTTTTAGCATAAATTAATAATAACTTTATAATATTTATACACTTATATGTATATACTTTACAACATTTAAAATACAAATACTACTATCATCAAATACATATGCTAAAAGAAAATTTATTTTTTCAAATTATGAACATACTAAAATAAATCACTAATAGATAAGGGTTAATGGAAAATAAAAATATAGATTAAAAACTTCGGGTATATGATCGGGTATATAGTTCGGATAAACGGGTATGTGGTTTCGGGTAATCGGGTCGGGTATCACCTAATCCCATACCCGACCCATACCCGCAAAAATTTTTAAAACTAAACCCATACCCGGCCCAATACCCGTCGGGTATCGGGTATACCCGTCCCATTTGTGTCGGGTTTCGGGTATACCCGTCGGGCTCGGGTATTTTTGCCATCCCTATTCATCGGCCGAAACGACTAGAATTTAGCCTACGCTAATAAAGTGACAGCTGAGAGCCTCAGACGGCTAGGAGTTGGCATACACTTTTTACGAGATAGCTAAACCTACACTTTTAATGAGACAGTTGAGACTTGCGAGATAGCTAAACCTACACTTTTAATAAGACAGTTGAGACGAGTAAGCCCCTGTTTTAGATGTCGACTATCACTAGTTTAAAATACGATGAAAAACATTATCTATTTTGACAAAAGTCTAAGTCAGACATGGCTACTTTTAGTAATTTTCCATTGTTTATATCCATGTTCTAAAAATCAATGAACCATTTAAAAATAAAAATAAAAACTATTTTATTGTTGTGGGATCTATATACATATAGTCAAGGCCAGCCCGTTAGTGTAATTGGGCTAAGCGACAACCAATAGGCTTCTCCTTTTCCTAAGGAGACCCGTGCTTGCCCGTTTCAGTAATTCGAGGAACCAAAAATAATTTTTTTCTTCATATTTGGTACATGATAGACTTGGTCTATGAAGGGGTATGGTCCCAGATCTCGCGTCAGCATCGACCGCGAGTGACCATTACCCTTATCAAAACCCCCACTAGCTAACAACCTACTTGTGCCCATGCGAGAACGCGTCGGCACAAGGGTTGAATCCAATCTATCTAGTAACGAAGGAGGACTTACATGGAACATGAGAACGGTAGAGTGATGCGACATAGCATCACATCTGGTGTATGAAAACGAAAGTGTTCACAGCGATGCGGCCTCGCACCGCATCCAGCGAACACTTCTATCAATACAAAGAAAGCCTTACCTTAGGCACAGAAGGAGATGAACGTAACGGTGCGGTTGACACCGCTCCATACGGGCGTTTTCGTCACGACAAGGGATGCAGGCAAGACGACGATGCGGCTAGCACCGCATCTCGCGTATTCCTTGATCACAAGTAGGAGACGCAGTAACTTCAGATGTTACCGCACGTAGCGATGCGGCTTGCACCGCATCCTATGCATTCAACAAGTGGGACTGACACCACAGTGCAAGTAGCACCAATGGCAGTTTCCTGTCAGAGCTACGTAAGCAATGGACTGACGTGGCATAACCTCCATAACCGACAAGCCTGACACACCTGCAAAGGTGCAGCACGTCGTCAGTCCATCCATCATCATCCTCCTTCACTCCTCGGCTATAAATACCAACCCCAAACCAGGTTTGAGGTATCTCTTCACAACTCTCTCACTACTACTACTATCTTACTTTGCTTCCCAAGCAAACTACTGATTCTCACGCCGGAGAGTGGTAACAAGGAGCACCCCCCACCCCATCCTCCTTGTTACGAGTCACGGCTTGTTTCCTTGTGCAGGAGATCAACCACCGGTGATCCAGCCAGCGATCCTCGAGAGGAAGGGATTAACCCTTCTTGACGAGACCAGTGTGTTAACCCTGCCCGGTTCACCATTGTTTCATCATTGGCGCCCACCGCTACTCTTAGCATTTTCTAAACCATCCTTTTTCCTCTCTCATGATCATGACTGATCACCAAAACAACACTGCGGATAACCAAAATCCTCCAATCCCAAACCCGGTAGGGGTCAATGCCTCGACCTCCCAACCCGGACACATCGGCACGTCCACACAAAGGAGCCCCTCCTTTATGTTTGGACATGACTTATCACAGTTCCCATCTGTGATCCCACCAGGCATGACCATTCATGCCTGGTACGAGCAGCAAGCAGCCACGCTGACCGCAGCATACAACCGCGCTTGTACTGAAGCGAATATACGAGCTGGGCTTCCCCCAGCACCGCATACCCCTGTTGAGCGTATTTTACAATACGACGGCAGGATACATTCACGCCCGGCTTCAAGAAGCCGACGTGAAGAACGGGGATCGTCTTACTGTTCGGTCCACACCCTCAACGAGGACGATTCCTCATACGGGTCCCATACCAGAGGACCGGTGCATACCCGCCTTGGCCCCCATGGCGAGGACAGGAGGCGATCAACCTCCCGACGCGGCCCAGGCATTCAGAGCCGATTGGGCCCGCAACCATACACCGAAGGGTACGGTCATACCGACCCTGACGACCATAGCTACCGCGGTGATTCACATGACACCAGTAGCAGACCGGGAGGACGCAACTATGTCCCTCCCAGTCACCCCCGCAACACATACCTTAGGGCGGCAAAGCGCCCTGCGAACGAGCCATACAGGCCAAAGGCAGCGGCCGAAAATTCCAAGTTCAGCACGCGGATTGCCAACGCCCATGTCACCACGACAAAGTTCCCATTCAACGTTGGGAAATACAGTGGTTCGACCGACCCGGACGACCACATGAACATCTTCATGGGCGCGGGCATCAACGGCCAGTGGGATGAACCCACTTGGTGTAATTTTTTCCCCCAGACCCTTACGGGCCTGGCCAGGGCATGGTTCGATTCTTTGCCAGTGGGATCACTGGATTCATTCGAGGACTTGCGTACCAAGTTCCTCGCCCATTTTTGCCAGCAACGACGCCACGAACGAGATTCGATGGACGTCATGAACATCTGGCGAAGGGATGACGAATCGCTCGAAGCATTCGCCGTCCGATATAATAAAGAGTGCCTGGAGATAGGTGACGTGGCAGACCAGATGGCACGAAACCACTTCATCCGGGCCGTCAAAGACAGAGAGATGATCATGACCATCTCTGGCAAGGAGGGCTTGCCCAAAAAATGGGAAGATGTCATGATCGCGGTCAAGACATACGCCCAGACACAGCGGTCACTTGAACCGCATGTGACAAAGGCAAAGCCCCAAGCCGAAACATCCCACCAAGGGTCCAAGCGTAACAATAAACGCAACCGGGACGTTGGAAATCGCGATATTTCCAAACCATACTTCCCGCGAACCAACACGTTAGACCCAAAGAACTACAACACCGCCCGAGACAGTCGGGTGTCAAAAAAAGATTCTCGGGACCGCAACTGGACCGAGATCACCATGTCGCCAAGTGAGGTCCTCCTTGCGGACCCACAGTTCTTGCGACCGGCCCAACCAATGAAGTCCAAGAAAAATCAGGACCTCACACTCTACTGTGAGTACCACAAGGACTCGGGCCACACCACCAACAACTGCATCAGTCTCCGACTGGAGATTGAGCGCGCCTTAAAGGAGGGGAAACTGCAACATCTCTTGCTAGGTGGGCAAAAACCCACCAAGCGCATTACCCCTCATGGCGAAGGTACCTCCTCCGGGAAGAGAACCATGCACATGGCTTCCACCCACATGATTCACGGAGGCAAGGGCAGGCCGCGAAAAGCGGCAAGAAGGTCGGAATGTGACTGGAAAGACGAGCAAGTCGTCTTTCCAAAAGTCCGAGGCGGACCGCGCGATAGGCGCGCCGTCGTCATTTCAGGCCAACTGGCACACTACTGCACCGAGCGTCTATTCATCGACCCGGGCAGTACATCTGATATAATATACGAACAATGCTTCAACCAGTTCGACCAGGAGGACAAAGATCGGTTGCAAGCAGTAGATTACCCGTTAACCGGGTTCGCAGGGGAAACTGTCTTTCCCCTAGGCCAGATTACTTTCCCTGTGCGTCTTTCCAGCGGAAACCGCACAAGGACAGAAGAGGTAAACTTCATGGTTTTACCTCACACCTCCAGATATGACGTACTCCTCGGGAGAGAATCCCAAGGAGATTTCAATATGATTATGTCGGTCCCCCACTCTGCGGTTGGTTTCCCAACCGAATCGGGGGTCGCGATAATCTATGCCCGCAGGGACGTCATGATGTCGGACGAAGTACGTCCGACCAAGGTCGCAAGGCCCACTCCCAACGACCAACCAGAAAAATGAGTTCTCAACGCGAGATACCCAGAACAAAAGGTCACATTGGGTCACGCCTTATCCCCGACCACCAAAGCGCAACTGAAGCAGTTTCTCTTCAGGAACCAAGACATCTTCGCGTGGACACCCGCAGACATGACCGGGGTCCCACGTGATATTGCGCAACATCACTTGAATACCTTGCCAGGTATTAAGCCAGTGATCCAAGGCCAACGCCACCTTGGGTCAGCTAAAAATCAGGCGATGCAAGAGCAGATCGAAGAACTGCTCTCCGCAGGCATCCTGCGTGAAGTCAAATACTAGACTTGGTTGTCCAACCCAGTCATGGTAGAAAAACCGTCCGGGGGCTGGCGCATGTGCGTCGATTACAAAGACCTTAACAAAGCCTGCCCCAAGGATTGTTACGCGCTTCCAGAAATCGACGAAAAGGTCGATAATCTCGCACCATTCAGGTGGAAGTGTTTCCTCGATTGCTACAAAGGGTACCATCAAGTACAAATGGCAATCGAGGATGAAGACAAAACGGCATTCCGGACTCCCACCGGAAATTACTGCTACACAAAAATGCCGTTTGGGTTGCGCAACGCGGGCTCAACCTACCAAAAGTTGATGAACGACACTTTCCGCGGCCAAATAAGCAAAAGTGTCGAAATCTACATGGACGACCTGGTCGTCATGAGCATGGAAGAAGATACCATGCTCACAGATGTTGAAAGAACATTCCAAACTCTGCGCAGCGTTAACATAAAGCTCAATCCAGGAAAATGCTCGTTTGGAATGGAAGAGGGCAAATTCCTTGGGTTCATCGTGACTAAAGATGGATTCAAGGTAAACCCGGAGAAAGTCCAGGCGATCGAGCGCATGCCATCGCCTTCATCGATGAAGGATATGCAAAGGCTAGCCGGCAGGCTAGCAGCACTTAACAGATTCTTAGCCAACCACGCAGCTAAGTCTTATCCGTTCATCAAGACCCTGCGGAGCTGTTCAAAGAAAGAACAATTCCAGTGGACCGCAGAGGCTGAATAGGCCTTCCGGGAAATGAAGGAGTGCTTGATACAACTCCCTACTCTAACCGCACCACGCAAGGATGAGCCACTCATCTTATACCTATCCGCCGCGGATAACGCGGTGGGTGCGGTATTAATAGTGGAGCGAAAGGGGGTTCAAACACCTATCTATTACATCAGCAAGATGCTCAACGACCCAGAGACGAGATACTCAATAATGGAGAAATTGGTGCTAGCATTAGTGCACGCTTCAAGACGGTTGCGACGCTACTTCGTAAACCACGTCATCACAGTGCTAACCAATTACAGGATCGGCCCGATCCTCTCCAAACCCGACATCTCTGGGAGATTAGCAAAATGGGCAATTGAGCTGGGCGCGCACACGATACACTATAAACCGCGCCCCGCGATTAAAGGCCAGATCTTAGCTGATTTCGCTGCCGAAGTACCGGTGAATCGCATCCAAGAATGCGAAGAAGCACAAACTCCTGCACCAACGCCACCCTCCTCAGAGACATGGGCACTATTCACAGACGGTGCCTCCAACGACGAAGGTGCGGGTGCAGGTCTGCGACTCGTCAGCCCTGACGGCCAAGAGCTTACATATGCAATCCGCCTTGAATTCAAAAGCACAAACAACGAGGCAGAATATGAGGCTCTGTTAGCGGGGCTACGTTTAGCAGTCAAAATCGGCGTGCAACATCTGGAAGCACACGTCGACTCTTTGTTAGTTGCAGGCCAAGTACGCGGCGACTATGCCGCAAAAGGGGATATCATGATCCTCTACCTCGAGCAAGTCCTGCAACTAAAATCCAAATTCGCTTCGTTCAATATTCGCCATATTAATCGAAGCGAAAACAAGTTTGCAGATGCACTTTCAAAACTTGCATCTACCAGCTTCCAACACTTGGCAAAGGAGATACGCATCGAAATCCTGCAAAATCCTTCGGTACCCCTGCGCCAAGTCAACGTCATTCAATACGGTTCAACATCATGGATGACACCTATTATCGCATATCTACAGTCAGGTGTGACTCCCGAAAGCAAATCAGAAGCACGCAAGCTACAATACAAAGCGTGCCATTATCAAATGGGAGACGGTATCTTATACCGCAAATCATACCTCGGGCCACTACTACGATGCGTCAACCCCCAAGATGCCACATACCTCATCCGAGAGATACACGAGGGCATATGTGGCATACATGCTGGACCACGCATGGTAGTGGCCAAAATCATGAATGCCGGGTATTACTGGCCCGGCATGCACCTGGACGCCGTCAAAGAGTTGCGCAAGTGCATTGACTGCCAACGTCATGCTCCAAAAACCTTGCGGCCAAAGAACAACTTAGTCCCCGTCACAACTGCATGGCCCTTTCAGAAATGGGCAATTGACGTGGTGGGACCATTCCCTGACGCTCCAGGTGCAGTTAAATTTATCATAGTAGCGGTTGATTATTTCACAAAATGGGTGGAAGCAAAACCGCTCGCCTCAACCACTGCTATGATAACAAGGAAGTTCATTTGGGAACACATCATCTGCCGTTTCGGTTTACCAATGTGCATTGTCACCGATAACGGCACCAACTTCACTGCCGACGAATTCCAAAAATGGCTAAAAGAACTACATATTGAGCACATATTCTCATCAGTCGCACACCCGCAAGGGAACGGCCAAGTCGAGAGTATCAATAAAAGCCTAGTCGAAGGGATCAAGGCACGGTTGGGAACGGCCAGGCGTGGCTGGGTCGATGAACTCCCAAGTATCTTATGGGCTCACCGTACAAGCCCAAAAACAAGCAATGGGGAAACACCCTTCAGCCTAGTCTACGGTTCAGAAGCGGTGATCCCCGCAGAAGTAGGTCTCCCCTCTCCTAGAATGTTGGCTATTGAAAAACTAGACAACAACATGGAACGCAGGATCGATTTGGACCTCTTGGAAGAAAGGCGTGAAAACGCTGCCATCAACGAGGCCAAATATAAATCCAAACTTGAAAAGTACTACAACACGCGCGTCCGCGTTTGTACTTTCAACCCAGGAGACTACGTCCTACGCGACAATGAGGCATCTAATGCCGAGCGCCCAGGCAAACTCGCCCCCAAGTGGGAAGGACCCTACCTCATCAAAGAGGTCTTAGGGAAAGGCGCGTACAAATTGCAAACACTAGAAGGCGAACCTATCGCACGCACATGGAATGCACAACAGCTTCGACGCTGTTATATGTAAGCCATGTTCTTACATTTCTCTATGTAACCTATCGGGCCGCAGGCCATTTGCAAATAAATAAATAAGCAATTATATACATTATTGTTTGATATTACTATTACAAATGGCGTGTTCCACTTTGCGGTATCCCAAAAACAGATTGGCAAAATCTTCATTCGCGATACCCATACAAAGTGGTAACCACACACAAATATTGTAATAGGCCAGCAAAAGGCAAAAAGACTTGCATAGTTATCCGGCCGGATCAACAAGTTTTTGTTAACACTTAACACAATTTCTGAGCCCAAAAAGGCAAACAATGGAATTGACGCGGACTCATACGACAAAGGTATGGAGTACACTCGACCCCATTCACAAATGGGTAGAGTTCCGGATATATAAGTTTTTACAAAGCTTACACAATTCTAAAAACCCTAATGCGGTAAATACCAGAATTGACGCGTACTCGTACAACAAAAGCATGGAGTATACTTGACCCCGTTCATAAATGGGTAAAGTTACGCATACATACGTTCAGACATGCAAGAATTAAAAACACTTGTACAAACTGAACAAAGAAACTTTATATTCAAAAAATTCAAGTATCCACATGATGCTTAATGAATTTACATAAAGTTCCTATTCTATACAATAGGAATACAAAAAGGAGGCACACTCGCCAACCTAAACCCTATTTTGTACCGCTGGTTCCCGCATCTCCTCCAGCACCACCAGCGGGTTCTTCCTCTTCCGTATCCGGATAAAGCATCCGCAAGCGGTCAACATAGTCCGCAGCCTCCAAACAATCGTCCAGTTCCCCTACACAGGCAAGGGGCGTATCATAAAAGGAGGCTTCGGCTGCCTTAAGATGCGATTCGACGTCCACACCATGGAACCCGGATCGTTTATCAGTATAACCGCCTGCGGATAATACATTGATATCCCCAATGCAGCGGTTATAACCAGCTTTAAAGCCAGCATCACGCGCGCGATCCCTGAACAGATCCAAACCAGCCGCGGTCTCAGGGGCATTCATAATAGCCTCAACAATCTGCAATAAAAGGATCATAAGTCTCGGATATTAGTCCAAGCAGATCTAAAGAAAAGGGATACTTACACGCGCGATACCGTGAGCCCGCAACCACTCACGGTCAGCCTCCAGCTGGTTAAAAGAGGACACCAAGGCATCCTTGGCCTCAGCAGCGGCGTCAGCCCGCTTCTCCGCAACAGACACGCGGGCAGTAAGGTCTGTAACCGCGACCTCCCGGGCCTGAACCTCAGCCTGTCAAAAAATAGTAAACAGTTTACACGATAAACATTTACGAAACAAGGAAGAAAGTAACACAGTTAAAGAAACATACCTGCAGGCTGGCAACAACTTTGTCCAAACGAATGCGCTCCGCATTCGCCTCTTCAAGAGCCTTAGAAGCACGGCTCTCCCTCTCTTCAGCCTCCTCAAGGGCTTTCGTGGCACGAGCCCCGGCTTCTTTGGCCTCTTCAAGCGCCTTCAGGGCGTCGGCCTTCGCCTGCGGCGCTTTAACAGAAATGGCCTCAGCCGCAGCTTTCTCCTAGCTCAAGGTAGCGTTCGCCGCCTTGGCATTCGTCAACTCCTGCCGAGCATGAAACAGAATGTCATTCTGCTTAGCCCAAGACTCATTCCACTTCTTGCGCTCATTGGACATTTTTTCATTCCAACTCTTGCGCTCATCAGCAAAAAGCTTAGCAAGGGTACGCACCTGTTTCAGCTGGGCAGTGGCAGCCCATTCAGAAGTCTGTTTCTGCTTCTCAAAAGCAGCCTTGTCCTTCTCAAGCTGCTCCGCACCCGCACGAGCAGCCTGGACCAACTTTTCCACTTCCGCCCGCATACGAGCAGCCTTTCCCTCGCGGCGGACCAACACTTTGTAATCTTCCAAAATGGCATTCGCCACAATGGAAGATCCTACCAACATTGTTGAGAGCTGGTTTATGCGCAGCTCACGGGGCGCAGCGTGGGCTCGCTAAACCTCAAAAGGGGTGCCTAGACCACCCAGAATCTCCTTGCATGCCGAAGGGTCATTGGAAATATCATCCCCCTGCATAACAGTCCAGGGGGTCGGTGATACACAGTACTGCGACCCTGGGTGTAGGTGCGGTAGTAATACTCCAACTCAGACTCCTCAGGCTGAATTGGAGGCCCATCATACCCCGCACCACCGGCAGACGAGCTGGTACCCTTACCAACAGGAGACTTCTGCGGCTCAGCATCATGCTGTCGCGCTTCAGCGCCAGTTTTTTGCGGTTCGGCATCAGACTGTTGCTTCCCAGCATCAGCGAACCGCACACTCAAATTGTCTCCCTCATTGGGAGAGATCAAATTGTTGGACGAGTCAACAGTGTCAAATATCTGGGTCGCAGCATTCTCCGCGGTACCCTCTGTCCGCACCGTCGACTCCGACACCACCTTGGCAGGGGGTGTCAATGGCACTTCAGCTACACCCGCATCCGTGGCACGCGGGGGTGACTCCGGAGCATCAAAGATAGAAAAATCTTCATCTTGAGGCTCTGCAAAAAACAACGTCAAATAGCTACCAAAACAAGTTACACATAACAGTTAAGACAAGCTAGCCTACACTTACCAATGACAACCGCAGGTTTTTTCTGCGTCGGAGCAGACCTTTTGGTTACCAGTCTCCGACGTTTGGTTTCAACACCACCAGCAGCTTTCTGCTCTGGCCTTCTCTTCTCACCAATAACAGGGGGACCCGCAGCTGTCCCTCCCGCGGCCGTCTCTTCTGCCTACTTCTTCGCAGCACCAGAACGCGGCCCCGCAGCTGTACCCAAACCCTCAAGGGTATCAGATACTATAACATAATCCATGTATCGACACAAAGAAGAGTGAGAGATACCTGCCGCCTGCGGCACCAGATGAGGCACAGCAGTAACCTCCTTTATCTTCTTTTGGCGAAAGCGCACGCCCTTCACAGTCTGTCTCTTTGGCACACCTTTCGCTTCGGGGTCCCCTAAGGCCCCAAGATCACCTGCATGGAATCAATCCAAAGGGTGAGTCAATAAACCAACATTATCATCACAAGTCAAAACGCTTCCAAATTATACCTTTGCCTGGCGGCGACTCAACTGCCAGTGCGGCCTCAGTAGGCACCCGGAAGTTACTACGGATGATAGCATTATGATCCTCCTCACCATCCGCACAAACTACGGTCTCAACCGTACCAAGGAAATCTGGGGCAAACATCCTCCATGCGGGAGCATCCTCTGATAGCAAACATAAAGTCAGTACCGCAAAAAAAAGAATAGGGAACTTAAACACATGAAGAGTACGTACCACCGCTTTTCTCCCGCACCACGGGTCTCGAGTTCTTGTTCCTCCTCGTCAACATCATACGCAACAACCACAGTTGCGTGTTGGTCAGCTTCACAGACTCAATAGTCTGAAGCTGCGGAAACCACTCCACCGTCTTAACACTTGGGACCGCAATGGTCTCTGCGATGATCGTCTCGGTCACATTCCGGAACGTCATCCTCGCAACAATGGCAGCAGCCTTGATGTAAAAGAAACTTCTTCTTCCACATCGTCATCCACTTGGGGGGAGTCATCAGCTTGGGAGTATAATCCCGCTGACAGAACGAAAAGAACCCCAAGGACACCGTCATTTGATAAAACCGTCGGAAATCTCCAACGGTGGGCTCTATGCCAAGAGCACGAAAGGTGAACTCGAAATTTCGAATCTGAATCATACCAAACAGACTCATTTGAGAGATATGGACCTTGTACCACTCCAAAACCTCGACAACAAAAACGGTCAGAGGTAACCGGAGATTGCAGTCACCAAAAAAGTCCGACCACATGGTCACGTAACCGGCCGGAGCGTCGGCACCGGTGTCACCTTCAGATGGGTACATTGCCCCATACTCAGGGGGCATTTGGACATCAAGCATAAGACGATCAAAGCTTTTTCTAGTCCACTTTAACGCCGGTAATCCACCACCGGCAGCCACCTCTTCTTCTTCTTCAGCCACTACCGGCTGTTCAGGGTTTTCACCCTCCACATTGTGTGGACTAGATGGTTCAGCCATCAAGAATATCAAAGAAACAGAAGATGGTGAACAGAAAAACTGAAAACCTCACCGGAACTTCAAGAAATATCGTCGGAGAAGACAAAGAAAAGATTCTCTCACCGGCAAATTTTTGAAATTTTGAACAAGTGAGGGGAAACCACGAACGGTTTCCCCTTATATACCCATCGCAATTAATGCGGAGGGAGAAAACAAATGATCACGTTCAAAAAGGGCGAATCGTATGACACCACGTGTCGAGCGCCGTTTCCGCTGACGGTTATCACGCGCGCGTGGCCGCCCACGCGCCTGACACAAGAGACGTTTACACTCTTCGCTACAGTGCATTTAATGCCTCGGGCAGTGCAAACGTCCTTTCATTTCAGCACATGCCAGGAAGATCTCACCAACTTCCACCAACTCACACGTGAGATCAGCCACGTATGCAACAAAAAGCGACTACATTATCCAATTATAAGCGGCATGCGGTTTCTCTGGTATACCACACCATAACCCATACCGCATGTCGTTTTTTAACATACCCCTAAAAATAGGTAAAAATATATATCTCTACACTAGAAGGGGGTATAATACCTATCCGCACTACCCACGAGCACACGTGGAATATGCGGACATGACACACACGAGCCCGTTCAGGTGTGTCAGATGCTCAGAACCAGCGTTGTCCGTTGGACTGAACCGCATCTCAGACACAGGAGAACCGCATTGCCTTCATTCTCTTCAAGCTTCAAATCCCTCCTGTCCGGTTCACAACCGCAGAGGGTACATGAACACCTTCTTTAACAAAAGGAAGGAAGGGAATGCACGCGAACGCACATCAGCAACCCTGTCTCCTGAACCTTCAAGAGCTACATCCGAGCCACACCCGCTTCGAGCAAATGTGGTAATGCAAAACCACAGACACTCACGAGGAGCTACGGACATAACCATAGCTTCCGCAGAGTGGTTGCTACGGAAGAGCCAAGCTCACTCCACATCACCGAGCAATGCTACTGCAAGGCAAACTCGGTATTGGAGCGGGAAGGTAAGTGGTTCCAAAACGAACGCAGATAACCGCTCTAACCGAGCCCTCGTCGAACAACAAGCGTCCGAACAGCGGTAACAAGTCTGCTTATGACTTTGTTTGCCCGACTATGGGCCGCACAGAATAAACAATGGTGGGCATACCCTTGCCTATGACCATGTTTATTTACCCATAGTACGAATATACATTGTTCGACCAAACATGGCCAACAATGACGCAACGAGGTAACCGCAAAGAACGTGCGGTTACTAGAGAGCTATGACGACAAACACGAAAACCCAACAAAAAAGGGATCGTCATCTCATAACTAGATGCTGAACATAGAGCTTGAGCAAAGCACTTGCAAGCATCAACAACTTTTGATCCCAGTCTCAAAGATTGGTCCAAAAGTTTCTTTTCTTCTTCATGCACCAATTCAACAATTGGTATGAAGAAAAGACCACCTTTAAAGGATGGGAAACCTCCACATACCTTCAAACCACCATCTCAGAGGTTGGTTCGAAGTTTGTGCAGCATTACTAACAAGGTCTCCAAGAGACCTTCGGCACAACAACAGGTGGCAAGCCACCTGGTGACATAAATCGGCTGAGAATCTCGCATCAGACGAAGATTCCTTCACCGATACAGAAGAGGCGTCAGATGACCCTTCCAGACCTCCAGCTTGATTTACATACAGAAAAGACCACACATGGTCTAGGATCTTCTCCAGACTCCAAACTACCTTCCAAACACCATAGTCCAGTACTCCTCCCACATACAACTTGTATGTGGCAGCAACACTAGACTGGGGGGACTTGAAGGGGTATGGTCCCAGATCTCGCGTCAGCATCGACCGCGAGTGACCATTACCCTTATCAAAACCCCCAGTAGCTAACAACCTACTTGTGCCCATGCGAGAACGCGTCGGCACAAGGGTTGAATCCAATCTATCTAGTAACGAAGGAGGACTTACATGGAACATGAGAACGGTAGAGTGATGCGACATAGCATCACATCTGGTGTATGAAAACGAAAGTGTTCACAGCGATGCGGCCTCGCACCGCATCCAGCGAACACTTCTATCAATACAAAGAAAGCCTTACCTTAGGCACAGAAGGAGATGAACGTAACGGTGCGGTTGACACCGCTCCATACGGGCGTTTTCGTCACGACAAGGGATGCAGGCAAGACGACGATGCGGCTAGCACCGCATCTCGCGTATTCCTTGATCACAAGTAGGAGACGCGGTAACTTCAGATGTTACCGCACGTAGCGATGCGGCTTGCACCGCATCCTATGCATTCAACAAGTGGGACTGACACCACAGTGCAAGTAGCACCAATGGCAGTTTCCTGTCAGAGCTACGTAAGCAATGGACTGACGTGGCATAACCTCCATAACCGACAAGCCTGACACACCTGCAAAGGTGCAGCACGTCGTCAGTCCATCCATCATCATCCTCCTTCACTCCTCGGCTATAAATACCAACCCCAAACCAGGTTTGAGGTATCTCTTCACAACTCTCTCACTACTACTACTATCTTACTTTGCTTCCCAAGCAAACTACTGATTCTCACGCCGGAGAGTGGTAACAAGGAGCACCCCCCACCCCATCCTCCTTGTTACGAGTCACGGCTTGTTTCCTTGTGCAGGAGATCAACCACCGGTGATCCAGCCAGCGATCCTCGAGAGGAAGGGATTAACCCTTCTTGACGAGACCAGTGTGTTAACCCTGCCCGGTTCACCATTGTTTCATCAGTCTAGAATGATAATTCCTTCATATTTCTTTGCATTTAATAGCTTCCATTTATCACCTATTATTATATGGTTTGAGCACCAGGAATCGATTATCCAGTCGTCTAGCTTATTTGAGACAATTTTAGTTCTATTGTCTAGTGCACATACCTTGTTGGTTTGAGCCATGAAAGCGTTTTGGTATCCCAAACATGCTTCTACTTTCACACTATTTTCCTCGTCTTACCTTGTTTCTTGCAATCTTAACAGTCTTCGTTCAGGTCACTTCTACGATCAAGGTATTGATCGGGTTCCTTAGCTGCTGCTCGGCTTCTCTTCTTAAGGCTCTGGTACCAGTCAGTCGTAAACTTGGTACAGAAAGCTTGTAAACGAAAAAAATTACCGGAATTAATTTTTTATGAATGAATTACAATCACAAACCAAGGACTTTAACTTTTTTTTTTTTTTTTGAAAAATGAACTTCATTAAAACGCATCTTCGACCCAAACGGGCAAAAGACCAAACATACAACCAAGGACTTTAACTAAACAGAGTAATTGGGTTTTATGGGGCTAAATCAAGTTGTTATTAAGGGGTGGATATTATCATCTCTTCGTGTTGGTTCTTATGGAAGGCCAGGAATGATCTCAGATTCAATGGGAAAAGAAGAGGAGTCGAAGATATTTTTAGCGAAGTTAGATCGTCTAGTTTCTTTTGGTTTAAACATAGGGCTAAGAAGGGTACGTTTGCTTGGGAGGATTGGTGTAAATTTGTTAATATGTAAGTTGTGTTGTTTGTGTTTTGCCGTCCCGGTCTTCGGGTTCGGTTTGTGTTAATGAAGTTCTCTTTAAAAAAAAAAAGGAGGGTATAAAAGCGTGGATGTCAAAGTTATGGCCGATATGTTGGGATGTAACACCGATTCATTTATGTTCTAATACCTTGGTATTCTGGTTGGTCAAAACATGGGAACCATCAAAGGCTCGGAACCAATTTTCTGCAGATGTTTTAGACTAGAGGGTATGGAGAGGCTCATCCCCAAGGGGATGGGCCGCCACGTCGGCGCCGTGTAGGAAGAGTTTGAAGGGGACGGACCTAGGGGGTGGGGGATAAACCCCTTTATATATATGTATGTATGTATGTATAGATGTGTGTGTGTTAGGAGAGAGGAATGAGGCCCGGCGAGATCGGCTGGTGGGAGACGGATGGGACGAGCCGGAGGAGTGGGAGGTGGTGTGGGGGACCGGCGCCGGGCCAAGCCGGGCCTCAGCGAGCCCCCATACCCTCTAGTCTTATTAAAAACGAGACGGAATAATAGTGTCCCAAAAAAGTAAATATATATGTTTCGAGATTGATTCTAGACAGGCTTCCTACAAGAATGAATCTTGAAAATAGAGATTTGGACATTCCTAACTCATTCTTAGTGTTTGATTCACTCGAGTTATAGCTTTTTTTTTACAGCTAGATCACCCGGTTAGGTCTTTGGCCTTTGATCACACAGGTCATGAGTAGGAATTCCGCGGTTGGTATATTATTGTCAGTTTGAACTGGTACCACAATTCACCCCCTGCAAGATTCGACCCTAAGACCTCCCGGGCAAGAACCCCGCATTAGTGGGTAAACCTTCCCACCTCCCCCCAAACCAATTGGTCTGCGGATCATTGGCGAGTTATAGCTATTCTAAAGTTGGATACGTATATTTTCATATTTTATTGGGTTATTAGATTTTAATAATCCTACGTTTTACCTGTTGGCCGATAATAATCCCAACTTTAAAATTCCCTCCAACGATCCTAACTTGTAAGAATTTGGCCCTCATTGATCCTTTTCTAACATATGTGCACTTGAATCAACTAAGGAGTCTACAGGTGCACTTGAATATATCGAGGAGACCAAATTCTTATATATTTGAAAATGATCAATGGGGGTTAAACTTTTACAAGTTGGGATCGTTAGAGGGAATTCTTAAAATTTGGATTATTATCGGCTAACAGGTGAAACTTAGAATTATTAAAATCCAATAACCCTATTTTATTTCCAAAATCTGATTATCATATCACTTTTTACATACCAGACTTTTGATTATATTTTATTTTTATAAGTATTTCATTTTAACAATTAGAAGTGTTAATTGATTCAAAGTTAATCCCAAAGCAGCATATTAGTATTTGTCATCTATTACAATATTAACTAGTGAGATTTCCCCACGCTTTGCGGCAGGAATTCGATCGCTATTTGTTCGGTTCATTAGATGCCAACACTCGATATAGCAATTGAAAAGAAAAACCCAATGTTGTTTAGTTGGTATCGGTTCGGTTAGTTTGCGTTCTATGTTTATTTTTTTCAGGCATTGTGATATAAATTTTATTGAAAACGAATATTGTGCTGTTCTCGTACTAAATCGAATCGAAACAGGCTGAACAACATATGAATCGGTACCAATATTTATTTTTATTCTTTTTTGCTTTCGATAAACTGACATCGTATCGTTATCATAACGTACCGAATCGAACAACATTGGTACCAATATGTATTCATTTTTATGGTTTCTTGTTTGATAACAGATATTATGTTGTTAGCGTTGTGTACCAAGCCGAAACCAAATGAATAACATTAGTTGCAATACCAATATTTATTTTTATTGTTTTTTCTTTCGATAAACTGATACCGTATTGCTATCGTATCGTACTGATCAAGATGGGTCATGGTATTTGTATTCATTTTTAGGGTTTCCGGTTTCAAAATTTTTTCATTTATACAACTTTGTCTGTGATAATAAATGAATATCGGTACAATTGTCGTGACAATCTGAACCGAGCGATACCGTTCGAACAACATTGGCGTCGATTCTGGTGTCCATTTATATCGTTTTTAGTCGATGTAAAACACATGTTGACTTCTATACCGAGTGAATGTATCGTACGAGTATTGTAACGAACTAAATCAGTACCGATCAAATGTCTGCGATAACATACCGTCAAAATACACTGGCAAAAATATAGTTAACAATTTAGAATTTAAAGTTAAATTGATTGATAAACAAAAATATTATTCATAACAAAAAGAGAAAACAAATACTTAAAAAAACCATTTGTTATTTATTTATGGCAAATTGGAAAATAATAATCCCATCTTTCTGAAATTGGCCGATAATAATCTCAAGTCAGTTATTAGCCAATAATAATCCGACCTCGTCCAATTTTTTTGTAAAATAGTCTGCTGTTAAAATAAGCTTAACGGAGTTAAGCGTTTTTCCGAATTACAAACCGATGTTTTAGGGCTTTTGATCAGAACGAGGATACGAGTCGATTGATGTAAAACTTACCTCGAAATTGTGTCGAAATGGCTTGAATTTTGTTAATTGGAAGTTAAACACCCGAATTGAAGCACCGTTTTTGTGGGTTGGGGGCGGTATTTCGAGGTAAGTATTACATCAATCGACTCGTATCCTCGTTCTTATCAAAAGCCCTAAAACATCGGTTTGTAATTCGGAAAAACACTTAACTCCGTTAAGTTATTTTAACGACGGACTATTTTACAAAAAAATTGGACGGGGTCGGATTATTATTGGCTAATAACTGACTTGGGATTATTATCGACCAATTTCAGAAAGATGGGATTATTATTTTCCAATTGCCTTTATTTATTAGAAAAAAAATACTTACAAAAGAATAATAAATAAAATACAACTAAAAAAACCAAAAACCTAAAATTGTAATATCGACTGTCCATAACCACGTTGAATTGATATAGATAATGGTACATAATATAAAGGTTTAACGAAACATTTTGTTCTAGCAAGTTTGTT
The DNA here is from genome assembly GCF_002127325.2 of Helianthus annuus. NCBI lineage: Eukaryota > Viridiplantae > Streptophyta > Magnoliopsida > Asterales > Asteraceae > Helianthus > Helianthus annuus. The sequence continues at coordinate 166,862,311 of NC_035447.2, read as the reverse complement.
TACCAAGATATTTCCCTCAAATGCGCCGAAGAAGCTTAAATACGTCCTAGTGTCCTACATTCTTTTTCCTTAAGGCTTCTTGGTTATGGGCTGCGTTCCAGGATCGTCACGGAACAATGCCGGGCTCAACACCATTCCCCTGTCGTTGTCCTCTCCATCTCACTGGAGACATTGGTGTCGGGCCAGAAAAAGACAAACCCCCCCCCCCCTCCCCCCCCCCCCACTTTTCAAGATGTTACCGTTGAAAAAAATAAAAAAATTAATTTCCATAATTAAAAAGTAATCATTATAATTCAAATTTAACCCAAATTTATATGAATTCAACACTTTTACACCAATTTTAACTCTACTACAACCCCATCTCTCTCTCAACTTTTTTTAAAACCTTCTACTTTTTTATAAAACATTCTTCTATAAATCTATAATGGATTCATTCAACCCGAACAACCCGAATTCAAATCCGAAAATGCAAGAGGACATCATGAAAAAGTATCAAAGTTAGGAATTTTTTTTTAAGTTTATGTTTTTTTTTTTTAACTTATGTAATGTTTTGTTTTTTAATATTAATAAATTTATTTTTCTATCTTATTTAATAAATGTTAAAAAAGTAGATGAATTAAAAAAAAAAGTAAACTTGGTGGGGTAGGATCATCCTCCCATTTCCAGTGTTTTAAATTGGCGGATCATCCTCTATGAAACTATAACGTGACGCCTACGTGACGCATCATCCTGGTCGGAGGATGATCACCATACCGCGTAGCCTAAATATGATTTTGTCTTCCTAAACAAAGTTTTTAACGAGTCATCATCATCTCCAAACATATACAAAATAAAATTGCACTGTTTTCTATCATTTAGCTTTAGGCAATAACTAAGGGGAGTGTTTTATATTAGGAGAGTAATTGTGTAGCTTTCTTATTGAAACTATAAACTATTATTATTTCCTCCATAGTTATGCATTTAATGTATAGATTACCAGGGTGGAGATACAATAGTAAGTTTATTTAGCTAGGAAGGATAGGAAGTGATCTTGACCATCCATTAAGTTAATCAAGGGCTAAGATTAAATCAGGGAAATTGAAAGGAAGAAAAGAGGCGCGTGAGTTTGTTCAAGGGCATTCTAGTCAATCCAAGCCAATAGTTTCTCTCTCCTCTAATTCTCCCCCATTTTTTAAACGTTAATAACTCTTTCATACGACATTATTTTTTTATAGAAATTGCACCAAAAAAACGAGCGTTTTTTTATCTTTAAAACGAGTATACTATTGCTATATTTTAAAAAAAAAATTAAAACTCAGTTGCGTAAAACGCAATAGAAAACCACCAGTTACGTAAAACGCAATGAAAAAAAAACCTAAAAAATGACATTTTTCTAAAACGCAATGCACCAAAAACACAAAGAAATGACTTATTTGTAAAACGCAATGGCCAGAAAACACACAGAAATGTCTTATTTGTAAAACGCAATGGCCAGAAAACACATAAAAATGTGTTTTACCTAAAACGCAATGCACCAAAAACACAAAGAAATGACTTATTTGTAAAACGCAATGGCCAGAAAACACACAGAAATGTCTTATTTGTAAAACGCAATGGCCAGAAAACACATAAAAATGTGTTTTACCTAAAACGCAATACACCAAAAACACAAAGAAATTACTTATTTGTAAAACGCAATGGCCAGAATACACACAGAAATGTCTTATTTGTAAAACGCAATGGCCAGAAAACACATAAAAAGTGTTTTACCTAAAACGGAATGCACCAAAAACACAAAGAAATGTCTTATATGTAAAACGCAATGGCCAGAAAACACTTAAAAATGACTCATTCTAAAACGCAATGGACTGAAAACACCTAAAAAATGTGTTTTACCTAAATGAGCCAATTTATGGAAAATTAATTTTTCTGATGCGTTTTTAGTACAGCAATTTAATCGAAAAAAATGAGCCAGAATACACACAGAAATGTCTTATTTGTAAAACGCAATGGCAGCTCAACCCCAGCCAGGGGCTCTGCCCCTTGGACCCCGCCAGGGGCTGCCGCCCCTGGGACCCCGCTACCGGGGGCTGCCGCCCCCGGACCCCCGCAAAGATCGTAAAACGCAATGACTAAATCAAGAACCCAGATCATGAAAATGAAATTAAAGAATTTCTTACATGGATCGAAGCCGATTTCTTCATCAATTGACAAATTTTGAATGATACAAACACTTATCAACGCTCGAACCGAACGAATCGAGTGATTATCTCCAAAATCATCGGAAAAAAATGAGATTTTTTTATGAAATTAAACTGGGTTTTCTTCAAAAAAAGCTGAATGACACGTTGATCGGGTTCTGAATCATTGATTGGTGATGAAAATCGCACTATAATGTAATGATTATTGAGATAGAAAGTGAAGAAATAGTTGAAGATGGTGGGTTTTTGAATTTACTGGGTTTTGAAAAAGGAAGAAGAAGGAGTTGGATCGACTAAAATACCCTTTCTCTTTATTTTAAAATTTGCCACATGTCATAATCCTATGGCTTCCTATCCTTGCTAGCGAAAATTAACTTTCTATTTGATCTTTTCCTTAGATTACCAAAGACTATTAATATTTATAGCTCGCACGCGTTTCAATTCAATAGAATGAATGAACTCTGTCTTAATATTTTAATTATTGTTTTACACCAATATTAGTTTTCTTCTTTAGTTTTAAATTTTTAGTTTTCTTTTTAGTTTTAAATTTAAGTTTTTTTAAGTATCTTCATATTTGAAAAGGAATGAAATAGCATTCCCACGCTTGCCTGTCATAATTCATTTGATCAAAGTTATTTATGTCATTTTTCATTGTTTCATAAGCACAAAGAATATAATGACAATAGTAACTCAAATCATAAAAGAAAAGAGAAATGGCGATCTATATAAAAAAAATGCAAATTAGCATTCAAATCAACTGATAAAAAATTTGTAATACACTCTTAATTGAAAAAAGGCCAGATTTTGGCAAGCAAGTGTTGTAGCGGGTAACGAAAATCATCATCGATTGTGCCTTCCCTGAAAGTTGCCTTTATTCTTGGCAATGAAACCATTCCTGGGCTTTGGTATCTCATGAATGTCCATCACCTGTATTGTCCTTTGCTTTTTGGCTTCAACAAAAAATAAAATTTACAAATGAGGTCAGTCAGTCAGTCAGCCAGTCATAATTCGCATGCGAAACACATCAAAACGTCAATCTAACCATTTTGGGCTTCTTGGTAGTTCTCTTGAAGCCGCTTCCGGGCTGAATCAAACCTGTCAAGGTCGATGTTTTGCTCCTTGTTTGCTCGCTGTCAAGTTATAACGAATTCAACTAATGCAAAACAAAACAGGTCGCCTTTCGTATGGATCAGGTTGGGTTGCCCAGAAATACCTTTTATCCAATAATTTAATGGTAACTACGTTACTACGGTGTTAAATGTGATTACTTTACTCTAACGATGGTCAGGTAACTACGGTGTTAAATGTGATTACTTTATTCCATATGTCACTAAAACTATTTAGGCGTATGCACTAAACAAACACTGAAACCCGAATGGGCCAACCTGTGGAAGGCTGGCACCATGGGCCGGGCAGGGAGTCCAATTTTTACCTACCAGCTCACCATAGGTGGCTCTCGTGAGGTTCCCAGTACCAAAAAATAACTTTGGGCATCTCCAACAAAACGCAACCCGTTTGGCTGGTTTCTGTTTTTGTTAATCTTTTGAGTTAAAATATAACCCAAATCGAATCCCATGTTCTAGCAAATGTGCCGAAAATGCGATATCAAGTATAACTAGAAAAAAAAAACGGTTTGCATAGAGAATGTACGTTTTGAGGAGCTGAGGTGGAACCAGAGGCAACCATTGCAGGGCGGGATTGGGGTGCTGGTCTTGAAGGTGCTACCTTTTTAGAAACAACTGCTTTCGTCCTCTGCTGCTCCGGTTCAGAATTATTCCTATCAGAACCAGAACTCCCATCTACAGTTTCATTTGGCGTAAAAGTTGATAAAAAATCACTCTAAAACAATGTATGGAAAGAAAAAAGCAAAGACGTAAAACAATATCGATACTTAACTGTGTGGATTAGGAGAATAGCCGAAGTCAGGCACCTGATAAACACAATTTCAAACCTCAAAAATCTTATGAATATTTGAAAACTAAAATCCATCATCAATGATCATAGACGGAACTTTTCAAACGATTTACATTCACTCTTACCTGGTGATGACCGTTTTGGGTATTCCTTGACACATTATGCACAAGAGGTGAGTCCCCATCTGCACAAACATGCAATTAGCATCAAAATGTTACATATCAACATAAGTCTACATATGCATAAAACAAAACGTAAACAAAAACCATTACCATCGTGAGTAGCTGGTGCACGATCACCGTTTTTCGACCCAACCCATTCATCCACCAACTCTTTCCATTTCCTATAACAATTAACAAACACAAGTTCAACAACAATCTACAGTTCCACAATCAACTTTCCACAAGTTTCAAAACCATCCGAATTCAACACACCTCACCAACTGCTTCACCAGACTTCTTACTTCATTCGACGGATGCTTTCGAAGCCGATTAACATGCCTTCCTATATCAGTTTCCTGATTCCATTACCAAATATCACCATACATATTCACCATTTAAGTTCATAAAGAAAAACAGATAATATTTATGTTTATAAGTTTATTATCTACCTTAAGGCCTGCGAAAGTCAGATCCATATCAGCTAGGGTTTGAAGCAAGTCAACAACAGCCTCATCACTCTAATAAACCACAACATCATCCACAATCAGTCAACAAACGACATAATCACTCAATTACAAATTAATTAATTAAACCTAAAATGTCTATTCTACTGTATCAAATAATCACTCAATTACATAATTATTAATATTAATATTAATATTAATATTAATTATACCTGCTGTGGATCTTCAAGCTGTTCTTTAATTCTCAAAACTCTCGCCTGCTCATCATCAAACAATCCTGCGTACGGATCCAGTTCTTCATCTTCATCCTCCTGCGGAACCGACTGCGGAGTCAACGGCGACTCACGGCGGTCATCGTCAACCTCCGTCGTAACCGTCCGAACGACGCCGTTCTGCTCAACCGGATTCACGTCGCAATTTCTACACGGTTGCGCGTATAACCGCTCCACAATTCCGTCTCGCCGGTGCTTCAACTCTCCGGCGTAATCCGTAGCAGCTAGGGTTACGGCAGCGTCGATAATCTCCCAAACATCCGCACCTGAATTCGTTAAAATCGATCTGAATTCATCTGAATCCATTATTAGACAATTAAAAACGAATTAACCGTCGATTTTGGAGTATTTAGCGTCGATACAACGAGATCTATGAACAACGAAAACGCGTGAACGTCATGTTATCCGGCGACCGGAAACGTAACGGCCCGATTGATTGAGTGTAAAGTGGAATTGAATTAGGTGAATGATGATTGGTGGATATGTGTGTGTGAAAATATCTAAAGAATATGCTAGAAATTGAAGGATGAATTTGAGTGTGTTTTTATACTACTATTTGAATTGAATTTAAGAATATGTTTTGTGTTGGTTTTGTTAACCCTACATGATTGATGGGGAAGCAAGTAGGAAGGAAGAGTGGGTGGAAGAAGTAGCTAATGACATAAAAACAAGTTGCAAAAACTATAAAAAGATAACAACTTTTATTTCTTTTTTTAGTTATTATAACTTTAAGCAAAGATTATGACTATATACATGTAATCAAGGGCGCAGCTTTGTAGGGGCTGGTGGGGCAACGGATTAACCGAACTTTTCGCTCAGTAATGTTTGTTATGTAGTTTTCGTATGAATTTTTTTAGGTATATACGTTTTCGACCCCCGGTTTTATAATTTTATTAGGTATATACATTTTCGAGCCTCAGTCGTAAAACTCAATCTTCGCCACTGCATGTAACTCTTTATGCTTATCGTTTATTTCTTTGATTTTGTGAAATGTTCATTGTTGGTTTCGTAACATCTAATATTCGTAAAATGCAATAAAATTTGAATTAAAAATGGAATTAGAATTAGGTTTTAAAGAATTCCTTCGAAATTTCAAAATGTGTTAGTTGATATAATAATAATTATTCTTATATATATTAGTCAACGAATTGAAATGAATAATGATTTTAATATTATAATAATATATAGTTTTTTAATACTTTTATTATTTTAAAATTATAATAATAGTTATTTTCTTTATTTTTTCTACTTTAATCATTTTTTTTAATATCAAGGGTTGGGATAAGTTTGGGGTCAACTGTTTCGAGGCAAGTTTTACATTAATAAACTCGTATCGTCGTTCTAATCAAAAGCCCTAAAAAATATGTTTGTAATTTAGAAAAAAGCTTAACTCCGTTAAGTTTTTTTAACTGGGGACCATTGTAGGAAAAATAGGTGAAAGGTGAGACTGGTGAGGGGAATATTCTGAGGTGGGATTATTAATAGCCAATAAGGTTTAGGTAGAATTATTACAGACCAATTTCGTTTATAGAAAGCATTTTTTAGACTATTTTGTGCTTTTCTTTAATTTGTTTCTCTTGGCAAACGTTTATATTCATACTAGGTTAGTTTCCCGTGTGTTACACGGGTTGAACAATTTAAACTATTTAATAAATATTTCGTGTAAATGCAAATCAAAGATGGAGACATTTATATACCAAATTGACATAAATGAATTAATATAAAGATGATTTATGTTAGTATTATAAAATTTATCAAAGAAGCATGTAATCAAACTGTTGTTGAAAATAATATAAAAATAAATATATTATATAATACTTATTATTGTATTTACTTATAAATGTCACGTAAACTTAGAGAATACCGTATTTGAGTTGAGAGTTGAACACGAAAATAAAAATATATAAGCAATAAACGTTGATTAATGTTTTTGTTTACCCCTTATAAACATTTATGAAGTAGATTTTACCCTTAACTACTTTAGTTTAATAAAATAAATAAATCATTTATATTATATTAATTTATATTTAGTGTACGTCTTTTGTTAATTTCAGAATAAATAATTTTAAATGTAATAAATATTTAAAATATTATATTATCTCCTATACGATTTAAATTTATATTAAATTTAATTTTATAATTATCTTTTAATTAATACTGATTATCTATAATTAAGTAGGATAAAGGGAAAAAAACTAAAAAATAGATGGCTTCAATGAATGACATGTGTCATCTTATTGGTTTCTTTTATTATATAGTATAGATATAGATTTTACTGTTATGGTTTTTGATTTATTGTTTCGATTGTAACATAAACATGATAGCACATGTCATAATATATCTACTATAATAAAAGAAACCAAGTTTTGTACACGTGTCATTATTGAAAGCATCCTTAAATTTATACTTATCTTATATTAACTAAATAAATAAATAATAAATTAATATTAAATCTTATCATACTTTAATAAAATATTATCCTCAAATATAAATTGTTAATTTAATATATTTTTAAAACAAATACCTCTCTTTCCTATTTATTTTATATTAAATATATAAATAATAAATTAATATTAAATATTATCCTAATTTATTAAAAATATAACATTTTAATTGTTTGATATACAAAATAATATTTATTCAACAAGTATAAAATGCGGGGTTTTGAAAAATATAACTTTTTTTTTATTTTTTACTATACAAAGTTACATTTATATAACCCGTGTAATACACGAAGTTTTTAAGATATAACTTTTTATCATTTGCTATGTAAAATTAGATTTATTCAACACGTATAATACAAGAGGTTTTAAGGATATAATGTTTTTATTATTTGATAGATTTTTTGACCCAACTATACACGAGTTTTTTAAAGATACGACGTTTTTAGTATTTAATATACAAAATTACATTTATTTAATATGTGTAATCAATGGCGGACTTACAAGGTTAGTAGGGGTAGCACGGGCTACCCTTCAACCCCGTCTCTGTAGTGTAAAAATACCCCTTAACTCTGTTTCCGTAGTGTAAAAATACCCGCAACTTCATCTCCGTTATACAAAGGATACCCCTGGTCTAAAAAATAAAAAATTGGATACCCCTAAATTTTTGGGCTAGTTCCGCCACTGTGTGTAATACACATGGTTTTAAAGATATAACTCTTTTTTAGATCTATTCAACATATGTAACATACGGAGTTTTTAATAATGTAATTTTTTTTATTATTTGGTAGATTTATTCAACCCGGTTATACACGGCTTTTTTAAGATACGACGTTTTTAGTATTTTGTATACAAAATTATATTTATTTAATCTGTGTAATACACATGGTTTTTAAAGATATAACTTTTTTTTATTATTTGATATATAAAATTACATTTATTTAACCCGTACAATATACGAGGTTCATAAAAATATAACTTTTTTATTATTTAATATATAAAATTACATTTATTTAACCCGTGTAATACACGGGGTTCTAACCTAGTAATATATATAAAACAAAGTTTAATGAAAATATTTGTTTATTTAACAAAAAAGCAAAAGCCTATATTTATGGTTTAAAAGTACAAAATTGTTCCGTTATTTAATGTAGTTTCTTAAAACATGCATGCTAAAATGATGTGGTTTTTATAGCCTATATTTATGGTTTAAAAGTAACAAAATTGTTCCGTTATTTAATGTAGTTTTTAAAACATGCATGCTAAAATGTTGCGGTTTGATTTTATTTTTTTTCTTTAAGCAGGTGGGGTGTGGACGAGGGGTTGGATTTTTTTTTTTTCTTTCATTTTTTTTAATATTTTCGTAAGTTGCGTAAATGGATATTGTATTTTATCAAAAGGCTAAAAGGTTCTGTGATACAAACTTTTAACGCATTTTCTATGGAAATTTAGTATTAGAACTCAAATATTACAAAATTAAATACAACATAACGATCATCACATGCAGTGGCGAAGCTTGACCCGAATGACGGGGGGTCGAAAACATATATACCCAAAAATTTCTATAAAACCCGGGGGTCGAAAACGTATATACCCAAAAAATTCTATACGAAAACTACATATATAACACTACTGAGCGAAAAGTTCGGAAAGTCGGGCGTCCCCTCCGACCCCTTCTATACTTCGTCCCTGATCACATGCAACTTTTAAACTTGAACCTTGAATATGTGATTAGAGCCTAACCACAAGGATTTGCTTCTGTAAGGAACTCTAATTATAGTTTGATGGCATCTTAGGGGGTGATAAGTCTTAGAAACTATAAGGTCCTGAGTTCGATCGTGTGAGGGGTTTTCTAGATTTATTGGGTTTTTTTTTTTTTTTTTGAATTGGTGTATGGACATTATAGCCTAATGAAGATGGATATGATCAGGTTGTTCCGTTATTGACACGATAATACTCTAGTAGTCTGTCAATAATCTAAATTTATCGTTAAAAAAATAAATAAAATAAAAGAATACCTATATAACTAGTAACTTCTTATGTGCATAAGAGGTGGCGTGATGGTGTTTATTATTTTTTAAGTTTGTTTGTTTTTTTTTTTTTTTTTTTTTTTTTGTTTTGTGGGGTTTATATAGGTTTCTGAAAGTTGTTTAACGGAGTTATTAACGGATATAACGTTTTTTTATATATAAAATAAAATAAACAAAACCCTAAATCAAAACTTAACCAAAATCAACGAAAGAACAAGACAATAAGAGCCTTAGTGCTCTGATACCGTATCATAATATGGTAATTACAGGAGATCTAAACAACTTTCAACAAATCTTTTAAAACAGAAACAAACTACAAATATTACACGCTTTCTAACAATCTTGCAGATTTACACTCGAACAAACAATTATACGAACAAACCCTAGATCTAGATAAAGAAACCTCTAGAATGTTTGAGAGAAAACAAGAAAATATCTCAACCACCAAATGAGCTGAAATTGTGATATAAGCATTTTATATATGATCCAAGACCCGCATGATCCGAAGCTACTGCTACACACCCTTTATTCCTGCAAGCCCATTAGCCCAGTCCGCCTACACTTTAGCCCAAACATCCTTTATATGGCTGCTTCAACCCAGACTTAAGCCCAACTCCAATACATGTTATAAAAACAAAAAACAAAATAACACAAGTTAAAGGAAACAATAATAACTAAGTTTGGTGTATATTACTCAGTTTATATTTTCAATAATCGTGTCACACCCTCAAAATCTACAATCGAAGTATTACCGCGAGGCATGTGAACCAGGAGAATACCACCAATCATACTGAACATCTAATTAAAATAAAATAAAACCATAGCAAACCAAATGTTTAAAATTCACCAAACCAAAAATCCAAAACCAAATTTAAAAGTTAGCGGAAGCGTAAAGTCTAAAACCCATAAATAGTTTAAAACACAAGGTTTAATGTTAGGAACCCCACAATTGGTTCCTTGCCACAACGATCACTCCGCATGCAAGCTCCTGCCATGTACCTAACGACCTGCAAAGCATGTGGTAACGTGTCAACAAAAGGTTGGCGAGTTCAAAGTTGGTTGTCTGTTTTAAAGTTGTTCCAAAAACCATAAGTTGTTCCGAAAACCATAAGTTGCCAAGTTCCTTGTTCTCATAACCATATGCTGTGGGGGCTACCCCAATGTTTTAAACCACTAGACCCGTACCATATCGACTACTGACTTAAGTTATGTTGAGTGCCCTGAGTCAATGTCTATCATCAATGACTAAGTGCCCAAGTCCATTAGTCCACGCCCATCCTCTGCGGCACGGTGTGAGGCTTGTCAGACCTAATAGTGCTATTTAACTAATGACCCGTTCGCCAATGGCCCAGCGATTAAGTCGATATAAAAATGAGGGACTTAAGATAGAGTTGTTGTCTAGTAAATTTAAGGTTGTCGCTCTTCCCAAGGAGAGCGAAGGTACGTATTCTACCCAAGGAGAATACGCAGACTGTATCCCACCTAAGGGGGATAGTTGTTATTTAACCCATTCCCAAACCACCGAGAATCCCATGCTTTGACGAAAGTGTGAACTCACCTTTGGTTGCTCGGTTGGCCTCTTAAAATGGTTAACAGTCAAGGTAGGTCAATCACGTCCTAGTATGATTACCATTCAGTTCATTAGTGTGTTCAAATAAGGCATGCAGCTCCTACACGCATCTACCATATAACATGCACTCACTTTGACAGTTTACACACATATACATATTCCCCCTATAACTACTCATAAACAAGCGCACAATACTTCACATAACACTTTCGTTGACATTTAACAAGTTGGATCATTATCAGATAGCATAACCGACATCTAGACACACAAATCACAACTTATAATGTTTCAGCTTCCAAAACTGGGCTGTTTTTGGGTATTTTTCTTAAATAGTTATCTTGTTCCAAAAATTCTCAAAAATTTACAGAATGTTTAAACGGTCCACGTCACATTGTGTAAAAATCTCGGGACCCAATTCATTACCAATTATTTTATAAAAATCATTTATCGGGCTGCAGTCAGATTCGTCACTTTCTGACTGCAGTCCACGGAAAAATTCACTTAAAATTCATCATAAGTCCGATTGACGAAATTCCAGTTGGAGATTTACGACGACACCCGCAGACATCTACTATACGAATTCCATGATCTAACTCTATCTAGATTACAAGTTATAACAAAAAAAACATAACACACATTTTTTGCAGAAAAAACGCAGCTTTTGCTGCTGTACAAAACGGACCTTTAAAAATAGAAAACAACATCAGAAAAATATGATTCCAACGCCATTTGAAGCGTTTTTCGAAAACGTCTAATTTAGACTTCATAAAATTAATTTTTCGATCTATAACGGTCCGTTTACAGCCAACTGAAGCTGGCTGTTTTCGTCAATCAGCATGCTGTTTTACATTTAAACGACACCAAAACGCGTGTACGATCCCGTCTCTTTCTAATAACAACCAACAACAGGCTAACTGTGACACTCTAGGTTTTTCCGAACGAACACCTTGTAACATTTTTGTGTATATATATGTTATTAAATGAAAACGTGATCTTTTTGCATGATATGTGTTGTATGTATTATATATATAAGTATACGCGTATATACTAGTGACTCGAGACCATGACTCGCAACCACTCGGTTTCGAGTGGGCCACTCGGTCTCGAATGGGCCGTAACCGGTTTGGGCCGAAACCCCCTAAGCCTACCTTGAAGCCTTATATAAAATCTCCAACATTTCCCCACTTCCCTCATTTGTTACACAAACATATCCACACACTCCTTCTATTCTCTCTCACTAGAAAACCCTCAACAACATCCCATTCTCTTCCAACTTTCGGTTCAAGCTCGGATTTCACAAGGAATCTCGGTCAAGATCATCATCACTCGGACACTTCATTTTCTCGGTTCCTTTTCCTTTGTTTCGGCTCCTTCTTCACAACCGGTTAGTGATTATTTTATGTGTTTTATGTGTATTAAGTGAGCTAGAAAGTGTTTAGTTAAAATTGTTATGCATGATTTTTTAGGTTGATTTGTGAGTTTGACTATATGTGTAAACCATTATGTGTAAATACTTGGTAACATGTTTAAAGATGGCTAGAAAATGGTAGTTTAAGAGTATTCATGGCCAACCAAACTATGCTTCATTGTTTCTTGCAAAATGATGTTGTTAAACATAAGATTTCGGCTATAAAAATGTATGTTTTCTTGTTCTTGCATGATGATCTTGTTAAAATATGTGATTTTGGTTCATAAAAGTGTATGATTATGTTAAGATGAAAACCCTAGAAATTGATGAACTTGTAATGAACTTGTTGAAGATGACTTGAAGGTTTAAAAAGGGCAATGTTTGATCCATGTTTACTAATGGTCAGATTAGGAAAAGTGTTAGTTGAAACCTTATTGGTTGTTTCCTGATTTGGGCCTGAATACATAGTACAATTTAGCCTGTATCTGAATCAACACGTGAACATGAAAAGGACAGCATTGCGACTCGAGACCACACGGTTGCGACTCGCAACCATAGCGTGACAACTCGAAACCACAGCGGTTGCGACTCGTAACCATAGCGTGACAACTCGAAACCGCAGCGGTTGCGACTCGCAACCACAGCGTGACAAGCCGAGACCTCCTGGTTGCGACTCGAGACCACCTGGTTGCGACTGGACTGTCCACTTTGGCTATTGGGCCATAATGTGTGTATTATGGGCTACCTGTTGACTGGACTATGTGTTGCTGTTTGATTTTGTAAATGTTAGGGCCGGCCCAATAACCCACTGTTTACTTGTATGCATGCAACGTGTTAGTTAAGTGTAGATTTTACGTGACTGCTTGTACACCAAACCTGACTTACCGGTAACCATGTTAGGACGTGGTGACCAACGTGTTTGACAAGTAACCTAATCTGCCGAGCAACCCAAGGTGAGTTCACACACTAAAAGCATGCGTCCCGCGGAGGGACACGAACAAACTACCAACTTTGGGAAAAACACTTTTGACCCATTACTCCGGGGGAAAACAGAATGGGTAATTACTATCTCCGGGGGAGATACGTTTGGATATTATTTATAAATCACAACTAGCCATGCTAAACGAAACTCTATCACTTTAAGTCCCTGCTTACAGTACCGATTAATCGCCGGGAGCGAACGGGTTATTAGTTGATAGCGCTATTAGGTTTGACAACCTCACACCGTGACCGGGGGAGATCGGGCGTGAACTAGTAGACCTTGCGACATGGTCAATGACGATAGACATTGACTCGGGGCACAACAACTTTCCGTCAACAGTTTCGGTATCTACAGTTTAGTGAGCTTACAGGTGGGGTAGCTCCCCACAACGTGATTATAAATGTTTTATCTAAACAACTTAAGTTTTTGGTAAACTAAAACTGGACAACTAGTGAACTCACTCAGCATTATTGTTGACCCCTTACTGCATGCTTTGCAGGTAACCAGTGACTCAGGAGCTGCTGCTTGGGGATGTGTAGTGTTCGTCAAAACCTGTGTGTTGGGTTTAATTATATTGAACTAATAACTATCTTTAAACTATTTGGTTTATGCTTCCGCTGTTTTGTTAAACTAATCAACGAACTTAAACTGCGATGTTGATAACTACTTTGGATAGGAATTATTTCTACTATTAAGTCAATGCTCAGTATGATTAGTGGCTGGATCCTGGTCAGTCACGCCTCCAAGCGGTAGTGTTCCGCAGGTGGATTTTGGGGGTGTGACAGATTGGTATCAGAGCCATTGGTTATAGTGAACTTGGTTTTAAAAAGGGGAAAAACCAGACTATAACCTGTGACTCGCGACGACACTACACTCCAAGTGCAAGGCTCAACACTTTTGGCCTCATAGCTCGGACTAGTGTTTACTTGTTTGCTTACCTTATGTTTCCTGTTTTACTATACGTACTAGTGTGCCTAATTAGATAGATACACCTCTCTCTTCTATCTCATTCTCGCTACATTACGACCTCACACTCATACTATGTTTTCTGATTATGAAGACAATGAGTGGACGTGGAAGAGGAAACATCAACATGACTCGGGCTCAATTCACTAACCTGCTTAACACGGTGGCTGCAGCTTTCGCAGCTCGCCCTGGAGGTAAACTCGTTACCCTAGGATGTTTAGGTCCTACCGACACATCGCCTTTTATCCCTAAATCTGTACGCTTCGCTTCTCACGAACAGGTCAGCACGCACCTGCGCAACCACCCGTGTGTACATTCAAAACTTTCATGGATTGCAAGCCTCTCCCTTTCAGCGGCACTGAGGGTGCCATAGGTCTTTTGCACTGGATTGAGAAAGTTGAAGCTGTCTTTGCTGTCTGTGAGTGTCCCCCTGCGAATTGGGTGAAGTTTGCTACTGCTACGCTTGAAGGAAACGCGCTTTCTTGGTGGAAAGCGCAAATTCAGATGTTTGGATTGGAAACTGCTAATGCTACTGCTTGGGAGGATTTCAAGGACATGATTAAGGAGGAGTACTGTCACCGGGATGACATCCACAAACTTGAGAACGAGTACTATGCGCTTAAGATGGTTGGGTCAGAGATTGAAACCTACACCAAGCTGTCCAATGACTATGCTGCTCTTTGCCCAAACATGTCCCGACCTATGTATCGAAGAATCGGACTGTACGTCAAGGGTTTGGCTCCAGAAATTCGAAGCCATGTAACTTCAGCCAACCTCACTACCATTCAGCCGATCGTTCGACTTGCTCACAAACTTACTGATCAGGCCGTGGAAGAGGGCAGGTTGCCCAAAAGGATCAGTGCTACTGTCGGAACTTCTAGTGACAACAAGCGTAAGTGGGAAGGGAATCAAAGCAAGGATGCTAACCCCACTCAGGCCCCAGCACAGCAAAGGAAAACTGAAAACAACAAGGGCACTCAACAACAGGGTGGCTATCGCGGTAACCACCCCAAGTGCAACAAGTGCAATCGACATCACAGTGGGCCGTGTGGGAAAAGTCAGTGTCAACGATGTAACAAGATGGGGCATGAGGCCAAGGACTGTAGGAGTCCACGTCCCGCGGGGCAGAACCAGCAACAACATCACGGGAACGCCAAGGGTTGTTTCCAGTGTGGAGCTGAGGGGCACTTTAAGAAGAATTGCCCTGAACTGAACCAGAACCGCAACAACAATCAGGGAGCTGGAAACAACGATCAGAACAACAATGCTGGGAATGGCGCTAGGGGAAGGGCTTTTGTGATTGGAGCTGGAGAAGCGAGGAATGACCCCAATGTCGTGGCGGGTAAGTTCCTACTCGATGATCGTTATGTTTCTGTATTATTTGATTCTGGAGCCGATGCTAGTTATGTGTCCCTACGTATTAGTAAGAAGCTTAAGCGTCCGCTTTCGTTACTAAGTTCTCACCATATCGTCGAGTTAGCTAATGGTAGAAACATCGAGGCCTCACATGTTATCAAAGGCTGCAAACTAGAACTGTCTGGTCAGACGTTTAGCATCGATCTTTTCCCTGTTACTCTTGGAAGCTTCGACGTCGTCATCGGTATGGATTGGTTATCCAAACATCGCGCTGAGATCCTCTGTCAAGAGAAAGCAGTTCGTATTCCCCGCCGTTCTGGCAAACCCCTCATTGTACAAGGTGGCAAAGGCGGAGAAATCTCCGGCGTTATCTCATTCTTGAAGGCCCAGAAGTGTTTACGAAAAGGACACACCGCTATCTTAGCACTTGTCACCAACACGCAGGAAAAGGAAAAGAGGATTGAAGATTTTCCAGTAGTGCGTGACTACCCCGAGGTATTTCCTGAGGAACTACCTGGACTCCCTCCCCACCGTCAGGTCGAATTCCAAATCGAGCTAGCTCCCGGAGCAGCGCCTATAGCTCGTGCACCTTATCGACTAGCCCCCGCAGAATTGAAGGAACTCTCTACTCAACTACAGGAACTATTGGATAAAGGGTTTATCCGCCCTAGTTCATCACCCTGGGGAGCGCCGGTACTCTTTGTTAAAAAGAAGGATGGCACGTTCCGAATGTGCATTGACTATCGTGAGCTGAACAAGGTTACCATCAAGAATCGTTACCCTCTCCCGCGAATCGACGACCTATTCGATCAGTTGCAAGGATCGAGCTACTACTCTAAGATTGACCTGCGATCAGGCTATCATCAGCTAAGGGTCCGTAATGAAGACATCTCCAAAACTGCATTCAGAACTCGTTATGGTCATTATGAATTCCTTGTTATGCCCTTTGGAATGACCAACGCGCCCGCGGTATTCATGGATCTCATGAACCGAGTGTGCAAACCTTACCTCGACAAATTCGTGATTGTGTTTATCGACGACATCCTGATCTACTCGAAAAGTCAAGAAGAGCATGAACAGCACCTACGCCTTATCCTCGAACTCCTTCGCAAGGAGCAACTGTATGCCAAGTTCTCGAAATGCGACTTCTGGCTTCGAGAAGTCCATTTCCTTGGGCACGTGGTTAACAAGGATGGAATTCACGTCGACCCTGCAAAGATCGACTCTATAAGGAATTGGCCTACCCCTAAGACTCCGACCGAAGTCCGCCAATTCTTGGGACTAGCGGGATACTATCGAAGATTCATCATGGGATTCTCAAAGATCGCTCAGCCTCTCACGGCACTTACTCAGAAGGGTATGTTTATAAATGGGGTGAAGCTCAGGAAACCGCATTTCAGAAACTAAAGGATAACCTCTGTAATGCTCCTATTCTCTCGTTGCCTGAAGGCACTGACGACTTTGTGGTTTACTGCGATGCATCCATCCATGGGCTCGGTTGTGTGTTAATGCAACGCGACAAAGTTATTGCTTACGCCTCTCGACAACTTAAGACGCACGAAAGGAACTACACAACGCACGACTTGGAACTAGGAGCAGTGATCTTTGCGCTTAAGATATGGAGACATTACCTGTACGGTACCAAGTGCACCATTTACACCGATCACAGGAGTCTCGAGCATATCTTCAAGCAAAAGGAATTAAACATGCGGCAACGTCGATGGGTCGAACTCCTGAATGATTATGAATGCGCCATCAAGTACCATCCGGGCAAGGCCAATGTTGTGGCAGACGCCCTCAGCCGAAAAGACACTACGCCCAAGCGCGTGCGAGCGTTACAACTCACCATCCAGTCTAACCTCCCCACTCAGATTCGAAATGCTCAGACTGAAGCTCTGAAAACGGAAAACATCAGGGCTGAATCCCTGCGAGGATCGAGACAACGATTAGAGCAAAAAGAAGACGGCACTTACTATGTGGCAGGGCGCATTTGGGTCCCACTCTACGGAGATCTGCGTGAGCTTGTGATGGACGAAGCCCATAAGTCCCGTTATTCAGTACATCCTGGTTCAGATAAGATGTACCACGACTTAAGGACCACTTACTGGTGGCCTGGCATGAAAGCCCACATAGCAGCTTACGTTAGCAAATGTTTAACCTGCGCAAGAGTCAAGACTGAGTATCAGAAACCAGCAGGCCTACTCCAGCAACCCGAAATCCCGAAGTGGAAATGGGAACAAATTTCCATGGATTTTGTTACGGGGCTACCTAGATCCCAACGTGGGAATGACACTATTTGGGTGATAGTAGATCGATTGACTAAGTCTGCACACTTTCTGGCCATTAAGGAAACGGACAAGTTTTCTACCTTGGCAGAAATCTATTTAAAGGAAGTAGACTCGAGACACGGGGTGCCAACTTCTATTATTTCCGACCGAGACGCTCGTTTTACTTCCGAGTTGTGGCAAGCTATGCACAAATCCTTTGGCTCACGTTTGGACATGAGCACCGCTTACCACCCACAAACGGATGGGCAGTCTGAACGCACCATCCAAACCGTGGAAGACATGCTTAGAGCATGTGTGATCGATTTTGGCAAGAACTGGGAGAAGCATCTACCGCTGGTGGAATTCTCCTACAATAACAGCTACCACACTAGCATTCAGGCGGCACCTTTTGAGGCATTGTACGGTCGTAAATGTCGATCCCCTCTTTGCTGGGCGGAAGTCGGTGATAGTCAAATCACAGGCCCAGAATTGGTGGTAGATACGACGGAAAAGATTGCCCAGATCAGGCAACGCATGGCGGCAGCTCGTGACCGTCAGAAAAGCTACGCTAATAAGCGTAGGAAACCGCTAGAATTCCAGGTCGGGGACCGGGTTCTACTTAAAGTCTCACCCTGGAAGGGTGTGGTTCGTTTCGGTAAACGAGGCAAGCTGAATCCGCGATATGTTGGACCATTCGAAATTACCGAGAAAATCGGTAAGGTTGCTTATAGATTGAACGTGCCTGCAGAGCTGAGTGCAGTGCACAATGTCTTCCACGTGTCTAATCTGAAGAAGTGTCTGTCAGATGAAACACTCATAATTCCTTTCAAGGAACTCACTATTGATGAACAGCTACACTTTACTGAGGAACCGATTGAGATCACGGATCGGGAGATCAAAACCCTCAAACGTAGCCAAATACCTCTCGTGCGAGTTCGTTGGAACTCACGGCGTGGCCCAGAGTTTACCTGGGAGCGGGAAGACCAGATGAAGTGCAAGTATCCCCAGTTGTTCCCAAACGAAAACCCCAGCACTGAAGCTACAACCGAATTTCGGGACGAAATTCCAAACTAACGGGGGGATGATGTGACACCCCGTTGAAACACGCTAGCTTGACAGTGGCTGCCTTAACTTTCGGGACGAAAGTTCTTAAAACTTGGGGATAATGTGACACTCTAGGTTTTTCCGAACGAACACCTTGTAACATTTTTGTGTATATATATATGTTATTAAATGAAAACGTGATCTTTTTGCATGATATGTGTTGTATGTATTATATATAAGTATACGCGTATATACTAGTGACTCGAGACCATGACTCGCAACCACTCGGTTTCGAGTGGGCCACTCGGTCTCGAATGGGCCGTAACCGGTTTGGGCCGAAACCCCCTAAGCCTACCTTGAAGCCTTATATAAAATCTCCAACATTTCCCCACTTCCCTCATTTGTTACACAAACATATCCACACACTCCTTCTATTCTCTCTCACTAGAAAACCCTCAACAACATCCCATTCTCTTCCAACTTTCGGTTCAAGCTCGGATTTCACAAGGAATCTCGGTCAAGATCATCATCACTCGGACACTTCATTTTCTCGGTTCCTTTTCCTTTGTTTCGGCTCCTTCTTCACAACCGGTTAGTGATTATTTTATGTGTTTTATGTGTATTAAGTGAACTAGAAAGTGTTTAGTTAAAATTGTTATGCATGATTTTTTAGGTTGATTTGTGAGTTTGACTATATGTGTAAACCATTATGTGTAAATACTTGGTAACATGTTTAAAGATGGCTAGAAAATGGTAGTTTAAGAGTATTCATGGCCAACCAAACTATGCTTCATTGTTTCTTGCAAAATGATGTTGTTAAACATAAGATTTCGGCTATAAAAATGTATGTTTTCTTGTTCTTGCATGATGATCTTGTTAAAATATGTGATTTTGGTTCATAAAAGTGTATGATTATGTTAAGATGAAAACCCTAGAAATTGATGAACTTGTAATGAACTTGTTGAAGATGACTTGAAGGTTTAAAAAGTGCAATGTTTGATCCATGTTTACTAATGGTCAGATTAGGAAAAGTGTTAGTTGAAACCTTATTGGTTGTTTCCTGATTTGGGCCTGAATACATAGTACAATTTAGCCTGATGTATCTGAATCAACACGTGAACATGAAAAGGACAGCATTGCGACTCAAGACCACACGGTTGCGACTCGCAACCATAGTGTGACAACTCGAAACCACAGCGGTTGCGACTCGTAACCATAGCGTGACAACTCGAAACCACAGCGGTTGCGACTCGCAACCACAGCGTGACAAGCCGAGACCTCCTGGTTGCGACTCGAGACCACCTGGTTGCGACTGGACTGTCCACTTTGGTTATTGGGCCATAATGTGTGTATTATGGGCTACCTGTTGACTGGACTATGTGTTGCTGTTTGATTTTGTAAATGTTAGGGCCGGCCCAATAACCCACTGTTTACTTGTATGCATGCAACGTGTTAGTTAAGTGTAGATTTTACGTGACTGCTTGTACACCAAACCTGACTTACCGGTAACCATGTTAGGACGTGGTGACCAACGTGTTTGACAAGTAACCTAATCTGCCGAGCAACCCAAGGTGAGTTCACACACTAAAAGCATGCGTCCCGCGGAGGGACACGAACAAACTACCAACTTTGGGAAAAACACTTTTGACCCATTACTCCGGGGGAAAACAGAATGGGTAATTACTATCTCCGGGGGAGATACGTTTGGATATTATTTATAAATCACAACTAGCCATGCTAAACGAAACTCTATCACTTTAAGTCCCTGCTTACAGTACCGATTAATCGCCGGGAGCGAACGGGTTATTAGTTGATAGCGCTATTAGGTTTGACAACCTCACACCGTGACCGGGGGAGATCGGGCGTGAACTAGTAGACCTTGCGACATGGTCAATGACGATAGACATTGACTCGGGGCACAACAACTTTCCGTCAACAGTTTCGGTATCTACAGTTTAATGAGCTTACAGGTGGGGTAGCTCCCCACAACGTGATTATAAATGTTTTATCTAAACAACTTAAGTTTTTGGTAAACTAAAACTGGACAACTAGTGAACTCACTCAGCATTATTGTTGACCCCTTACTGCATGCTTTGCAGGTAACCAGTGACTCAGGAGCTGCTGCTTGGGGATGTGTAGTGTTCGTCAAAACCTGTGTGTTGGGTTTAATTATCTTGAACTAATAACTATCTTTAAACTATTTGGTTTATGCTTCCGCTGTTTTATTAAACTAATCAACGAACTTAAACTGCGATGTTGATAACTACTTTGGATAGGAATTATTTCTACTATTAAGTCAATGCTCAGTATGATTAGTGGCTGGATCCTGGTCAGTCACGCCTCCAAGCGGTAGTGTTCCGCAGGTGGATTTTGGGGGTGTGACACTAACCATCAATTACCATCTAACCATGTCAAAAATCACAAAACCCTAGACATAAAATATCATGATTTTCGCAAAAACGAGCCAATGATCATTTATGCATACATATCATCGATTAATTCAACAAATCACATACTCAATCGATATAAATCATGCAACAACAAAACCCTAGCATGTCAACTAAAAATCACAGCCGTGTTTCCACAAAATCACACCATGAATCATAATCCAAATCAAGAATACTAACCTTGGAGCAAGAGAAGGGATTATGAGGAAGTGAAAGGCGAATCAAGAAGCCGAACTGGGATTGATTTGCGCAGGGGGGGGGTTCTCCTGGTCGACGCACACAAGGGGGTGTTTAGGGTTTCTATTTGATTTTTCTTGTTCCCAAATCCAAATACGTATAATTAAAACACAAGGAAGTTGGGCTAATGGGCTACAAGGAACAAGAGAGTATGGGTTTGGGCTTAGTATTTCGAATAAGGGCATGGGGTGGGGGTTTGGGCCGGTTGGTGGCGCAAGAGGAGAGGGGGTGGGTTTGGGTTGGGTTTATAATGTAGCGGTTTCACGTATTTCGTAAAATAATTAGTTAAGGTATCCCGTGTCGCAATTTAACAAACTACAATGTTTCGTTGCACAAAATAATGTTTTCCAATATTTCAGTTTCGGGTTTCGGTTTCACGTAATTCACATTACACATTACCAAGCACACAAAAATCATTCAATAAAATCAACTACCATATTCAATTCATTTAACGTACAAGTAATTACACAGTAAAACGAAACGTTCAGGGATTTATACGAGTTATCACAAATCGAACCCTGGTCGGGTGATGTCCTTTTAAAATTGCCAATTTTTACAACACTTAGGTTGATCCGAACAACTTTTTCTTAGCCATCCGGACGGTTTAAATATTAAGGTTATCTTTTTGCAGTTGAGAATTATTATGCCAAAGTCAGGAATTACCCATCAGTAACCATCACTATTGTCACCCCACCCATCTCCACCACCATCAAAGTTAGCACTACCACTGTCACGAACATTCTAGTTTTTGCAAAAGAAGCTTATAAGAACACGTAGTTGTTATAAAGACATCATCTTTTACTTTTGCCACTTTTGGTTTTTTTTTTTTTTTTTTTTTTTTTTGTGATTTTCTTCTTTGAACATATCAGGCTTCGGGAATGTATGACCAAACTGCTTACATCATCCCTTCAAAGTCGTTATTAATTGATTTCTTATTAATTCTTTAAAAACAGGTTGCTTTGCTAAAGATCACAAGAAAACTTAATCTTGACCTTTACCTTTTCTTCTTTTCCCAATCATTTTCATCCTAAAAGTCTAAAATACAAAAACCACGTTATTGATTTTTCAATTTAGATTACAAACTTTATCCTTCAATGAGTAATTTATAGATAAATATTATTATTAAAAGAGTTGAGTTATTCTATAAACTCTCCTAAATTTAGGAAGGATACAAAGACACCCTAAAATCTAAGATCGTATAATTTGACAAGACAGTTCCTATGCCGCTCCCGCTAGAATGAGTTTAATCGGAGTCCGTTTGATACCCTTACTACGACTTCCTAGCTAGTTTTAGGAGACTATATATTTAATTTTTTTTATAATAATCTAGAAATATATATTTAATTTTTTATAATAATCTAGAAATATAAAAACATACTAACGTAAAACCAATTCAAAGTCAAAGCAATTTAAACTTATAATTCATACATTTTAAATAAACTTATTTAATATTCATAAGCACCATCTTCATTGTGATAGAATAGACTTCTTTGATCTTCATTCTGATATGGACAAACTATGGAATGTATTCTTATCTAAAACAAGAGACACAACCGAAGATAAAAGATTTAGAATATCTACAAGAGACACAACCGAAGATAAAAGATTTAGAATATTTTACCATGACAATAGTAATACCCCTCTTAACTTGTAGAATGCTAAGTCTGAATTTTCATCTTGCTATGAATAAGATGACAGTCAACTTTATGTTTTTTTTTTCTAACGGCGGCTGTTTTATTAGATCATGAAATAGAACAATGAGGCCAACAAAAAAACTCAGGAGTCTCGAAAATGAAAACAAACATTAAACAACCATGTCTCGAATATTAAAATCCCTTCATCTGTTCAAGACTAAGCCGCTCAAAGGCGCTCTATGCTTTAGCCACAAAAACGTATTATCTTTTATGCTCCACCACTTTTATGTCCAACTTTATGTGTCGTGAAAGTTAATTGCTATATTTAGCATGTTGTGAAAGTTACACTTTTCGAAAATAATAAACCTAGGATGCAAATGCTTTAACACTCAAAAAACCTCATAAAATGAAGTTTTAAGGTTATAATATGAAGCTCATAAACCAACGAATAGTGATTAAAACATTCACCATATGATCTACCTGTTATGTGTTAGCACAATGAATGATAAAAACCGACATTATCAAACACTTATGGTTTAGTTTTATGTCAAGTAGATAATGTAATGAGAAAGAGGTAAAATAATGGTAGAGTGAACATGATGAGATCACATGATAAGAAAATGTGTCTACTTAACACGACTATCTATGCCCCCCCCCCCCCCCAATCCACACCATGGGTGGACCTAGCCTTTGGCCAGGGTGGGCGGTCGCACCCCTTGAAAAAAAAATATAGTGTATATTTTAGGCAAAAATCCGGACCGCACCCCTTGAAAATATGATTAAACACCTCATCCGCACCCCCAGCAAAAAAATTCTGGGTCCGCCACTGATCCACACACACAAAAGCGGTGTGGGTTCAATTTCTTGCAAACATACAGTTAGGTGGTATTTAGGTGTAAAAAAGTTGTTAAAAAAACTTCCGACCCCTAAATCTTATGAGTGAGACGGCCCGAGGCCCATACTAATATACTATTAAGGAGTGCACACAAACCATTACAAATTATGCATTAAAACCCATTTGGATAATCATACTAACATCTCTCTATTATAATAAATCAAAGCTTTAAAATCCTATTTGTCAACACCACAAGAGCCCTCCCTTCTCTCTCTCCTACTTGTCAATCCCTCCCACCTTCTAATCCATGTGTCAATTTGTGAGATTTTTGAATTTTTATGTATTATTAATACTGGATACTGGATAGACTTTTGTTTCATGCAAACATCTTTTGGGCGGTCAGGTTCAAAATTTCCATTCAAATTTCAAATTTCAATTTCAAATCACGTGTGTCTCTCTTTCTCTCCTAGAAGCCGAGTTATTTCTCTCTTCCCCTTTCAGTCTCCTTCATTCTCTCGAAACCCTAAAAACCATAGCGCTCCTTCTCTCTCCTTCATTCTTTCACTATTCTTTCATCTTCATAATCTCCCACATCTCACAGATCTCACAAAACTTCATCATCTGTGAGGATTTCACCAGATCGATGAAGGTCTGCAACCCTTGAGGGACGGGAGAGAGTGATGGTGGTGATGATCCGGTTACAGGCTTCTATACGGTGTGACAGTGGTGGTCCTTAACAGCCACCATACATTGTTGACGGTTCCATGGTTAAAATGAGGAGAAAGACAATGCCAGAAAACCCTAGCCGCCGCTTCCCTCGGTGGTAGCTAGGGTTCCGGCGAAGTCTCCAACGAAGCTCCGGTAAGTTCTCCTCTAATTACATGTTCCATCGGTTTTTAGTTTGGTTTGTGTAATGAAGATTGTAACCATTACCAGGGATTCGAAGCAGAAGAAAAAAAAGAACCGCTTTTCTTTTTTCAATTTTTTTTTTATAATTTTTTAATGCAATTATCCTTCTTCACAGAGTTGATACTTTCAAGATTGATCATCTTCATACGAGGCTGCTGCTGGTAAAGTTCTAAACTTTTTTAAATTTTAACTTCAATTTTGTCATGATTCTTAACTGATTTTGGTTTTCTTCATTACCCTTCTTGAATGATATCATTTGACCGTTGAGTCCCTTATTTATTAAGCATTTTAATGTTGAAATTTATTGTTTTCAAGATTATTTGTGGTGGATGTTCTTTAAAGTTTTCTTCAGATTTATCTTTATTTGTTTGAAAAATGGTGTTTTGGGATTAAATCTTTGGTGGGCAATGTTAAGGGTTTTTGATTTGGGGGAAAATTGAATTTTGAGAGTAAATGTTTTGTGGGTATTTTATTGTCTCTTAAATAACATTTTTTTTTTCCAAAGATTTGACATGTATTTGTTCTTTAATTTGGGGTTCTAAGATCAAATCTTTGACTGCAAAATGGTAATTCTCAAAACCTAAATTGCTTGAAATTGTTATTCTTTTTTTTTTTTTTTGTGAAAAAATAGTGTTTAAATTTTATGGTTTGATCTTTGGTAAAACAGGGTTAGTATAAGTCAAATCTATGGGAAATTAGGTTTTGAAAGAACAAATTATTAGTTGGTAATTTGTATGTCTAAAACCTGTAAGAATTATATTGTTTACTCTTTAATTGTACTATGTGAAGTGGAAAAAAGTTGTTTTTGAAGCTTAAAATTGGTATTGCTTCAGTACAAAGCAACAATTTTCAAATTCAAAGTAATACCTAGTTATCTGTTCAAATTATGCATTAAGAATATATGTACTTTACTCTGGTTGAAAAGGGCTAACCTGAATCTTTGTGGGTGTTTCTGTTTTTTCTTAAAAATGACTACTTGCATCCTAAATTGTGCTTTCTTCATTAGTAAAGTTTTGTTTTTTCTCATAAAGTTCAAATCTTTTTGTAGTGAAGGTGAGTTTGATGAACATCTTTAATAAAGATTTGTGCTTGAAGTTTTTCTTCTTCTAGAATTATCAACTTTTTGTGTAAAAATTCGGTACATGATTGCGGTGAAAATCATTAATCATTAATCATTGGTGAAAATCATTAATCATTGGTGTTTATAATCATGGATTTTGAGAATTTGAAATGATGGTAGGAAGCCTGTCACAATCAGGTATGGAATTGTTCTTGTATTAATTGTCTGTAAGCTTAAGTGATTTAACCCGTTGTCAATGAAAGTCAGATGCAAAGAAACGGTGTTCGATTAGGGTTTCTTAGTGAAGAATAAGGTGACACGTTCTTGTTCGGTTCTTGTCCGTGACGCCACTGCTCCAATCTGGGAAGCGTTTTGGCCAGGTAAGATTCATGAATTCAATTTATGTATAGTATGATTAGCTCAACCATGGTTCTTGGTTTAATACTATTACCAACATGACGAGTATGGTAAAAATATTAACAAGCTTTTCTCTGATTAAATAGAATTTGGGTTCTGTGACTTTAATAGATTGTAATTTGGGTTTCCATTAATTATCCTTTTTTGCCATTTTTATGTGAGGATAAACAAAGGCAGTTTACATGTTCATAAAGGGGTATTGTTTTATTTTAAAGATAAACAATAGGCTCTTTTTTCCAGCAAATATATGGTGTATTTGAATTCTGTGGTTCATCTTATATGTTTTTTTCCTCTGCTTTGTTGAGTGTTCTCTGCCATCAAAATTACTTAGCTTACGACCAATTTGATTTTGCTACATTGTTTTTTAAAATGTAAAAGTAAGGTCGCCAAACTCATCTCTTTGTTACTTCTTTTTTCAGTTACCACAGTGGATATCAAGCAAACTGTGCAAGTTGGATGTGATGTCGGGAAGCACCAACAAGTGTTCAAGCTCATGGTAGGATTTGGTTCGTCGAAATGCTTTGATGACAACGGTCGTTCTAAAAGAACTGGTAAATTTTTATCCTCTATATTGAGTTTTTTAGTCAAAGTTAAATGTCACAATTGTAAGGAGTTTATGATTTTTTTTCTCCGGGTTTTAGGAACTGTTTGGACTACAAGTGCACATATCATACCACTGGTCATAGTCGAGCAGCTGCTATTTCTACCCGTCTGACACTTCAACGGTTTTTGCACTTGTCAATTCGTCTGGTCAATTTTTATTCAAATTTTTGGGGCAAATTCAGTACTAACATTGAAATTTGTATTTAATATGTATGAAATCTGAATTGAATATCTGATTTACAATTTCATGGTTGGAGCAAATAGTCTCTCATTAAAGACGCCAATTCCATCGCCCCCTCCGGTTATCTATAGTCGACAACTTACATTGGATATCTATAGTCGTTCATTTGTATAATTATTTGCTGATGAATAGGTGGTAGCATCTTGCTAAAAATATAAGTTGAAGACCTGAGGTGAGTCTTTTCTTTCATCACCTAATGTTTCTTACACACAATAGTGACCCTTATTCTCACAACAACAAATTAATCGAAGTCACTTTTGGGACGAAATAGCTACTGTATTCAACAAAGAAGCTATGCGTGAACCCCCTTCGGTTATAGTAGCATCAACATCCATGAAGGTTACCAAATGTGTAAACAAAAAAAAGATTTAACATACTCAAAAGAGTTATATTTGTCGGTTTTTAACAGGTAAGCTTCATGTACGTTTTACAACTGCAATGGTTGTTCATATTAATCCAAATATTGAGAATACGGATTCTATTGCTGCCAGACATGATCTATGTTGTCCATTCAAAGGGCATGTTTCCCTTATCAACCTATTTATTCTTCCACAAAGAAAGAAAAAATGACAGATCTAGGCCCTTCTACATGCTTAAAGAAACAGAGTAACATTATAGACCTACTCCAACTGATGCCAAAACAAGGTATCGTACATGCACCTTCCCCTTTTACATATAGCAGATAGTGCCAAGTTATCGTTTGCGCGGAAACAAGGCTATTCAAAAACACTAAAAACACAACTTCTCATTTGAAGATATATCCCTTATGGCAGATATAGAGAAGACCAAGCAACAAAAATGATCCTTGGAAGCCTAAAAATAAACAGATTGTTTTTTCTATATCTTCCATGTAAATACACATTATGTAACTAAAGGAACTGTACTTAAATATTATTCACAAGTTGTATTTTATTCATTCTAGCTAGCACTTTACAGCAGGTTGTATTTTTTCTTTAATAAATCAAAGGTTACACTTTGTTGGTAATAAGTCAAATTGCATACTATAACAGGTGTTTTTAAGGTATATTAATAGATTTTTATATTTTATACAACTTAAATTGTGCAACCCGTGTTATACACGGGTAGATATAGATTTTTATAAATATAGATTTTTTTAACAAAACCCATAACCCGTGAAGCTCACGAGGATATAACCTAGTTTACCTATATATTAAATTTACCTAGAGTGAACATGATGAGATCACATGATAAGAAAATGTGTCTACTTAACACGACTATCTATGCCCCCCCCCCTCCTCAATCCACACACACAAAAGCGGTGTGGGTTTAATTTCTTGCAAACATAAAGTTAGGTGGTATTTAGGTGTAAAAAAGTTGTTAAAAAAAACTTCCGACCTCTAATTCTTATGAGTGAGAAGGCCCGAGGCTTATACTATTAAGGAGTGCACACAAACCATTACAAATTATGCATTAAAACCCATTTGGATAATCATACTAACATTTACCTATATATTAAATTTCTGAATGAACTGTAACAAAAATATTATTAAAATAGAACTAAATGAATATTTTCAACATATACATTTCACATGGTGGGAATAGTGGTTGGCAACCATTGGCTGAAATGGGTGGTCGGTCCTCCCCTATTGGACCAACCAGTTTATTATTTTATACACGCTTTCAAATTACGGTTTTACCTCGGAATAGTGTTTCCCCGCTATTGGTTCAAATGGGCGGCGAGCAATACCCATTGGACCAACCAGTTTATTATTTTATACCCACTCTAAAATTACGGTTTTGCCCCCTGTTAAAAAATACGGTTTTGCCTCAACTTCAATATACATTTACCCTTTTGCCCCGAGCTAAAAAATACGATTTCGCCCTTGGTAAAAAAAATACGCTTTTACCCTCAGCCACAATTACGTTTTCGCCCCAGTTCAAAATAAAATTTTGTCCCCCCCCCCCCCCCCCGCGCTCAAAATTACGATTTTACACCAGTTTATTATTTTATACCTACTTTGAAATTACGGTTTTGCCCACAGTTTAAAATTACGTCTTCGCCCGCAGTTCAAAATAAATTTATGCTCTTGCCCCCAGCTAAAATTTACGATTTTCTCTTCGGTTCAAAATTACGATATCACCCTCAATTCAAAATTACGTTTTTGTCCCAGTGCAAAATAAAGATCTGGTTTTCCCTAACTAAAAATTAGGATTTTACCCTCGGAAAAAAAAAATTTGATTTTTCCCCAAGTAAAAATAAAAATATGACTTTGCCCCCATCTAAAAATCGTGTCAAAGAGCTGTCTAACACTCTTTTTACTTTTTATTTCTAGCAAAACTATAGTACTGTTTTTTTAATTAGTTGAGAATTATTCAGCTATCACCCCGTAACGCAGGCGGGGCACAAGGGCGGACCCAAGCATAGTTCAAGGTGGGCGGGCGCACCCCCGGGGAAAAAAAATTAGTGCTAAGTTCCGTCGAAAATTCCGTCCGTACCCCTTGAAATTTTTCGTCCGCACCCCATGGAATTTTTCGACCGCACACTTGAAAGTTTTCGTCCGCACCCCTTAGATAAAAAGTATTATCAATTTATATTTTAATTTTTTTAGTAAACTCTTATTTTTTTAAAAAAAAATACTACCTAAATTATATAACTTTTAATACCTAACTAAACCCAAATACCTATACCTTTACCCACTTATAATTCCTAACTAGCTAGCCCACTAAGTCTTAGCCCATTAACCAAACCCTACAATATTTCAAACTATATTAAAATAATTAAAGCCCAAAACCTTTAGAAATTTTCTCCCTCTCTCTCTCTCTCTCTCTCTCTCTCTCTCTCTCTCTCTCTCTCTCTCTCTCTCTCTCTCTCTCTCGTCCCTGCACTGCCAACGAACAAGTGAACAACATCACCCAGCGACAACAGTCCAGCAGCCGGCGACCACCGTAATCAGCCACCATACCACCATTGTTTGACACCAAATCTATCCGGAATCCGAACACGGGTAAGTTTCTTTGTTATTTTGATGATTTTGGTTGATATTATAGGAGAAAAAAGGGTAATAAAGTTGTTAAATAGGTTTGAAATTTTGTGTGTTTTGACGTTGTTTATGGTTGTTTAGATGAGTTTTAGGGTGATTATGTTGTTTATATATTTTTATGGTGATTACAACTTACATTATAATTTCAAGGGCTTGAATAGTTGAAAATTAAAATTAAAATTGAAACATTATGTTATGGAGTGATGAACTTATGTTATATAGAGAAAGAATTGCTTAAGAAATTAGCTTTAGATGATGTTTTGGATAGATTTCAAAAAATGAAAACCCGTAGGGCGTCGACGTTTTAATTATGTTTGTAACAAGGTTTGACATGTTTTTGATGATTATATAAATTTAGTTTGATGTTCGTTTGTTTTACATGACCCGACCCGATATGAACCGATTTTTTTACTTATATACCTAGAGGCCTAAAATTTTTAAAAATATTCCGCACCTCCATGAAAAAATTCCTAAGTCCGCCACTGACGAGCCATCACCTAGTTCATTTGAAATATGAGAGTTTATGAGCTCCAACTCCTTAATATTTTATTCCAACCCACTATTTTTTTAACGGCAGCCCACTGAATTTTTTACTTGGTGAATTATTACTTTGGGATTGAAATCAAAATTTATAGATTAGCTTCTATTTACATTCATAATCATTAAAGAAGGGATTATGGTATAAGTTTTGCATTAAGATTACCTTCTGGTTTTACAATATTCATAATCATTAAAGAAGGGATTATGTATAAGTTTTGCATTAAGATTACCTTTTGGTTTTACAATATTTTAGCTTGTCAGGCCTTGCCTTACTTAGTTTACCTAATTCCATCCCAGTTATTGTTTATGAAAGATAAACTGTTGACGATCCGTTATGACCCAACCTGTTGACCAGTCATGACGTGATACTATCTGACCTGACCCATTTTTTGCACCCTCTGACAGAGTGACAGAATTAATTGGATCCACCACTGATTATAACCAAAAAAATATTTAGGTTCTTGGTTGAATTAGCATCGAATATTGGTGTGGGTTCAATTTAAGATGTTGCATAAATATATATGAATGAAACTAATTAAATGATTCTAATGGATTAACTGAACCAATATCCCTTTCTTTAAAATTCCATCTTCTACGTGTGTCTAGAATGTTTCCTATAAATCATGTTTGTCTCGGTCACTAAAAATAGTCGGTTCCACTACACCTTTGAAAGTTGATTTTATTATTTTATGTATGTGTATATACTAGTGATTAGAGCAGTGAATATATAAAAGTGGAGTAGTTAAAGTCTTGTTAATATGTATTGTACTTTGAAAACATCCGAATTATTCATCTGAAAAGATGAAAAGACAAAGTATGTATGTGTATATAGTAGGACTAAGTTGGAACGGTTAAATAAATATAATTTTATATATTAAATAATAAAAAAATATCTTTAAGAACCCTGTGTATTACATGAGTTGAATAAATATAATTTTATATACTAAATAATAAAAAATTGTATATTTAAACATTGTGTATTACACAGGTTGAACAAACGTGATTTTGTATACTAGATAATAAAAAAAGAATTATATCCTTATAATCCCACGTGTATTTTACGGGTTGAATAAATCTAATTTTATATACCAAATAATGAAAAAGTTATGTCACTAAAAACCCTATTATTACACGGGTTGAATAAATGTAAATTTATATAGTAAATAATAAAAAATATTATATTACACGGGTTGAATAAATATAATTTTATATAACAATTAATAATAAAAAATTATATCTTTAAAAAACTAACGGATATACTTAAAACGCGATGGATAGAGTGATTGTGAAGACGGTTCTTAAAAAGAGCAAATCAGCAGTCATTTGAGTGATAAAATGGTTGAACCAATTCCGACAATTTGATTTATAAATTATATATGTAACAAAATTGATATAATATTTATTTTAATAATGAACATAAAAATAAATAATATTAACAAAGTCTGGTTTTCATGATTAATAATCTATTTTTATAAAATATCTTAAATTAATATTTAAATTTGAAGATAATATTTTATTAGAAAAACAAAATGATTCTATTCAACATTTAAAATGTGATAAGATTTAATATTAATTTATTATTTATCTAATATGAGAAGGGGTTTTATTGTGTTATGTCAACACCTCAGCTCCATATAACCACACCAGTTTCATATAAGAGCAAACGTTATGGGGCGGCATGTGAGGGCGGTATGCTCCATAGCGCCGCATAGCGCCGGTGAACACCGAAACGCACGGCGTTATGGGCCAAAAAAGAAGATCCGGCGTGATATGGATAGCGGCGTGATGTGTGGTTTGTTTGAATTTTTTTTTTCTGGTTTTCCGCCAATCAAATTTAAGCAATGTTTTTTATATTAATTAATAAAATAGAAAATTATTAAATAGGTAATGATTAGGCGAGGGCTTTATGACTACGGGCTCTAGTGTTATAACGCCCCATAAAGCCCTTGTGTGACGTGGCACGACACGTGTCGCATAACGCCCCACAATGGGCTTTATGACTACGGATGGCCTAAGCAATGGAGCACTCCTCTTTAACAAGCAAGGTATGAGTTAATGCCTCTAATAGCACAACCCCCACCCTATATTTATCTTTTGTGGTTTTAAAATTTTAAACTTGAAGTGGGCCCTACATTTCATCCGCTAATACTCGTTATTCCGTTGGCTAGGCCTCATAGCTAGCATAGTATGGGAGAGAGACGCTATTGATGAAAAAAATAATGAGGTGGCAGGCAATCATACCTCATACCCTGTAGCCTTAATATAAACAGGAAAATAAAACAAGTAAATGACTCAAATGAATGAAACAGGTCAAATAGGGATAATCAAATTGTACATGGTATCGGTATCGAATTTAACAAACCGGGTACATTTTTTGTCACACCCCCAAAATCCACCCGCGGATAACACCCGCTTCGGGGGCGTGACTGACCAGGATCCAGCCACCAATTATACTAAGCATTGGTTAATATTAAAGTAATACTTGCTAACCATAAAAATTAGCAAATATCAAGTTCAGAGTTAAAGGTTTTAAAGTTTAAACAGTAACAAGTAGCGGAAGCATAATTAAATAGTTTTTAAACAGTGTTCATAAGGTAAGCATAATAAATGCCCAACACACGGGCAGACGACCACTACACATCCCAAGTAGCTGCTCCAGTCACTGGCCACCTGCAAAGCATGCAGTAAAGGGGTCAACAATAATGCTGAGTGAGTTCACTAGTTGTCCAGTTTTAATTACCAAAAACTTGTTTCACCAGTTAATTTATCCGTTTATACATGCCATGGGGAGCTACCCCAAAAGTTAGCGACTAAACTGTTTTTCCAATACCGAACACTAGGTAACCGAATGCGTTTCCGCAGGATGCCCCGATGTCAATGTTCTATCATCATTGACGGATGCCTGAGTACATTAGTTCACGACCGATCCCATACCATGGCACGGTGTGAGGCTGGTAAGACCTAAATAGCGCTATCAACTAATAACCCGTTCGCCTGGCACCGGCGACTAATCGGTATTATGTAGTAGGGACTTGAGTGATAGAGTTGCGTTTAGTGCCGTTAGTTGCAATCCGTATAAACAGTAATTAACTAAAAAGGTTTCCCAATACAAGGGAAGATAAAGTAAGTTGTTTCCCAATAACTAGGGAAGGAGTGTAGACGGTATCCCCTTTACAAGGGGATAGGGTTGTTTTAGTCTCGTGTCCCAAACCACCGGGACGCATGCTTTTAAGTTGTGAACTCACCTTGGGTTGCTCGGTATGATACGTTACTTGGTTAAGTATGTTGGTCACCACGTCCTAACATGGTTACCAAATATGGGTCAAGTCGGGTACAAGTAAACACGTATAAGACACACTTAACGTAAATGCAGATAACCACAGTAGCAGGTAGACATGCAGCCCAGTCAACAGGAAGTCCAACATACAAACAGTGGGGCTATTGGGCCGAAGCAGTTACACAAGCAATCCAGTTAACAGACAATCCAACAAGTACGTTGGCCCAATATCAGCCCAGTCGAGACGGAGGTGACTCGCAACCAAGGTTGCGACTCGCAAGCGAGGTCTCGGTTCGTCATGCTTTGGTTGCGACTCGCAATCAGAGATTCCGACTCGCAACCGGCGATTCCGACAAAGCAGCTGTGGTTACGACTCGCAATCAGATCGATACGCGTTGATTACGACTCGCAACCGGGAGGTCTCGACAGATCTTGGTGCGGTCTCGAGTAGCAACCAAAGGTTGCGACTCGCAACCGTAGTTACGTGTGCATGAAGACCTTCTAGAACCTGTCATATGTACGAACCAATGGAAATGCATTTTCATGAAACCAATATGTACCATTTCCACTAAAACATGTTTTCTTGTCTGATTACAAACCACAACAGATCAAACAAGCACAATTTCAAATATTTATCATGTTCATAACACATTCAAATTGTTCTTCACACATTCAACATATTCAATCACAAGTATCCAACTGACAATTAACCAAAATCAGGTTATTCAAGCAATATTTAACCACAATCTCAAATCATGAAAGTCATGAACACTCAATCCAACATCATGTCCAAATCCCCTTTAACCAAACCCTTGTTAACCGGAAACAAAACTATCTCCCCCAAAACCGAATACTCACATACTTTCATAAACATTCACCCTAAGTTATCTAGGCATGCTTTTCAAACATAATCAAGCATCAAATCTTTTATCCGAAATTTATATCATCATCCTATATTAATACAAGCAAGAATCATGGTAACACATAGTGACCTTATTAACACATGAACATCTAGAAAGAGCTAAAACCACTAACCGGTTATAGATTCAAGGTGTGCGGGTATGATGGATCGATGAATGAGCTCCCGGTTGGCGGTTCCGAGCTAAAACCGAGTAGGTTCTTGATGTTGGTTGACCCGAGAAGAAGGAGAAGGATGAGAAGAGTGGTCTTGGTTGCTAGAGCTTTAGGGTTTTGGTGTGAGAGATGAGAGTGTGAGAAGAGAGTGTGTAAAATGGTTAAGGGAGGTGGGGTTGGGTTTATATAGTGTTGCGAGTGTGGGCTTGGGTTGGGTTTAATTCCTACGAGGCCAAGGCCTAGCCGGCCCATTACTAATGTTCACTCGAGACCATGGTCTCGAGTCGGGTTGCTTGTGGTTTCGGTTTACGTGTATAACACTTATATATATATATACATACACATAAGCAAATCGGCACATAACACATAATAGCAAATAGTTTTTATATATTTTTACTGTTAGTCGATTACGTACACGTTTGTTACATCGAAAGGTTATCCGGAAAGATCCGAGGTGTCACATTATCCCCAAGTTTTAGGAACTTTCGTCCCGAAAGTTAAGGCAGCCACTGTCAAGCTAGTGTAAGTGAAAGCGTTTCAACGGGGTGTCACATCATTCCCCCGTTAGTTTGGAATTTCGTCCCGAAATTCGTTCGTAGCTTCAGTGCTGGGATTTTCGTTAGGGAACAGCTGGGGATACTTGTGCTTCATCTGGTCTTCCCGCTCCCAGGTATACTCTGGGCCACGTCGCGAGTTCCAACGAACTCGTACAAGGGGTATCTGGCTACGTTTGAGGATTTTGATCTCTCGATCAGTGATCTCAATCGGTTCCTCAGTAAAGTGTAGCTGTTCGTCAATCGTCAGTTCCTTAAAAGGAATCACAAGTGTTTCATCCGACAAACACTTCTTCAGGTTGGATACGTGGAAAACGTTATGTACCGCACTCAGTTCTTCAGGCAGGTTCAATCTATAAGCAACCTTACCGATCTTCTCGGTAATTTCGAATGGTCCGATATATCGCGGATTAAGCTTGCCCCGTTTACCAAAGCGAACCACACCCTTCCAGGGTGAGACTTTAAGTAGAACCCGGTCACCGACCTGGAATTCCAATGGTTTCCTACGCTTATCAGCGTAGCTCTTCTGACGGTCACGAGCTGCCGCCATGCGTTGTCTGATCTGGGCAATCTTCTCCGTTGTATCTACCACCATCTCTGGGCCCGTGATTTGACTATCACCGATTTCCGCCCAGCAGAGAGGTGACCGGCATTTACGACCGTACAATGCCTCAAAAGGTGCTGCCTGAATGCTAGTGTGGTAGCTGTTGTTGTATGAGAACTCTACTAACGGTAGATGCTTCTCCCAGTTCTTGCCAAAGTCGATCACACACGCTCTAAGCATGTCTTCTAGAGTTTGGATGGTACGTTCGGACTGTCCATCCGTTTGCGGGTGATAAGCAGTGCTCATATCCAAACGTGAGCCAAAGCATTTGTGCATAGCTTGCCACAATTCCGAAGTAAATCGAGCGTCTCGGTCGGAAATAATCGAGGTTGGCACTCCGTGCCTCGAAACTACTTCCTTTAAGTAAATCTCTGCCAAGGTAGAAAACTTGTCTGTTTCCTTAATAGCCAGAAAGTGCGCGGACTTGGTCAATCGATCTACGATTACCCAAATAGCATCATTTCCTCGTTGAGATCTAGGTAACCCTGTAACAAAATCCATGGAAATTTGCTCCCATTTCCATTTCGGGATTTCTGGTTGTTGGAGTAGACCT
The DNA here is from genome assembly GCF_002127325.2 of Helianthus annuus. Classification (NCBI taxonomy): domain Eukaryota; kingdom Viridiplantae; phylum Streptophyta; class Magnoliopsida; order Asterales; family Asteraceae; genus Helianthus; species Helianthus annuus. Next base: position 166,825,269 of record NC_035447.2, on the reverse strand, counting down.
GCTGGCTTCTGGTATTCTGTCTTGACTCTCGCGCAAGTCAAACATTTGCTAACGTATGTTGCTATGTGGGCCTTCATACCAGGCCACCAGTAGGTAGTCTTTAAATCATGGTACATCTTGTCCGAACCAGGATGTACTGAGTAGCGGGACTTGTGGGCTTCGTCCATCACGAGTTCACGTAAACCTCCAAAGAGTGGAACCCAGATACGCCCTGTCACATAGTAAGCACCATCTTCTTTCTGTTCCATTTGCTGTCTCGATCCACGCAGAGACTCAGCCCTAATGTTTTCCGGCTTCAATGCTTCAACTTGGGCATTTCGAATCTGGGTAGGGAGGTTAGACTGGATGGTAAGTTGCAGTGCTCGCACGCGCTTTGGTACGGTGTCCTTTCGACTGAGGGCGTCTGCCACGACATTGGCCTTGCCCGGATGATACTTGATGGCGCATTCGTAGTCATTCAAGAGTTCGACCCATCGACGCTGTCGCATGTTCAATTCCTTTTGCCTAAAGATATGCTCGAGACTCCTGTGATCGGTGTAAATAGTGCACTTGGTACCGTACAGGTAATGTCTCCATATCTTAAGAGCAAAAACCACTGCTCCTAGTTCCAAGTCGTGCGTCGTGTAGTTCTTCTCATGCGTCTTGAGTTGTCGAGAGGCGTAGGCGATAACTTTCTCGCGTTGCATTAGCACGCAACCGAGCCCATGAATAGACGCATCGCAGTAAACCACAAAGTCGTTCGTGCCGTCAGGCAACGAGAGAATAGGAGCGCTACAGAGGTTATCCTTAAGCCTCTGAAAGGCAGATTCCTGTGCTGTATTCCACTTGTAGGCGACGCCTTTCTGAGTGAGTGTTGTGAGAGGTTGTGCAATCTTGGAGAATCCCTGAATGAATCTGCGGTAGTAGCCTGCCAAGCCCAAGAATTGGCGAATTTCAGTGGGGGTCTTAGGCGTAGGCCAGTTCTTTATCGATTCGATCTTAGCTGGGTCGACGTGAATTCCGTCCTTATTAACTACATGACCGAGGAAATGGACTTCCCGAAGCCAGAAGTCACATTTAGAGAATTTGGCGTACAGTTGCTCGTTGCGAAGAAGTTCGAGGATAAGGCGTAGGTGCTGTTCATGCTCTTCTTGACTCTTCGAGTAAATCAAGATGTCATCGATAAACACAATCACAAATTTATCGAGGTAAGGTTTACATACGCGGTTCATAAGATCCATGAACACTGCAGGTGCGTTGGTCATTCCAAAAGGCATGACGAGGAACTCGTAATGACCATAACGAGTCCTGAATGCAGTCTTGGAGATGTCTTCATTACGAACTCTCAGCTGATGATAGCCTGATCGCAGGTCAATCTTTGAATAGTAGCTCGACCCTTGCAACTGATCGAATAGGTCGTCGATGCGCGGGAGAGGGTAACGATTCTTGATGGTAACCTTGTTCAACTCACGATAGTCGATGCACATTCGGAATGTGCCATCCTTCTTCTTGACAAAGAGTACTGGGGCTCCCCAGGGTGATGAACTAGGACGGATAAATCCTTTATCCAATAGTTCTTGTAGTTGCGTAGAGAGTTCCTTCAGTTCTGCAGGAGCCAATCGGTACGGTGCACGAGCTATGGGTGCTGCTCCGGGAGCTAGCTCGATTTGGAATTCGACCTGACGGTGAGGAGGGAGTCCAGGTAGTTCCTCAGGAAATACTTCGGGATAATCGCGTACTATAGGAAAATCTTCAATCCTCTTTTCCTTTTCGCGAGTATTGGTGACGAGTGCTAGGATAGCGGTGTGCCCTTTCTGTAAACACTTCTGGGCTTTTAGAAGCGAGATAATGCCTGTGACTTCTCCACTTTTGTTGCCTTTGACGATGAGGGGTTGACCAGAACGGCGAGGTATACGAACTGCTTTCTCTTGACAGAGGATCTCAGCACGATGTTTGGATAACCAATCCATACCAATAACAACGTCGAAGCTTCCAAGTTTGACAGGGAAAAGATCGATACTAAACGTATGGCCAGACAATTCTAGGGTGCAGTCGTGGATCACGTGCGTGGCCTCGATGTTCTTACCATTAGCTATCTCGACGGTATGCTTAGAACTTAATAATGCGGGCGAATGCTTAAGTTTCTTACTAATGCGAAGGGATACATAACTGGCATCGGCACCGGAATCAAATAACACAGAAACATAACGATCATCAAGTAGGAACTTACCCGCCACGACGTTGGGATCGTTCCTAGCTTCTCCAGCTCCAATCACGAAAGCTCTGCCCCTTGCATTTCCAGCATTGTTATTCTGCTCATTGTTCCCAGCTCCCTGGTTGTTGTTGCGATTCTGATTCAGTTCAGGGCAATCCTTTCGCATGTGCCCTGTTGCCCCACATTTAAAACAAGCTCTGTTGTTTCCCTGCTGCTGTTGCTGTTGAGGTTGTTGCTGATTCTGCCTTGCTGGGAACTGACTTCTGCAATCCTTGGCTTCGTGCCCCATCTTGTGGCATCGCTGACACTGACCCTTGTTACATGCCCCATTGTGGTGCCTGTTACACTTGTTGCACTTAGGGTAGTTTCCCCGGTAGCCACCCTGTTGTTGATTGCCCTTGCTGTTGTCAGTTTTCCTTTGCTGAGCTGGGGCTTGAGTAGGGTTAGCATCCTTGCCCTGATTTCCATCCCACTTCCGTTTGTTGTCACTAGGACTTCCTTCCGCAGCACTGATCCTTTTGGGCAACCTGCCCTCTTCCACAGCCTGATCCGTGAGTTTGTGAGCAAGTCGAACGATCGGCTGAATGGTAGTGTGGTTGGCTGAAGTCACGTGGCTTCGAATTTCTGGAGCCAGACCCTTGATGTACAGTTCGATCCTTCGGTACATAGGTCGAGACATGTTTGGACAAAGAGCAGCATAGTCGTTGGACAGCTTGGTGTAGGTCTCAATCTCTGACCCAACCATCTTGAGTTCATAGTACTCATTCTCAAGCTTGTGGATGTCATCCCTGTGACAGTACTCTTCCTTGATCATATCCTTGAAATCTTCCCACGCAGTAGCGTTTGCAGTCTCCAAGCCAAGCATTTGAATTTGCGCCTTCCACCATGAAAGTGCGCTTCCCTCTAGAGTACCAGTAGCAAACTTCACCCAATTAGCAGTTGGGCATTCACAGACAGCAAAAACAGCTTCGACCTTCTCAATCCAGTGCAGAAGGCCTATGGCACCCTCCGTGCCATTGAAAGGAAGAGGCTTGCAATCCATAAAGGTCTTGAAGGTACAAACACGTGGTTGCACAGGTGCAGGCTGACCTATCGGGTGAGCTGCGAAAGCTGCAGCCACAGTGTTGAGCAGGCTAGTGAACTGAGCCGGGGTCATGTTGACGTTTCCTCGTCCGCGTCCACTCATTGTCTTCATAACCAGAAAACATAGTATGAGTGTGATGTCGTAACATAGCGAGAATAAGATAGAAGAGAGAAGACGCATCTATCTAATCAGGTAACTAGTACGTATAGTAAAGCAGAAAGCATAAGACAAGTAAGCAAGTAACTATGGGTCCGAGCTATGAGGTCAGATAAGTCGAGCCTTGTACTTGGAGTGTAGTGTCGTCACGAGTCACGGGTTATAGTCTGGTTTTTCTCAAAAAGATTTTTCCCCTTTTTAAAACCAAGTTCACTATAACCAATGGCTCTGATACCAATCTGTCACACCCCCAAAATCCACCCGCGGATAACACCCGCTTCGGGGGCGTGACTGACCAGGATCCAGCCACCAATTATACTAAGCATTGGTTAATATTAAAGTAATACTTGCTAACCATAAAAATTAGCAAATATCAAGTTCAGAGTTAAAGGTTTTAAAGTTTAAACAGTAACAAGTAGCGGAAGCATAATTAAATAGTTTTTAAACAGTGTTCATAAGGTAAGCATAATAAATGCCCAACACACGGGCAGACGACCACTACACATCCCAAGTAGCTGCTCCAGTCACTGGCCACCTGCAAAGCATGCAGTAAAGGGGTCAACAATAATGCTGAGTGAGTTCACTAGTTGTCCAGTTTTAATTACCAAAAACTTGTTTCACCAGTTAATTTATCCGTTTATACATGCCATGGGGAGCTACCCCAAAAGTTAGCGACTAAACTGTTTTTCCAATACCGAACACTAGGTAACCGAATGCGTTTCCGCAGGATGCCCCGATGTCAATGTTCTATCATCATTGACGGATGCCTGAGTACATTAGTTCACGACCGATCCCATACCATGGCACGGTGTGAGGCTGGTAAGACCTAAATAGCGCTATCAACTAATAACCCGTTCGCCTGGCACCGGCGACTAATCGGTATTATGTAGTAGGGACTTGAGTGATAGAGTTGCGTTTAGTGCCGTTAGTTGCAATCCGTATAAACAGTAATTAACTAAAAAGGTTTCCCAATACAAGGGAAGATAAAGTAAGTTGTTTCCCAATAACTAGGGAAGGAGTGTAGACGGTATCCCCTTTACAAGGGGATAGGGTTGTTTTAGTCTCGTGTCCCAAACCACCGGGACGCATGCTTTTAAGTTGTGAACTCACCTTGGGTTGCTCGGTATGATACGTTACTTGGTTAAGTATGTTGATCACCACGTCCTAACATGGTTACCAAATATGGGTCAAGTCGGGTACAAGTAAACACGTATAAGACACACTTAACGTAAATGCAGATAACCACAGTAGCAGGTAGACATGCAGCCCAGTCAACAGGAAGTCCAACATACAAACAGTGGGGCTATTGGGCCGAAGCAGTTACACAAGCAATCCAGTTAACAGACAATCCAACAAGTACGTTGGCCCAATATCAGCCCAGTCGAGACGGAGGTGACTCGCAACCAAGGTTGCGACTCGCAAGCGAGGTCTCGGTTCGTCATGCTTTGGTTGCGACTCGCAATCAGAGATTCCGACTCGCAACCGGCGATTCCGACAAAGCAGCTGTGGTTACGACTCGCAATCAGATCGATACGCGTTGATTACGACTCGCAACCGGGAGGTCTCGACAGATCTTGGTGCGGTCTCGAGTAGCAACCAAAGGTTGCGACTCGCAACCGTAGTTACGTGTGCATGAAGACCTTCTAGAACCTGTCATATGTACGAACCAATGGAAATGCATTTTCATGAAACCAATATGTACCATTTCCACTAAAACATGTTTTCTTGTCTGATTACAAACCACAACAGATCAAACAAGCACAATTTCAAATATTTATCATGTTCATAACACATTCAAATTGTTCTTCACACATTCAACATATTCAATCACAAGTATCCAACTGACAATTAACCAAAATCAGGTTATTCAAGCAATATTTAACCACAATCTCAAATCATGAAAGTCATGAACACTCAATCCAACATCATGTCCAAATCCCCTTTAACCAAACCCTTGTTAACCGGAAACAAAACTATCTCCCCCAAAACCGAATACTCACATACTTTCATAAACATTCACCCTAAGTTATCTAGGCATGCTTTTCAAACATAATCAAGCATCAAATCTTTTATCCGAAATTTATATCATCATCCTATATTAATACAAGCAAGAATCATGGTAACACATAGTGACCTTATTAACACATGAACATCTAGAAAGAGCTAAAACCACTAACCGGTTATAGATTCAAGGTGTGCGGGTATGATGGATCGATGAATGAGCTCCCGGTTGGCGGTTCCGAGCTAAAACCGAGTAGGTTCTTGATGTTGGTTGACCCGAGAAGAAGGAGAAGGATGAGAAGAGTGGTCTTGGTTGCTAGAGCTTTAGGGTTTTGGTGTGAGAGATGAGAGTGTGAGAAGAGAGTGTGTAAAATGGTTAAGGGAGGTGGGGTTGGGTTTATATAGTGTTGCGAGTGTGGGCTTGGGTTGGGTTTAATTCCTACGAGGCCAAGGCCTAGCCGGCCCATTACTAATGTTCACTCGAGACCATGGTCTCGAGTCGGGTTGCTTGTGGTTTCGGTTTACGTGTATAACACTTATATATATATATACATACACATAAGCAAATCGGCACATAACACATAATAGCAAATAGTTTTTATATATTTTTACTGTTAGTCGATTACGTACACGTTTGTTACATCGAAAGGTTATCCGGAAAGATCCGAGGTGTCACATTTTTTGTACCGATTCGATACCGAACCATATCGGGTATATTTTGTACTAGTACCCACTTTTTGCGATTTTCGGTATCGGTTGATACCAAGCTCATCCCTAATATCAAACATTTATTTCCTTTATTATAGGCAAACATAGAAGATATAGATTAGAGGAGTGGGGGGAGGTTCATTTGAGAATAAAATTTAATTGGGAAGAAAAAGAACAAATGATACAATTGTAAAATATTAAGTAGATTATTTCATCTCATTTATTACTATCTATAACTAATTAATTAGTGATATCATTCTCTACACTAATTTATTTTTGCCTACACACATAAAAAGTTGTTCTACACATTTCGAAATTTATCCTACACATTGTAATTTGTCCTACACTCTAAATTATTTTTTTTTCATTTTAAAAAAAAATCATGTTTTGAAAATAAGTTACAAATTTAATGTAGTTAGATATTAAAGAGCAAGACTAAAAATTAAATGCAAATATTAAATAAAGTAAAATGAATCATTTTTATTAGTTGAAACTTTTTTTTTCTTATAAAATTCTTCTCATTTGAATTCCTCGCTAGGGGAGTGAATATATAAAGTGTTGTTAATATGCATTGTATTTTGAAAATATCCGAATTACTCATATCAAAAGATGAAAAGATAAAATGGATTGTGATTATTTGACTTTAATAACTAAAACAGTCAAAATTACGCTGTAAATTTATATTTAAATTAACGTGATCATACCTCATGGCATAATTAACATTGTTAAAAGGTTACCGATGAATAAGTATATTAATATGGCCATGCGTATATATAAAATATATATGAGAGTAATGGGATTTTTTTTATATTCTGTTAAATATGAATATTTTATAAATACTTTTGATACCCAACTTTTAAAATTAGCTCAACTTTCTAAATTTGAATAAAATTATTCTCTCAAAAGTGTCAGTTAAAAAAGTATTTAAAATGATAAATAATATATTCGTTCATTGCCGTATATAATATACTAGTTTTTGCCCGTTCACGTTGTGGGTAGGGTTGTTCACGAGTCGAGTCGAGTCAAACCGAGCGGACTTTTGTTCGTGCTTGGTTTGTTTACAAACCGAACCAAGCAGGGCAACTCATTTAAAACCGAGCCTCAAATCAAACGAGCATTTTCCGAGCAGTAAATATTCCGAGCGAGCGTCGAGCGATTTGGACAACTGTGTCAGCTGATTTAAATTTGTTGAGAAAAATAGTGACAATGTTGGGTCTCAAGTTTTATGTCTTTAAAAACGAAAACATGCACATTTAATAGCATAATATTTTTCTTGTGAAGGACAATGTTGTGGCCGACGAGTCGATGATCATGTTGCAAGAACAATGACATTAAAAGCAGGAGACGATCGACTTAGGGTAACGACATGAAACATTGAAGCGATGAGCAGACTGTCGTTTATCGGTTTAGGGTTTAACTTTTCGATTTAATATTAATTTTTTTGACGTGGTTAGGCTAGTACGTATAGATATAGTTGTAAATTTGTATATTGTGGACCAAAATCTAATACAGTGATATATATAAAACTATAAATTTAATTTACATTTAAGTATATATGTATGTGTGATGTGTGTATATATATGTGTATATACATGTTTATATATGTAGGGGAGGTTCATTTGACAAGAAAATTAAATTGGTACATGTATACTAATTAAAAACAATAATTCGAGCCGAGCAGAGCCGAGTGAACCTTTGCTCATGCTTGGCTCGTCTACAAACCGAACCGAGTAGAGCGGCTCGTTTACAACCGAGTGTCAAATCGAACGAGCGGCGAGCGATTTGAACAACCCTAGTTGTGGGGAATTAAGCCAAATTGCTCTCTCTTGTAACCTGTATGTCGCAACCCCCGACCCCTGCCCCGGGAGCGGGAGCCGCGAGCAAGTCAGGTAGTATCGGTTTATTAATTTGACTCAGTTAACCCCAAAACAACATCATCGGCACAACAGAGGCCTCCGACTGTACAATGATTTGAGGCCGCAACTCTTCATCTCCAAGTTTCTCAATTCTTTCTTAAATTAATTATGCACTTCGAATGGCAACCAAGATCCGACTACACAGATCTTTAACCGCAACACGTGTTTTGGTGGGTGGTTTGGAGCTCGGAGTTGGGTGGCTGGCCGGAGTTGCAGTGATGGGGGTTGAGGTGGTCGGAGTTGGGTGGGGGTTGAGGGAAAACAGAGAGTTGAAGAGGAGTGGGGTGGGGGTGGATATGTTAGATATTTGTTAATGTTATAAATATTATTTTAATCACAAGGGTATTCTAGTCATTTCACACTCACTTAACACCAAAAACTAACCTCCATCCGCTTCAGGGACTATCCGAGAACGAATTTGCCAAAGTTGAGGACTATAGCTGTAATTTTGAAAAATGTAGGGACTAAAGGTGAAATCGAAGCAAACCACAGGGACTATCCGGGCACTTTTCTTGTTTTGTTTTAATTGGCTGACTCGGTGTAATTTTTATTCGTGTAAGGCAGCTGCCTGGCACACACTCATTTGTCTTGAAAAATTACAATTTTGCCCCCAATTTAAAATTATAGTATTTCTATCATTTTAGTTTTTTTTAGCAAAAGTATGGTATTGTTTTGCTTTAATTGGTTGACTCGATGTATTTTTTTGAGATCGTGTTATGAGTAGTATGTACAAGTAACCAAAACACATACGTACATGTTATGAAATAGAAATTTTAGCTTAGTGTCCCGCAACGCGAGCGAAGCAAAAACTAGTTGTATTACATTATATACAGTTATAGTAAAATATTATTTTTAATAATAAATCAATATTATAATTTTAAATACAGAAAAAGTGTAAATGTTCCTAACGAAATATGTGTGGTGATAAGGTGCATTAGTGCATTCATTCTATTCAAAAAGTGAATTGTTTAGATTAAGGATGAGTATTTGGTACTGGGTACTGGTATCGTACCCGTGCTCATATCAAATTTTTAATACCGAATTTTTTCGATGCTGGTATTGGTACTTACTTTTTGGCGTTTTCGAAATTGGTACCGGTTCGGTACGGTACCAGTAAAATACCGAATTTTACCTTCAAATGGCAGTATTGTATCGTATCGAATATTTCGGTACCGGTACCCAGTTTTGACGAATTTAGGTAACGATATTTTCGATACTGGTATCATGCTCATCCCTAGTTTAAGTCCTACAAGTTGGATGTATAAGATTATGTTTGTTTCCTTATAACTAATATGTAAGTGATTAGTATTTCAACGCTGTAAGATTAAATAAAAATTTCTATATTTTAACATTTTATTTTTTAAATCAATAGCTAAGGTTAAAGTTCATAAAAAAGAAAAATACAAGAGTACTTTTGGAATAACCTACTTATATTTAATTTTTTTTTTCAAACTTTCCCCCTACTTTTTAAGCGTTCATACATTTTTATGCAACATTCTTTAAAATAAAAGCACCATAAAATCGAGAATTTTTTTATCTTTAATTTGAGTACTATATTGCTATATAAAAATGACAACTAAAAAAAACCTAAAATTGTGTTCTATTTCTATGTTGTATAAGATTTTTGCCCTGTATTTTTTGTACTAGATTTTTGTGTTGATTTTTTGTACTAGGTTTTTTTGTGTTAAATTTTTTGAACCATATTTCTTTTGTGCTAGATTTTTTTCACCAGATTTTTGTGTGTTGTATTATGTGAAAACAAAATTGTAACAGTTCATGTTTTGTAACCAAAATGCTCTTTAATCCTAGTTATAATGAGTGTCTTGTATCATCTCTATAATATTTCTTACGTTATTTAGGAAAAACCCACTTTTTAGGTGATCGGTGATCTTCCCTCGTATTTTTATTACTTCACAATAAATTAAATCATATATATAGAACTAGAAGGGTGCCCGTACGATGTGGCGGGATACGCAGACATTGTGCACCGTGTATGGTTAGGTCGGTTTAGTTATTATCCTCAATAGAGCCGAAACCGAAGTCATTGATTAGTTTATTTTATTAACCATTCAGTTTCGGTAAACCAGTTTGGTTTATTTGGTTAGATTGACGGTTTTGATTCGGTTCATTTAATTCGGTTAATAGCCAAAACTAAACTTTAGCTAAAACTTTTTCTTATAATACATGAAATTTTATGTATAAATACACGAAATGGAAACATAAATAAATGAAATAGAGATATACAATATTAAGTACATGAACTAGAGGTATAGAAACTATAAATATATGAAAATACGAATGATATGGTTCACTTCGGTTAATTTTAGTCAAACGAAGTTACAAAAAAGTGATAAACTGTTTTTGGTTAATTTAGTTTTCAATCAGTTAGTTTTCAGTCAATTCAGTTTTTTGTTGATTTTGGTTTGGTTTTGTCTGTTTTTTGGTTCAATTCTGGTTGTTCAATTATTGCTCATCCCTAAACACTATTGATTTTGTAACATATCAATTTTATTAGTTAAAATAATATAAAAATACTATACTCAAATTAAAGAGAATAAAATAATCGTTTTTATTGTGTATTAAAAAAAAAAACTATTAACTTACGAAAGAGTTATAGCCGTTTAACAATTATGGGGAGAGTTAGTTTTTATAAGGGAGATAAATGTAAACTACTATCGATAATTTGACTAAAAATGAAGGAATTAAAGTGTAATTAGTATTTAAAAGACTAGTTACTCTCATTTTTTGTTTGTTGTATCTTATGTATTAAAGCAAAACGCTAAAAGTTTTTTTAAGAGATCTAAAAGAGACATCATCAAATCAAATGGTTTCAATTATCCATTCGGGAATAGCCGGTGGTATTGGTAAATTAGATATAGCTTAGACTTTGGGGAGTTGAGGGGCTTAGATTGGGGGGCCTGAGTTGACACGTGTCTGCCACATAGACAGTGTAGGCTCCCCAACTTAAGCCTCAAAAAGTAGAGGAGTGGAGAGGCTTGCCGGCTTGGGTTTGGAGCATGAGTTGACATGTGACACTAGTTTTTTTATACTTTCTTTTACTAAATAAATGAATTAAATTTATAAAAAATATATTAAATAAAAATAAAACTACTACATCACATATTTTTAGTTATCATCATCGTCATCGGGGTTGTATCTTAGAACCGCCCAAATATGTTCAACCAAATCCGCTCGAAGATTGTGATGCGTCTGTCTATTCTAGATTTCAAATCTGTTTAATGTTCTCGCATCATCACTAATGTCTTCGTTATTTGATTGCATCTCTTCCCCCAAATTATTCGCAAATTGCATGTCCTTTATCCAATTGCACATTATTCATTCTCTAAAATCATATTGTGTAAAATAAGGCATGCGTACATCACATCTTATTTTTGTCCCACAATCGACATGGCATGCTCAAAATGTGTCATCTTTTTTGTATAACACCAAAAGCTCGCTCAATGTCTTTGCGTGCCGCCATTTGAGCTATGTTAAATTGTGTTCTCTTTTCGTCTAACGTTGTATCCCGTGAAAATGGTTTTACGAACACAACATACCCAGGGTAAATTCCATCCATTAGATGATACATGTACTTGTATTCAACCTCGTTTACAGAAAAAGATCCTTTCGGTCTAACAATGTTTATAAGATCGTTGAAAATGGGCGGTTGATTAAGTATATTTATATCATTATGTGAACCGGGCACACAAAAAAATGCATGCCAAATCCAAAGATCTTGTGATGTAACCGCTTCAAGCTGCATACCCGGTTTTCCATGATATCCATTCGTGTATTGGTCTTGCCATGCGGTTGGACAAAGTTCCCACTCTCAATTCATACAATCTAAACTACCAAGCAACCCAGGGAAACCATGTCTTTCGTCATGCAACTCCAAAATTTGTTGTTTGTCACTAAACATAAGTTTTCTTAAATATTTTTCTATATATATAGTTCAATGACATGTTCACAAAAATTGTGAAGAGTTTCCCTAGTCGTTCGTGCCGACATCTTTAAATAGTCGTCCATTATATCAGAACTAGAGCCATAAGCGAATTGTCTAAGCGCGGTCGTGACCTTTTGCAATGTGAAGAATCCCAAATTACCACGTGCATTGATGTTTTGTTTGAAATATTCATATTTATTCTCTAAATCATTTGATATCCTTAAAAATAAATTTTGACCCATACGAAAACGTTCGGGTGAGAAGTAATCACGTAACAATAAATCATGGGCGGCTTGTCGTTCGCGACTTATATATTTTCTCCGTTTGGATTGGGAACTCCCTTCATCTTCAATAATAGCTTGTACCACTTTCTGAACAGCTGATAATATCAGTTTCGCGCCATTGTCGGATGAGGATGACAAAACAAATTGGTTATACGAATCTGACAAACTTGAAGACTGCAATTTGTTTTTCTTTTGAATTTTAAGAGTGTGTAGATATTATGTGGAAGATGTTTTGTTTGATGGGTTTTATTATGTATGTATGTATGTATGTATGTAATAAAATTTTACTTTTTTTATAACTAGCCGTTACCAACAGTCAAAAATTCACCAACCAATCAACACGTTCCACCTCACCTCCAAGCCCTGCCCCACACCCGGCCTATTTCCTACGTCAAAGGGACAACGCTCAAACTCAAGCCCCTAAGGGGATGGTGTACAAGGGGTGGGTTGGGTTCTCACGCCCGAATCCAAGCCTCACTTATCACGTCTTAAAGGAGTGGAAGGTTAAGAGTTCAATCCCCACAATATATAAATTTAGCTATTTAAAAAATGGTTTCAATTAACAAGAAATTTGAAGCCGACCTAACGTTAATCACAATCCAACTAAAAACAAAAGGCTTTCCGTTTTCATCGTAAATTAATATTTTAAAATCCATAGACTTACTTTTACGATTATAAACCAACAAAAATCATATGCTAAGACTTTAGTTTAATGATTTTCAAATCTTAATCACCAAATCAAAATCCACAAACAGATATATGTGAAATTGAAAGGAACACCGTCGACGAGATATATATTCAATTACAATCAAACATTGCAAGTTGTTGACTTAGTATATTTGTTGAATAATAATAATAATAAACTTATAGAGTTAAATTTGGTAAAATATATAAATCGATACAAAGTCTAACCAATGAGCTATGAACACAAGTCTAACCAATGAAAATAAGATCCAAGATGAAGGTAGTTGATTTAAATACAAGTTTTGTTTAAAAACCAAAGTTTTCTTTCTAAGTAAACATTTCGATGTAACCAAACATATAATATGGAAAAGGCTAACATTAATATACCAATCACATCATATCATATGAAGTATGTATCAAGATCGGAAATGTAATATGAAATAGGAAAATAAAGGGTGCATATGTAGCTAGCCTATCTATCAAAAGCAATCTTTTAAAAATTGGTTTTTAAATTTTAAATCATGTCAGGTTAAACTCAGAAATGATTTAGTCGGTTGAATCAGGTTGTACCGGGCGGTTTAACCGGATTACTATTTAACCCTATAATTTCATAAAATACAAATTTATTTAATAAATAATCCAATCTCAATTAGGATTTATGTACCTGGTCATGGTTTTATTCAAAAAAAACAACTATTTTCTTGAAAAATATTAAGCATTTTAAAAACATTTTTATTACTTATAAACAATTGGATTATTGGATTTTAATAATTCTAAGTTTTACCTGTTGGCCAATAATAATCTCAACTTTAAAAATTATCTTCAACGAAACCAACTTCTAAGAATTTGGCCTCCATTAATCTTTTTCTAACTTATAAGAATTTGGCTTACTCAATAGATTCAAGTGCACCTGCAGACTCCTTAAATGATATAAGTGCACCTGTGTTGAAAAAAGGATCAATGAGAGTCAAATTCTTACAAATTGGGATCGTTGGAGGGAATTTTGAAAGTTGAGATTATTATCGGCCAACAGGTGAAATTTAAGATTATTAAAATTCAATAACCCTAAACAATTTACATTGGACGATGTGAGTAACAGTTTCAACAGTGATGAAATATTGGAACGAAAGGAAATAAGTTAATTACCGGAAATATGAAAGGTCATTATTATCTTAATATCATATTTTATAAAAATCAAATTTTAAGATAATGCAAATCGGTTCAACGGTTGGACCGGTAGAACTGGATTTACCGTCGGTACATAAGCCATAACGTATTCGGCCTTTACCGGTCTTTATCGCCCAGGACTGTGTTGGTACCCAATTTAACCGGTATAACTGGCCAGTTCATAATGGTATTTTTCAGAACTCAAGAATCAAATGCTTTTATTATGAATACTCAGTATCAAATACAATGATTGAATGAATCTGTCATCACAGATTAACAACGAACAAAGAGTCAAAAGATCTCCAACAGGATGATCAGTACAAGTAATAGACAGGCCCTAGACTCACGAATGTACGTGTGAGAATAAGGGAACAAACTAGAGAGCAGCGAATGATCAACAGGAGAATGAGATGCTCGAATGAATCAGCCAAGGGACCAAGTCCCTCTTTTATCTTGTCGAACCCTAAGCGACATCACAGGAGCACAGGCTGACAAACAACTGGATGCAACGGCTATAAGCCCAAGTCATAAGCCCAAGTCAGCAATAGCAAACCACTTTAATAGAACCAACAGCCCATCCTTGATAGTCCAAAACCTCACAACCAAAAATAAATAAAAGGTTAAAAATAAAAGGAATCAAAATATATAAAATGCACATTTATACTGGATTAATATAAGTATTTTTAACATCCCCCCTCAGTTTAAATGTGCAAAAAGATTGGTCAGACCTAGTGACTTACACATTTCAGAATGAGTTTTTGGGAGTAAACCTTTAGTGAATATGTCAGCTAGCTGATGCTCAGTCTTAACACCTTGGGTTTTGATCAGCCCAGATGCAATTTTCTCTCTTAGAAAGAACAAATCAACTTCGAAATGCTTAGTTCGGTCATGAAAGACAGGATTAGCAGCAATGGACAGTGTTGCAGTGTTATCACACTTCAGAACAACGGGAATATTCATATCAACATGAAGTTCTCTTAAGATATTCAGCAGCCACAATACTTCACACGTGGCACTGCACATAGACCTGTATTCGGCCTCAGCAGAGGACCGAGAAACTACACTTTGTTTTTTGCTTTTCCATGAAACCAATGATCCACCAAGAAAGATGCAAAAACCTGTGACAAACCTTCGGCTGTCCACACATTTAGCCCAGTCCGAATCTGCAAACGCAGTTAACTGGAAGGTGTTGCTTTTTGTAAACAGTATCCCAGTGCCAGGAGCACCTTTTAGGTATCTTAACACTTTGAAAGCGATTTGAGTGTGAGCCTCAGTAGGCTTATGCATAAACTGAGATAAGTAATGAACAGAGTACGCAATATATGGTCTAGTGTGAGATAGGTAAATGAGTTTACCTATCAGTTTTTGATACTGTGTAGTATCAACAGGTTTTGAATTATTGAGTGTCATATTGGTCAAGACATGGTTTTGATCAATAGGACAACTATTGGGCTTACTACCACTCATCCTATATTCATTTAACAAGTCCATGCAATACTTCCTTTGAGAAAGACAAATACCATTGTTAGATTTGATTACTTCTATTCCAAGAAAGTACTTTAGTAAACCAAGATCTTTGATCAAGAATTCATTTTTTAAAAGATTTTTGATTTTATTTATCTCATGTTCACAGTTTCCTATTAACACAATATCATCAACATACACTAAGAGAACAATAAAGACATATTTTTCGGATTTAATGAACATGGAATGATCGCATTTAGATTGCACAAACCCAATTTTGACTAAGGTTTGAACAAGCCGCTCATTCCACATTCAAGGGGCTTGTTTTAACCCGTATAAAGATTTGTTCAACTTACACACTTTACTTTGTTGATTAATATTTAAACCATCTGGAAGGGTCATATAGACATCTTCCCTAAGATTGCCATAAAGAAAGGCATTGTTAACATCGAGTTGGTATAGGGGCCAGTTGTTTTGAACAGATAGGCTAATAACACATCGAACAGTGACCATTTTGACAACAGGGGAGAATGTTTCCTCAAAATCAATCCCTTCACGTTGGTTAAATCCCTTAGCTACTAGCCTAGCTTTAAATCTATCTATTTCACCTGTTGATTTGTACTTTACTTTGAACACCCACTTACAACCAATAGGTTTAGTACCACTAGGAATATCCACAATATCCCAGGTATTGTTCTTATAAAGAGCAGATAATTCATCATTCATGGCATCAATCCACCTTTTATCTTTCAAGGCTTCTTTATAAGTTTGTGGTTCAATAATTTTATTTATACTGGCAGCAAAACAAACATTTTCTGTGGGTAGGTTGGAATAATCAACAACTTTATCATAACTATATTTAGCATTCCCAACAATAAAGTCATCAAATCTTTTAGGGACCGAGGCAGATCTAGAAGATCTTCTAATGTTTTGAGTACCCTCAGGAAGGTTTAACTCATCATGAACACTACTAGACTTAGCCCTCACAGGTTCAGTTGTAACACCTATAGACTCATTATGCCCAGATACATCATCAATGCCTGATGAATGTTGAGTGTCACTATCAATAGTTGACTCAACTGCATCACTGTGTTGCTGAGTCACAGTAGTTGAGTTAGTGGCACCCTTCTCTTCATCATTGGGATTTGTATCACTTGAAGGATCAAAGTTGTCAAAAAAATTTAGTTGGTTTAACAAGTTTGAATTAATTTGATCAGGAGACTTATTTTTAAAAGGGAAAACAGTTTCATGAAAACTGACATCTCTGGAAAAAATAAATTTTCTTTGGTCCAAGCTCCAGACCTTATACCCCTTTTTAAAATTAGAATACCCCATAAAACACATTTTTCAGTACGTTCCTCAAGTTTGTCAGAAATGTCTAAAGTGGTGAAGAAACAAAGGCAACCAAACACTTTCAAGTGATCAAGAGAAGGTTTAAAACCAAAAAGCATTTCATAAGGAGAACAACCATGAAGCACAGAGGAAGGAAGCCTGTTGATTAAGTAAGAAGCAGTAAGAACACATTCAGACCAGTATTTAAGAGGGACTTTAGACTGAAATAATAAAGCTCTTGCAACATTTAACAAGTGTCTATGTTTTCTTTCAACAACCCCATTTTGTTGTGGGGTATAGGTGCATGAGGTTTGATGAATGATCCCTTTAGATTTAACAAAAGATGACATTTGAGAGTTAATGAATTCAGACCCATTATCACTTCGAAGAACTTTGATATCAACTTCAAATTGGGTTTTGACTAAGTTGTAAAAGCTCTGTATGTTTTCAAAAACTTCGGATTTGGATTTCATTAGATACACCCACACAGATCTGGTGAAATCATCGACAACAGTGAGAAAATATTTGTACCCATCTATGCTGGTGACTTTGTAGGGACCCCAAACATCTAAGTGCACCAGATCCCCTACTTTAGTTGACCTATGGTCACTTAGAGGAAATGGTGCCCTATGTTGTTTGGCCCTATGACAAATGTCACAGGGATTTGCATCATTAGATTCAGTTTTAATTTGTAAGACTTTTAACACTTGCTCAGCTGGGTGACCCAGCCTTGAGTGCCAGAGCTTTATGCTTTCAGTTTTACTTAAGCAAGAAAAATTAGTGCCTAGAGGGTTACTACAAAAATACAAACCCTCAGTTTGTCTACCAGTCACCAGGGTTTTCTTGGTGCAGGAATCCTGAATGTAGCAAGTATTCTCATCAAATATAACTCTAAGCTTATTATCTTTAGCTAACTTATATACAGAGATGAGATTCACATAATATTCAGGCACAACAAAAACATCCTTTAGAATCACAGAATCAAATAGTTTAAAACATCCAATTTTAGTAACTTTAGCATCTGTTCCATTAGGATGCTTAATGGTTATATTATATTCAGTGACATCAATCAAATTGAACATATTTTTACTGGACATGACCATGTACTGGTTTGCACCAGAGTCTATGATCTAGTTCAGATTCTGGGCAGAGGAGTTCATGGAGTTAAAGCAGAAAAGGTTTTTGAAATTAGAGAAGGAGTTAAAGCATTTACCTCCCACATTGGATTTACTAGAATCTTCAGATTTATTTTCATTCAGCAGCCCTAGCAACTTAGAAAATTGATCAGCAGATAGAGTGTTTAAGGAACTACCACCTTTATCACCCACAGAATTATTCACAGAAGGACTAATCCCATTACTGACAGAATTATTTGTCTTAGACCACTGACTGTTTGGTTTTTGTCTATAGTTAGAGGGATAGCCATGTAGTTCAAAACATTTATCAATAGTATGCCCAACTTTATTGCAATGAGTACATTTAAGATTAGGATTTGGACCTTTGTTAAATCTTTTCTTGTCATTAAAATTGCTTGACTTAGCAGCAAAACCAACATTAGGAATTTTAGACCCACTATTTGATCCTCTATGGGACTCTTCTCTAGAGATAATAGAGAAGGCAATTTTAATAGTAGGTACAGGATCCCTAGTCAAGAGATTAGTTCTAACAGGTTGGTAAATGTCATCAAGGCACATCAAAAACTGCATAAGTTTGATTAACTGATTAAACTCATTGAACTTAGACGAAGCATTGCAAGTACAAGAAGGCAGCTGTAACATAGCATCAAATTGCTTCCACATAGTGTTTATTTTATGATAATACTCAGAGACACTAGAGCCATTTTGACTTACTGAATTGATTTTTTTGATATAAGCTAAACACAACTGACCCATCAACCTTATCATAGGTGTCTTTTAAATCATCCCATACTTCTGAGGCAAGTTTAGAGTAGACTTGACCAACATATAACTCATCAGAAACAGAGTTCAAAATCCAGGTAAGAACAATAGAATTACATCGATCCCACTGACTAGCAAGCACATCATTGTCTTTAGATTTAACACAAGTTCCATCAATGAAGCATAGTTTGTTTTTAGCCATTAAAGCAAGTTTCATAGCATTAGACAATACCACATAGTTCTCATTTCCTTTTAGCTTTATGCTAACTATTGTGAGCCCACTAGAGTCACTAGCAAGAAGATATAATGGGTCACTGGCATCCAATTTGCTAATCAAGGTCACAGCAGTTTCAGTTTTATCAGGCATAATGACAGAACAGGACAGATAATAAACAGATAAGCAATCAAAGACCCAAACAAGGCTAAAAGAACAGATAAGCAAACAAGGCACCAAACAAATAAGCAATCAAAGTACCAAACAGACACTGGCGAAGCCTGGACAGAGGTCCGATCAGAGGTTCATCACTCAAGGTGCCTCCGCAGACAATGACCAGGGAGCCACAACTCAATAGACCAAACCAGACAAATGCAACAGAGTGAACCCTCTCTGTGTCCCAATAATCAAACCGGTCTTGCCTAAAACCCGGTATCAAGGATGCCTAGACTCAAGACACAGTGATGCAAGACAAAAAATTAAAGAGATAAAGAAAGGAACAATCTCACAGCGGGTGCAAAGTACTCCAGCGGACCAAGGCTTGTAACCTTCACTTAGGGTTACAAGCGTTTGATCAGAAAACCAATACAGGTCATGTTAGTTTGCCCAAAGAGGGACTAACGAGGGCCTTCTTCGAGGAACAGAGCAGAACCCAAAATTAGGGTTTCGATTCCACACGAGCAGCGCCGACGCCAGCAACAAAGCACCAGAACCAAAAATACCAAACCCTAGAAATTAGGGTTTTAATCACAGCAGCAGGAAGAGAAGGGGAACACCGTGGTTTGAAGCCGGCAGACACACAGACTACCAGGACCTCAAGTTAACCGGAAACCCTAGGTTGATTCACAGAGAATCAGACCTTCAAGAGAAGCAGCGGAAGAACACTAGAGCACCGATTCAACCTCGGAACTCTGATACCATGTCAGAACTCAAGAATCAAATGCTTTTATTATGAATACTCAGTATCAAATACAATGATTGAATGAATCTGTCATCACAGATTAACAACGAATAAAGAGTCAAAAGATCTCCAACAGGATGATCAGTACAAGTAATAGACAGGCCCTAGACTCACGAATGTACGTGTGAGAATAAGGAAACAAACTAGAGAGCAGCGAATGATCAACAGGAGAATGAGATGCTCGAATGAATCAGCCAAGGAACCAAGTCCCTCTTTTATCTTGTCGAACCCTAAGCGACATCACAGGAGCACAGGCTGGCAAACAACTGGATGCAACGGCTATAAGCCCAAGTCAGTAATAGTAAACCACTTTAATAGAACCAACAGCCTATCCTTGATAGTCCAAAACCTCACAACCAAAAATAAATAAAAGGTTAAAAATAAAAGGAATCAAAATACATAAAATGCACATTTATACTGGATAAATATAAGTATTTTTAACAGTATTTAAAACATTGATAAAAAGTGTAATTGTGCGACATTCTCACAACCATCCACCACATATGAATTTGTAATATACTGATATCCTTAGATCGATGTACAATGTACACGTCTCTATAACATAAAAAAATATCTCAGATTGCTCTCGACCACACTATGATGATTGGTCACATAATGTATGCCATATATAGTGTGCTTGTGGAACACTCCATGGAAAAGGGACATTTGTCATGAAAAATGAAAATCGAATTGGTAGCTAGAATTTTTTAGCATGTACTAAGGTTAAAAGATTTTAAATCATGTTTCGAAAGCAATATAACTAAAATAACTTCTTAAGAGTATTTACAATAATCAAAGTGGAATAAAATTTCGTACAATCATATACAAGAAGAGTAATAACAATTCATACCTAGAAGAGTTTGACTAAGGGGCTACCTAGAAGAGTTTGACTAAGGGGCTGTTTGACAATTTCTGAATTGGTAAGTGCTCAACCAATAAACTACTCAACCAGTAAGAGCAATGTTTTAAAAACCAGTAAATACTGGCCGGTTATACCGGTATTATCGTTTCCATGTGTAAATCCGGCCGGTTATACCGGTATTATCGTTTCCATGTGAAATGGCATAAGGTTTGTACCGGCGGTAAAATCCGGTATACCGGTTTGAAACGTAATACCGGTACCGGCCCATGGTTATTTTAGTTTGGGTTGTTACTTATTTTTATTATATATGTTACTTATCTTACGTAATTTTTATATATTGTGATTATTCGTAACTAAAAGTTCTCATTTAATATTGTATGAAACGAAAATAGTTATCCTCTAGTTGATGAGGATGGCGATAATAGTGAATTTCATCTTTTATGCGATTGTGAACTTGATGTATTCAACACTCAAATGGTTTAAACATATCGTACACTTTCATTTAAAAGAGCTTGTTGAAAAATTGAATGATTTTCGATTATCTTTTGGATTATTTTTTATTATGAATGTACTTTCGGATCATCTTTTAATATGTAATCATGCATTTTTGGATTAACTTTTGAGTTGATGTTGTAATTTATGAAATTATAGAGTTAGCTAGTCAACCCGGTTGAACCGCTCGGTACAACATGGTTCAACCGGTTGAACCATTTTTTAGCCTAATTCGGTTTGATTTAAAAACCGGTTTTTAAAACATTGAGTAAGAGGTCAGAATTAGTAAGAGCCAGTATAATGCTTAACCATTTAAAAGCAAATGTCTAACCAATTCAGATAAGAGTTCTTAACTATTTAGACTCAGTATAATGTTTAACCATTCAGACATCTGCTCGTAAAACAAACAATCTAAATCATTAAGTGATGAATCGGCAAGAGATCTAAAACATAAGAGTCCATTAAGAGCTGAAACAAACAACCCTAAGATGACTAACCAAGCTAGCATGTTCCTCGATAATTTCGAAAACCTACAAGTAAGTAAAAAAATCACAATGAGGTATATTGACGTGCACGTGATATATATGCTCCTAAGACCGTAGGGTATGGTGGGGCGGGGGTTTGGGGCATGGGTAGACACGTGGCTTGGGGGGCTTCGCTGGGCTGACCCAAATTGAAGACGGTATGGTGGGGCGGGGGTTTGGGGCGTGGCCAGCCCAAACCGCTATTTGAATATTTTTTAAAACAACAAATTTAATTTTTTTAATATTTTTAAATAAAGAAAATTACATAAAAAAAATTCCTAACGCTTATATTTGTTCTTTATCTCTTCTCTTATCTCCAAGATTAGTTGCAACTCGTCACTCTCTAGGTGATCAATGGGCTGGGATAGAAATTTCAAATCATCTCGTTTTTGTTTCAGGGCATCTCTAGCTTCTTTGCTCTTTCGAATTTCGGCCCTTTGTTGTTGGAATACGTTGAATGTATCTAACTTGCATGCAATGTCATCCAACTGATCGCTGTATATTCCCCTACGCGGGCCCGAACTCCCAACTGAAGGCGATGCCGTACTCGATCTTGATTTTTGAGCGCGCCTTTTTGCGGCATCTCTTCCATATTCAGGCCGGTTTGGCGAATCATCCAAAAGGTCCTCAAACTCTTGATCTCGTGCATCAGATTGGGCTTGGGACGAGACCCTTGACCTTTTGGAAGACGTGTTCGTTTCGCTACCACTGGGGATATTCGCCCACTTTGGATTTGGATGGAACTTACAAATCTCCCAACAATGCATGAAACGGAAGTCGCTCCCCACATTTATTTTGAATGTAACCAATGCATTTGTCACAATGTGTCGGCTTCGGTTTCATCACTTTTTGGGTTTTGCTTTGCTTTATTTAAAAAACCACTAAATTTTGTAAGTTGGCCGCTTATCTCGCTCCACTTCGAGGATAAGTTATCGTTTTCAAGATAAGTCTCCTTTCCCATTTCTTCATGGAATGCTTTACTAACCGCTTCCCACAAATGGGTTCGATGTTGAGAATTTCCTATTTTAATAAAAACAAAATTTAATACATTACAAAGTTATATAAAAAATAACCATTAATATTAAAATAAGGGCTACAAAATATTTAAGAATACCTAAAGTTGGATGTAGAGATTGTTGAAACCAAGCCCTCGCCAATGCAAGTTCTTCATTAACGACCCATTTTTGCTTTCTCCGCCTTGGTTTTTTTCTTATGACTTCTTTTTTTGATGGGTTTGGAGGCGGAATGACCATCGTTGGGTGGTTGAGTTTCGGGGACGGTTTCGGTTTGGGAAAGGTTGATAGTGGTTGGTGAAAGGTTGATGGGCGTTTGTGAAAACGGGCTAGGTATAGATTCGTCGGTGTTTGGGAAGTTAGTAAACACACGATTCCCGATATACGATGCATAACCCACCATATCGGGCATAGAGGAGTGTAATAAAAATGGAGGAGGCATTGGACGATTGGGTGGTGGGCTAGTATTTTCTTGGAATGCCCACGGGTTGTTCGGGTCATAACCACGATTAGGAGGATGCATTTTTTCGTTTTGTAGAATGAGAATAGAGATGCTTATAGAAATTGAAGATGATTATTGTGGTTGAATGTGGTAAAAATAGGAATTGAAGTGTGATATTTATAGTGAAAAAATAATTTTTTTTAACATAGCCGTTGGCCAACGGCTAGTTCGGTTTGGCCAACGAGAACCCGCCACATAGGATTGCTAGCACACCCCACGTCCGGCTTCAAACTCCCGCCCCTTGAGCCACGCCCCAACCCAAGCCTACCCGGATGGTGACTTAGGCGTTTTCACCCAACCTACGCTCCAACCCAAACCCCATACCCCACAGTCTTTAACGACTTCAGATAAAGACCACTCCCCTTACCTAAATCTTTAACTGGTCTTCTTGGAATATGAATTCTTCAATGTCGTTATTAAAAGAGATAAATAATAATAGTCACTTAAATAAATGTGTTTATTATATCAAATATAGAGACGATAGTAACTTAACCAAACATCATAGAATGATTATTGAAGACGAGGGAGAAACCATTCCATTAAAAGAAAGAAGATAAAAGAAGATTATCGTAGGAACCAAGTTCATTTTTAATAATATATAATATATAATTATAAATATATAATTACGAGACTCTCGTTATTCGTAGTAAATATCATAGTACAATACCGGCTACAGTAACTAAATAAATGGAATATAAAATATAATTTTTATATACCGAACTTGATTCAAGACGCATCTCTAGTGAGTCCTTTACGCATTTGGTAACATCCTAGACTCAGGTCTTCACCACGTTGAGTATTCAACCTTGCTTCTTGACTGCAAGAATGAACATACTAAAAGGATGACGATTTTGATTGTGGATCGTGTTTGACACAGGACCCTTAAAACAGATTTTACGCCTCTTCTCAGGCAGTCTGTCTCCTAGGATACAATAACCAGAACAGTATATGTACTGCCAGAGATAGTTCTCGCACCCAAGATTGCACCGGGTACACTCGTGTTCTTACTTTTGGGGAAAAAAATAAAGTTGTGTGCATTAAAGAATAGTCCTCTCAATTTTGTACTGAATACTTCTAGTAAACTTTTGATGAGATACTCTCATCTCATTTTTGTACATGAACCGAACAATCAGTTTATATACTAGAAAAGATCCAAACATTTTTCACTATTAATTTTGTAATAAACAAGATATTAATTTACTAATAAACAAGATATTAATCTTTTAATATACAAAATATTTAATGGAATCGAAGTGGTCAACAATTTCGTTATTATGACTGAGTTGAAACAACTCCTTGTATTAAGGCCATGTGTAGCGGGATTATTTAAATGGAGGTTATACGATGCGTGACAAATATGTAAGAAAACGATGTCATATAACTTGAGTGTTTAATGTGGGGTTATGTAGATGTGGGTTATATAGGACCCGCCAAGTACCTAACCACACGCACATGGACAAAAATACAAGGCAAGTTCAAAGTACGCCATCAAGCTCGCTAGGCCTCGCATTAGACCCGTAGAGTGAGTGCACACCCACACATACCTCATCTGGGTGCGCCGTTACCTCACGCCACGGTGGCCAGGACGCCACCTGATCACCCTGCGCACCACCAGCTAAAGCTAATGACCCACTCCATACGCACAAGTACGTTGCGCCATGCCACTTCATCTTCCTTCGCCACCCATGGGTGCACCATAAGCAGACCCGCCACGTACTTGACCACACGCACATGGAAAAAAATACAAGGCAAGTGCATGACAACACATACCCAATCTGGGTGCGTCGTTACCTCGCGCCACGCTGGCCAGGACGCCACCTGATCACCCTGCGCACCACTAGCTAAAGCTAATGACCACTCCGTGCGCACCAGTGCCTCGTGCCACATCGACTTGCACCATGCCACTTCATCCGCCTTCGTCACCCATGGGTGCACCATAAACGGACTCGTCACGTACCTAACCACACGCACATGGACAAAAATACAAGGCAAGTGCACGCCAACACATACCCCATCTGGGTGCGTCGTTACCTCGCGCCACGCTGTCCAGGCTGATCACCTTGCGCACCACCAGCTAAAGCTAATGACCCACTCCATGTGCACCAGTACCTCGTGCCACATCGACTTGCGCCATGCCATTTCATCCGCCTTCGCCACCCATGGGTGCACCATAAGCGGACCCGCCACGTACCTGAGCACACACATATGGACAAAAATACAAGGCAATTGCAAAATACACCATCAAAGCGCCACGTGTGGACACGTGTGCGGGTGCAAGTTGCCTTTAAGGAGAACAATACACGAGTATTCTTCCTTATAAACCACTTCTTCAAGTTTTGTCACCCCTCCTATGTGGGACAAGATGACAAAGCTCAATCCATTTTTCTCATCTTTGGTTGTTCCAAACATAAAACTTTAAATTTCAATATTTCATTCATTTTGGCTAAATTTGGACATAGTTTGGTTCGTTATGAAACTTTCACAACGAAGAACACAAACCTACTAAAGAATATTTATACAACACATATATAAATATAATTATTGTTGTCCAAAATATTTAATAAAAAACCCATTTTTACTAAAATTTTCAACAATTATCACACACTCATGGGAGTGAAAGCACTATGATTAAACTTTATAAGTTTTCATTTTTTTTTTTTTTGTGTAAAGTTGTTACTTTTTTATAGAACTTAAGAAAACAAATGGAAAAATGAAATACAAGATATATTAAAAATAACCTAACATAATAAAAAAGGGGTCCCAATGAATGTATTTCATTTCTTAGTTTGAGTTAGTTCTTTTTTCATCATTAATAGAGAAGTTGCTACTTTGATGTAAAGTATATTTTTGTTTTATAGTTAGAAATATCATGTTAGGCAACAATACCATCTGATCAATAATGTAACAGATGACCGTCACCAAGATAATATAAATGCAAGATTTGGCATTCAATATAATATCACATATTAGAAGTCACATCATGTTATTATTTTTTGTTAAAAGTGTAACGGTCGCTATAATTAATTAACGAAAACAATTTAATCGAGAGTATTTAAAACAATAAATCAACTAAGATCGGATATATTTTATGTATCTTTCTAAAATTTGGGGTATTGGATTTTAATAATCCCAAGTTTCACTAATTGGCCGGTAATAATCCCAACTTCAAAAATTGCCTACAACAGTCTCAACTTGTAAGATTTTGGCCACCAATGATCCTTGTCTAACTGGGTTATAACCTTGTTGGGCTGGTGACCTGCAACTTATTCCGGAGACCCGTTTTACCCCTGAAACCACCAAACGAGACCACCACCAATCATCTCCGACCTCCTGTAAGCTTCTCCGCTTCTCAAAGGTTTAAAATTTCCACCATCTACGCAACTCCGGTGACCTGCAACTTATTCCGACGACCTTCTTTACCCCTGAAACCACCAAAGGAGACCACCACTTGTCATCTCCAACCTCTAGTGACCTTCTCCGCCGCTCAAAACTTCAAAAAACTAACTGGGTTATAACCCAGTTAGACAAGGATCATTGGTGGCCAAAATCTTACAAGTTGGGACTGTTGTAGGCAATTTTTGAAGTTGGGATTATTACTGGCCAATCAGTGAAACTTGGAATTATTAAAATCCAATACCCCTAAAATTTCAAACAAATGATATGACAAAGCTTGTAATTATGTAACATGCTAAAGGTAATGAAAACTACGTGTTAGAACCTTATTAATACTAGGGTGGAGACGAATACGAATACGAATACGAATTCACATCACATGAATCAGATTAAAAAAAGGGTCACATTAGTCAATAGAAAGAGCCTATTTTAAACTAGGAGTTTTGGCATAAAGAATGCAAGCATACAAGCTTACAAACACTAGAAGAAGGGAATAGCCAAAAAGCAAAGTGTTCTTCAACTTTATGTTTGTCTTCTTAATTGTCAACATATCCCCGCTACTAGAATATAGTTCATCTTTAACCATTAAGAAACCATTGAAAAAAGTTAAAAAGAGTTATATACAATAGGTTTTTACTGTTTTGTTTGGACTAGTGAATTTTCATATTGTTCGTTAATTAAACTACTTTATAATGATAAAAGATTGATTTGGTGGTAGATTCGTAATTAAGTGAAAGTTTATAAGGAATGAAAGGGGTTAAGAGGGAATTCGCCCCTTGTGTTTACTTTTTCTTCACTAAAATAGTTTTTTTATATTGTGAAACAACGACTTACTAGCAACTAACGTATAATTATAATTATAAACATAAAGAACAAGGATTATAGAAAGTAAGAGAGAAAGAGAATAGGAGAACTCATTCTTATTCATATATGTATGAAATGCAAAAGCCACTATTTATAGGGCTATCATTCAATACAACTTAAATGCCAATGAGAGTTAGGCATGTGGATAGTCATATCATAAAATATATTTATAAGACCGTGGGGTATGGTGGGGCTTGGGTTGGGCATTGGTTGACACATGGAATGGGTGGCAGAACATGGGCTAAACCCACATTCAACACGGTATGGTGGGGCGGGGGTTTGGGGCGTGGGTTTGGTGGGCTTCGCTGGGCTGACCGGCTGGGCTATTTCAATATTATTTAAAACAACAAATTTAATTTTTTTAATATTTTTAAATAAAGAAAATTACAAAAAAAAAAAAAAAAATTCCTAACTTTTATATTTGTTTTTTATCTCTTCTCTCAACGCCAAGACTAGTTCTAACTCGTCACCCTGTAGGTGATCAATCGGCTGGGATATAATTTTCAAATCATCCCGTCTTTGTTTCAGGGCATCTCTAGCGGCATCTCTAGCTTCTTTGCTCCTTCGTATTCCGGCCCTTTGTTGTTGGAATACGTTAAATGTATCCAACTTGCATGAAATGTCATCCAACTGGTCGTTGTATATTCCCCTACGCGAGCCAGAACTCCCAGCTGAAGGCGATGCCGTATCAAATCTAGATTTTTGAGCACGCCTTCTTGGGGCATTTCTTCCATGCTCAGGCTGGTTTGGGCTTGGCGAATCATCCAAAAGGTCCTCAAACTCATGATCTCGTGCATCAGATTGGGCTTGGGATGAGGCCCTTGACCTTTTGGAAGATGAGTTAGTTTCGCTACCAATGGGGATAGTCGCCCACTTTGGATGGAATTTACAAATCTCCCAACAATGCATGAAACGGAAGTCGGTCTTCATATTTGATTTGAATGTGACCACTGCATTTGTCAAAATGTCGGCTTCGGTTTCACCACTTTTAGGGTTTTGCTTTGCTTTATTTAAAAAACCACTAAATTTTGTAAGTTGGGTGCTTATCTCGCTCCACTTTGAGGATAAGCTATCGTTTTCACGATAAGTCTCCCTACCCATTTCTTCATGGAATAGTCTACTAACCGATTCCCACAGGGCGGTTCGATGTTGCGAATTTCCTATTTTAATAAAAAAAATTAGGGAAAAATTAATATATTACAAACTTATATAAAAAATAACCATTCCATTAATAAAAACAAAGGTTAAGAATACCTAAAGTTGAATGTTGAGATTGTTCACACCAAGCACTCGCCAATGCAACTTCTTCAGCATAGATCCATTTTTGTTGTTTTCGTTTGGCGGTTTCAACTACTTTATCCTCCTCGGTTTTTTTCTTATGACTTCTCTTTTTGATGGGTTTCGATGCGGAAGGACCATCATTGGGTGGTTGAGTTTCGGGAACGGATTCGTTTTGTGAAAGGTCGATGGAGGTTGGTGAAAGGTCGATGGGCGATTGTGAAAACAGGGTAGGTATCGAATCCTCGGTGTGTGGAAAGTTAGTAAATAAACGATTCCCGATATACGATGCATAACCCGACATGTCGGGAATAGGAGAGTGTATGAAAAATGGACGAGCTATTGGACGAGTAGGTGGTGGGCTAGGATTATTTTCTTGGAATCCATACGGGTTGCTCGGGTAAAAAGGACGGTTGTAAGATGCATTTTTTTCATTTTGTAGAAGGAGAATTGAAGACGTATAGAAGATGTGGTTGAATGTGGTAAAAAATGAAAGAAAAATGTGAGTTTTATAGTGAAAAAATGGAAGAAAAAATTAATTTTTTTTAATATAGCCGTTGGCCAACGGCTAGCCCAACGGCTCTTTTCTTTTGGCCATACACAGCCCGCCATGTCAGCTCCCTTCCCCCGCCCCACGCCCGGCTTGAAACCCAAGCCCCAAGAGCCACGCCCCAACCCAAGCCCACCCGGGGTGGTGCCTTGGGCGTTTTCCCCCAACCCACGCCCCAACCCAAGCCCCATACCCCATGGCCGAACACTTCCCCTTGACTATCCACGTGATATAAGAAAATAATATATTATTCATTAATACGCTTTGTGATGCTGCCTCGTTAAAAACCTTGCCAGGAAAACCGAGTGGGACAAAACCTTAGCTAAGGGAAAAAGAGTGCAGCGCGTATCGTCACCCCCTGATACTTCTGGATCATGTGCGTTTCCTCATTAAAAACCTTAGTAAGAAAACCCAATGGGACAAAACTTAGTCAAGGGAAAAAGATTGCAACTTGAATAAGTATCCCCCTCATTTTAACATGTATCCTTTAAGTGACGTGTGCCCATCTTCCTTGAAAGTCGAACAAAGCTTTTGTAGCCAATGATTTGTCGCTTTGCCTTAATGTGCAATCCTTTATGTTGAGCAATGTCGTGTTTTGTTACATTCTTGCATCTACAAGGCTAACCAAACTTGTTTTGAAAGGTTAGTAAAATATAATCAAATATTGTTATACTTGAAATATTTCTTTGAACTCATTCCAATGTCTCTTCTCTTGACAAAGGTTATATCATGATAAGGCTATAGGGTGTGGTCATGACCCTACCATGACCCTCCATGTTAGTGCCATGTAACCCACCTCTAATCCACTATCCAAAACCACTACCATAAGGGTGTGGTCATGACCCAAAACCACTACCCTAAGGGTGTGGTCATAACCATACATAGCTAGCAAAACATATTAATGCACTTATGCATTTAACGATGGTACTTCTAGAATGAAAATCTCTACTTTGGTAGAGATGATAATAGGTATTTCTTATAACAAATGACTTAAACAACCTTTAACATACTTTAAGGTTCAACAATGTCCATACTAAAATATCCAAACATCGTCTTCTAGATGAACTTGAGGGATTAGTAAAATATAATTACATATATACTCGAACTGTGGTTCAAGTAATAGTTAGACCGTGCCAAGGTCATTCAAAAATTCTCTCTCTAAAAGCTCGACAGTTTCTCTCGATGATGCCTAGACATCATTACTGTAAATTGCGATTATAGTGAACTTTTAAAAGTAGAATGTTCATAGAACATGGCTAATTTAATCAAACTTATATCCCTCTTTATCCGAATATCTCTAATTATACAATACTCGTCTCAACTATTTAGTCCATACGTATTTTGTCAACTTCATATAATACGTTCTTGAGGTTTTGACATCATTAATGCTTCTAGCATTATCAATCCAGGAGGGAATTCTTTTCATCTTATCCAAATATGCATGTGCTTTCACTCTTTAGAAGTTTCGACTACATAAATTTGCCCATTTAACACATAGATATCTATATCACATGCAAAAATGCCATGAACAATTGCTTTTATCTCCCAAATCCATATTTTACCATGCGTGTACACTATTTATCGAGATATCTCAATCATCGGGTACAAGTTTTCTATGTATGTTTCTTGGTACACAAGTATTACATCATTAAGATGTGTCAATTAACCTTTTAAGCACTCAATTGCTTTAGAAACTCATCAGGGGTTTCAATTATATCTAACATGTAAAATAATGATAACATATTCAAATCCGAATATGTATAAATGATCACATTGTTCTCGTGAACTTACTTTACATGACCTACATAATTTAATCCTTCGGGACTTTCATGTAAACTCTCAGTATTAAGTGATACATAACACTCATAAGACGAATATCAATTCTCTCTTTATATTACTAGACGAATAAAATATTGGAAAGTTATTGCATCCACCACTAGAGAGCGTGTCTCTGTATAATCAATCATGGGTTTTTGTGATAATCATCGTGCCACCAATTTTGTCTTATCCCATTTAAATTGATTTTCATATGATTCGCATAAAAGACCCATTTGTATCCAACATACTTTACAAATTCAGTTGTATGGACTGTTGGTTCGAAAACTTTCCATTTCATTAAGGAACTATACTCTGCCTTATTTGCGTCTTTCAATTTTGGCAAATCATTTCTTAATATTCATTTATAGGCAGATCTTAAATCTTGATCCTCATCATTTAATCATTTTAAGCGCTATATTATATACAAAAGTATAACGACGTTAATTTTTTTTATTTCGACTCCATACATATCTTAGACATGATACAGCTTATCGAGATCTCTTTATTTTCAGGTACCTAAGGTTCTTCTCGAACCATCATGTCTATTGTCTCTTCAGGAGATCTGATTACTATAACCTCGACTTGACCATCTTAATTACTTGCTTCAATTTTTGAGGAATTTTATTATTGGAATCAACTAGTCTACCATGCTTTAGGCGTGCAATAGACTCATTACAAAATATGTGGTTGTCCTCTTGGGATACAAATATGACTGGAGCATAAGCAGTTGATTATGCGACTTACTTAGTCACTCTATTTAGGTCAGTAAACTTGTCTGGTAATTTGTTCTTTAATTTTGGTAAATGAATTATCCTTTGAACTTCTAGTTCATAGTTTATAGTCTGAGGATCAAGATGACATGATAATTCATTTCATTTTTCATTTTCCAGCTGCTTGTTATCTCCCCCTAATGTTTGGAACATTCATTCACTAAAGTGAAAACCAATGAGCCATAAACAAATTTCTCACTAATGGCTTTAAGTATTCAATCATGGACGATTATTTATACCCAACATCTTCTCAAACTTTTTAGAAGTCCCATCTTTGTGCGGTGTGGTAGATGAGTTTCAATATATGTCGCACAACCAAAATCTTTGATGAGACATCTTTAGTTCCCGTCCAAAAACCAACCGTATGGAGAGAACTATAACTTATTGGCTTGATGTGAATTGATGGTACTATATATGAAATTACATGTACCTAAATGAACTTTTGCTCCTCTTATGATCATTGGCTTTGTAACCAATAGTAGACGTTTAGTGATAATCTCAACAATAACACTTATTCCAATGATCGTTAATAACTTGGGAATCAAATTCACTATTATCAAATAAATATACTAATCTGGATTAATATGCTTGCTATCACATTAGCTAAGCCACAATCACACAAGCTTGTGGATTTGATAACCATTAGATGATGCATCGATTTAAAACACTAAATGGTATCCTGTTGGGATATGCATATCCTTTAATCACTTTCAGAATATTTAGGTATACACACCCTCGTTTATTTTGCAAATATATAATTTCCCTTGAGAGCAAACATTACATGCTAATTATTATCTTGAAGAATCTTCCAGTTCCTTCCAGTTCTTCAATATGTTTCACATCATCAATGACTCAGGATGCTTTGACCGGTCATGCCATTGAATTAATAATCACGATCGATAAACTTCTGGTTTATGATCGTATATGTTTTAGTTGCAATCGTGTTTGTTCAATACACGATAGGAAGTGTGAGAGAATAATGTAATATTATTTCAACGTTCATGGTACATGTTTCCCATGTTTTATGTTCGTATAATTACTCTCTAAGTGTGCCACTTTTTGTGGTCGATTTCAATATTAAAATGGTTGTCAACATGAGGATTATTACAATTTCCTCAGTTACCATGATCATGACCTTTATAACGATCATTGTATAGTCATTGCACTATTAACATGGTTGATCTTATTACATGATCATCATAACAATTTCCTCAATTACCATCATCACGAACTTTACACCAATTATTATATTATCACATTCAATTCAAGGAATAGATTATACCCATACAACATTCATGGTGGCATCATTACATTTTTCTTAGTTATGTATATAGTCATAACCTTTGAATTGATTATTATATCATCACGTTCACATCAGGGAATGGATTAGAACCACAGAACTTCCATGCTTGTTGTTTCAAACTTTATATATATTTTTTAACAATCTTGTTTCTTCAAGAACATATTTGAGGTTTGACAATGGAACTTGTTTTATTCCACATGTATAACTAATCTTTTCACCACATAACATCAATTATATAACCGAATCATTAAGATTTATCAATCCAAAATCTTACAAGCATCAATAAATTTACAATAAGCTTTAGTGAGTTTGAAACTTCGGATGCCATATTATAAATAAATCTTGATCACTATTCAATCATGTTTATAACGTGTGATCATATACACAACTTTAATTTAGCTGCTTCATTGAAGGTTGTCTATATACATAAACAGTGGCATATTAATGTACAAAGTCAAATTGTACAACATATAATTGATATAAGATGCCTACTCATCAAACACAATATAATAAAATATACATTTTTTATTTTCCTTACTAATCATGGTTGAATATGAAGAATATATTAAAAACACTATTAAAACATTTAATGTAATACGTCCACGTTATATCTTTTCTTATGATAATATGTTAACTGCATAACTCTATGATACATTACATAGGTTTTCTAAACAAATATAAAGTTTTTAATCATATATTGTCACCGAGTGTATGAATCATATAAGAAGTATTTCTATATATGAATTGTACTCAGAGAAAGGAACACATGACTATTATAATAAACCTATGTACATACATCATGCATTCAACCATAATATAATATAACTATGTACACAATCATATATGAAATAAAAATCAGTTTCCTAAAAACACATATTTATCAATTTTCCATATTAAAATGATGACTTCAATACATGTTAATTTCAATGCAATCATATCCATACCCATAGTTAACATATATATTTTTACTTTTCATTAATAAAGGGATATTTGATTTTTTAAGTTAAACCAAATGCATATAACTTTAAAAATATATATAAATAATATAATCAACAAGTAAATGCAAAAGCATGAATATCATAATACAACTTTTCTTGAAAATCATTAAGTATGAGAAAGGCAATATATGATTGCACCAACATTATAGTAGAAATCATGAACAAATTGTAATTGTTGTTCAACTCCACACAAATTATTTTTCTCAACTCTACTCGTTTATATTGATCAACATAAATTGTTTAATTTGGTTATACCATAGATCTTATTTATGCATAAACGTATAACCAAATATTTAATCCTATAACATCACTAAATCCATTTAAATTATAAATTATACAAAATGAAAATCTAGTACATACATCATTTATATATTACCACCAATACAAGCAGATATACCTAATACAATTGCACTGTTTAGTCCATAAATATTGAGTTCCATACTTTGTGATATTGAATTTAATTATTTTTCATGAGTTGTAAAAGCACTTATAATATTCTCTAGATTACAAATTAACTTCCTCAAATCAAAATAATTCAACAATTTTATTTACAACTTAACTGGGTTAATAAAGAAACATAAATATATGATCATGGTGGCTCAAGGAAATATGCAGATGAGCATCACTAGATTGTAAGAGTCCTAAACAACATATATTATAATTAAATTAACTAATTAAATGATAAGTCAGCCAATTTAGAATAATAGAAGGGATCATTTGTAAAAGATAAAAATAAAATAAATATATGTAATATCGTCGTCAACGAAAACTAAAGTTATTCAATTAATAATGAGTATTGGAAAAAGATGAATTAGCCAATTGTAACGTCATAATTATCACGTAACATCTAAAACCTGATGAATACCAACATGCTAATTTATATAATAAGTTCTAAAAGCAATTGAAAAAATATAGATAGAGTTCAATTATGAGACTACATCCTACAATTTATAGTAATGATCAGTTTTAAGTTTATATATTTATATTAATATTAACAAGTGCCACTAGTAAGATTGATGTATCATCATCAAATATAATATGGAATAATCTTACGAAGCATCATACCTTTAATTAGTAGAGATTGCAGATCCGAAAGATCAAACGTTTTGTCAGTAGTGGCTTCGCATCCATCATTTCCAACTTGCCATCGCATAGGAAACCCATCTTTCATCTTTTCGGATAATTATTTGGCTGCTTTCTCAACATGCGAGATTGATTTAGGCTGGAAAATAATGCACATCAAAGACGAGGAAAAGGGACCAAGGGTGGCAAAACACATAGAGCACTTTCGTGCTAATAACGTGTTGTGAAACAACGATCTACTAGCAACCAACGTATAACTATAAACATAAAGAACAAGGATTATAGAAAGTAAGAGAGAAAGAGAATAAGAGAATTCATTCTTATTCATATATATATATATGAAATACAAAAGCCACTATTTATCGGGCTATCATTCAATACAACTTAAATGCCAGTGAGAGTTAGGTATTTGGATAGTTATATCATAAAATATATTTATAACAACTCAAATAACTTATGTATACTTCGCTACTTTTTAAAAAAAGTTTATACAACTTAACCATTTTATTGTCTCTAATATTGGTACAACACTGCTATATTATTTTTTAAGTGATACTTTTTTACAGTGTTGATGCCTTGTGTAGTTATATCATTTATACAGCGTGATTATCTAATTATATGAGGTGTGGATAAGTGCCCAATTCAAAAATAGGTTTTAGTCATTAGACAAAGTGTATTAAATACCGCAAAAATGATATAAATAATTGGCTTTATAGTGTAAACAAGCTGAGCTACTTACGATTTGACTTGAAAGAAAAAGTTTGAAATGAGCCGAGCTTCACTTATCAAGCTCAAGCCGGCTCGTGAGCGTAAACGAGTTCATTATTTATATATTTTTTTAATTAATATGTTAAATATATTTTTGATTAATAATCCAATTATATATATATACATATATATATATATAGTGAAAGTGTATTGTACAATTTGCATTAACGTACGAGCGTGCGCGATGTGAAGTCCGCACGTTATAACCCCCATAAAAGAAACCCCGCATGTTGTAAAAATCAAAGGCCGGATGTTGAAAAAAATAGCATGTTAGAAAGAAAAAAAAGCATGTTGGAAAAAATAGCATGTTGAAAAAAAAAGTCGCATGTTAAAAAAACAGAAACCGCATGTTATGAACCATTATCCGCATGTTGAAACTGCATCTTGTACGCATCGTACGTTAAGGCAATTTGTACAATAACCGGCCTACACACACACACACACACACATATATATAGGGGTTGGTTAACGTACAATATACCTTAACGTAAGATGTGTACGAGATGAAATTACGCACGCTATAAAACTCAAAAACCCTAATCACGCATGTTGAAAACCATAATCACGCATGTTGAAACCCGTAATCATGCATGAATATAATCACACATGTTATATTTTCATAGCGTACGCAACGTACGTTAAGCAAAATTGTACAATACACTTTCACTATATATATTTCACTATATATATATATATATAGTGGGGAGTTCAAATGAGAAGAAATTTTTTGTAAGAAGAAAAAAGAACAAATTTCAACCAATAAGAATGCTTTATTTTACTTCATTTAATATAACTATTTAATGTTACTACAAGGGTACATTGGTAAATCTACATATATCATTAATTTGTAGTCTTCCTCTTTAATAGCTAATACATTAATTTTTTTTTTGTAACTTATCTTCAAAATATATATTTTTTCAAAAAAATAAAATAAAATAATTTAAAGTGTAGGATAAATTACGAGTTGTGTAGGACAAATTACGAGTTATGTAGTATAAATTTCAACGTGTAGGATGAATTTCGAAATATGTAGGATAACTTTTGATGTGTGTAGGCAAAAAAAAGTTAGTGTGGAGGATAATAGTCTTTATGACTAATTAATTAATCAAAAATGATAATAAATGAGATAAGTGAAAAACCATTTAATGTTTTACAAAATTACCCTTTGTTCTTTTTATTCTCAATTAATTTTTCTTCTCAAATGAACCTTATATATATATATATAT
Organism: Helianthus annuus; assembly: GCF_002127325.2. Lineage (NCBI taxonomy): Eukaryota > Viridiplantae > Streptophyta > Magnoliopsida > Asterales > Asteraceae > Helianthus > Helianthus annuus. The sequence continues at coordinate 166,787,819 of NC_035447.2, read as the reverse complement.
ATATATATATATATATATATAGGGTAGAGTTATTGTAAAAAGAGTGTGTTTTGTAAGAAGTGTAGGAAGGAATCTACACCATTTGATCTATAATCCAATGGTTGAGATTATAATGACGATATTGTAAATAGTATTTACCATTAAAATAATTAATTTTCTATACTAAGGGTATAAAGGTAAATTTAAGATTTTTAAATTCAAAAACCCACATGCAATGCACATGCAAGTTCCCCCCGTCTTTTTTAAACGTCAATAACTTTTTATACGTAATTTTTTTTTTCAAAAAAATTACACCATAATAACGAGTGTTTTTTAATATTTAATGTGAGTACCATATTGCTATACTTATACTGAGAAAAAAATTTACGTTTCGATCGTATGTTTTAGTACATGGTGTTTTGTCTATGTTATTTTAATTGTATAGTGATTCAAGGTGTTGTGTTTTACAGAAAAACACCATGAACGTATATAAGACATCATAACATTGCAAATACCATTTATATTCAATTTTGTTTTCTATGGTGTTTTATTTTACAAGACACCATAATCTGTTTTGAATTCCTAAAATAAAATATCATAGAAAACAAGACTAAAAGATTGAATGTAAATGGTATTTGCAATGTTATGGTGTCTTATATACGTTTATGTTGTTTTACTGTATTTTTCAATGGTGTTTTATTTTAGGAATTCAAAAAAGATTATGGTGTCTTGTAAAATAAAACACAATAAAAAACAAAATTTAATGTAAATGGTATTTGCAATGTTATGGTGTCTTATATACGTTCATGTTGTTTTACTGTAAAACACAACGCCTTGAATCACTATACAATTAAAACAACATAGAGAAAACACGATGGACTAAAACATCCGATTGAAACGTATTTTTTTTTTCTTTATATATGTATAGCAATACGGTGCTTATATTAAAGATAAAACGTATTTTTTTAGAACTTAGAATTTACAAAGTTTTTAATTTAGGGCACACGTAAATAATATATTACATTTTTGTAGTAAGTTTTTGTGTAAAAATTACAGACATGTTACACTTTGTGTCAGACAGGAGAGAGAAGGTGTACAATCTGTTACACCTTTTTGTTAGACATGTTACAGTTTTTGAAAAACAGTTTTTTGTACCTAAACAATCTCAAGCATAGATTAGTTGGATGGATGGTGGAAATGAGGTTTTCATAGTTTTTTGAACTCAACAAGATTTTCTTCTTATCCTTTCCGTATGTGTGTGTGTATATATATAGATTATACATAAATTTATAAAAACTAATAATTATAATTAGAGTAAACTGCAATTTTACCCCTTGAGGTTAGGAGTCATTGGCATGTCTACCTCCCCTAAGGAAATAATTGCAATTTTACCCCCCCATTGTTTGGGGTTATGTCGCTCTTTTACCCCCCGGACCAAGTTTCCGTTAGATGTTAGCGACTTCTGTTAATGGTCAAAGGGCAATTAGGTAATTTCTCTTTAGTGTTGACCTGCAACCTCATTTAATCACCAAATCATCACTTTGAAACCCTGAAGTAAACCTAAATCGAAATTGAAGACCTCTGCACCGGCGATCAGGCATTCTTCAACAATTACAGCAGATTAGAAGTCTGTTACGAGCATGGATCTTCGATTGTGGAAGATACGAGCTGAAGATCAGTATTTCGAACCGGGTGAAATGTACCGTAAGTGACATGCAAGCTCAAAGGGGTCTGAATTAGGTAAAAGTTTAACTTTTTTCTGTGTTAATTTGTTGTTGATTTGCGTTTACAGGAGAAACCCCATCTCAATTTACCATTAAAATTCACCATGGAGGTAGTTTTGTAGAAAACCCAAATAGGAGATACCTTGTTGGGAAGATGAACTACATTGATCATGTAGATTGTAGAGTGTTGAATACTGATGTTTTAGAGGAGATGGTTAAGAAATTAGGATACAATGATGGTTTGTTTTTCTGCATTCATTACAAGGAACCGTACTGTTCGCTGGATTTTGGTCTTAGGACATTAAAATGTGATGTTGACTTACTAGGGGTCTTTGCTAATGTGCGTCAAGGAGCCAACATGATAGACATGTATGTTGAACATGGGATGTCAACAATATTGGAAAATACAAGTGAAGGTCCTGTAGGTGCATGTAAAGCAATTGTTCCAGCATCATTTACAATAAATAATCAGAATCATAGTATGAATGAAGATGAAGAAGAGAGTGAAGGAAGTGATCCTGATTATGAGTATGTTGAGGAAGATAATTTGGTTTATGAAATAGAGGTGGATATGCAGAGGTTCAGGGCTAATGTTGATTTTACTAGGGAAGAGCTGGATGGTTCAAGTGATGGGGATCATGATGACGACAGAAGCGAAGAAGGTCATGTGCCTGTAGACCTGGAGGATTTTGAAAGTGGATCGGATGGAAATTCAACCCTTAGAGATAAGGTTGCCAGGAAGATAAGGAGGAGAAACAAGAGTGCTTCAAAAGGTCCAAATGATCTGCCATTCTATATTGGTCAGCTTATTGATGACAAGAAAAAGATGAATCAGATGGTGAAAGATTATGCTCTTAAGGCAAGGAGGGATGTATTTATTCTAGAAAATGAATTGTTAAGGTATAGGGTAGTATGTTTTGGAAGCAATCCACCACTACTTGGTCCTGTAAAAAGAAAGGGAGAAGAGGGGCAAAATAGTAAATGCACCAAAGTAGGGCAAAAATACAAGCACCTTAAAAGGCATACCAAGCCCACATGTCCTTGGGCAGTTCACATCTCAAGGAACACAGACAAGGATAAGTGGTGTGTGAAGACCATTCATAATCAACACAATTGTTTGACAACAAGGGCCGTTTCTTTGTATACAATGAGTTCGATTGCCAGAGAGATCCAACCTATGATTGAAAGCAATCCAGGCATGCCAATTCAAGCAATCCAAAGTCAACTGTTTCGGAAGCGTCAACTTGAAATATCACTACATAAGGTCTTCAAAGCCAAAAGGATAGCAACTACGAAGATCTATGGTGATTACCAAGAACAGTATGGTCTGCTAAGGTCATACTGTGATGAACTTCTAAAAGCCAACCCAGGTAGTACAATTAAAATTGATGTGGAGCCATGTGGGAACTCAGCTAGTCCTACAAAGCAGTTTCGGAGGGTTTATTTTTATTTTGCCTCTATGATGAGAGGATTTAAGATGATTGGAAGACCATTGCTGGGTGTGGATGGTTGTTTCATGAAAGGTCCATTTCCTGGACAGATCTTGAGTGCTGTTGGTATTGATGGGAACAATAGCATATATCCAGTTTGTTATGCCCTTGTTGAGGCAGAAACAACACAAACCTGGAAATGGTTTTTGCAACTGTTGAGAGATGACCTAGGGTGTACGGTTAACTCTTGTTTCACCTTCATCAGTGACAGACAAAAGGTAATAAGTTGTTAAGGTCATATTGTCTTAATTAAAACAATGCAAAAAACTTTTGTAGCAAAATATTGTCATTAATTGCATTTTGTATCACAGGGTCTGATTCCTGTTATGCTAGCTGTTTTTCCTAATGCTGAGCACAGATTTTGTTTGAGGCACATTCATGAGAACATGAAATCCAAGTGGTGTGGAGATCTTTACAAGAATTTGCTTTGGTCAGCCGGAAGGAAGACATCTATTCCATACTTTAACAAAGGTATGGAAGAAATTAAGACAACAGAACGAGCTATGTATGACTGGTTGAATGAGATCCCATTCACCGCTTGGTCAAGAGCATATTTTTCTGGAAGAGCTAAATGTGATATGTTGCTGAACAACATATGTGAGGTTTTTAACAGACAAATCGTAGGAGCAAGGGACAAGCCGATTATCACATGCCTAGAATTCATTCGGGAGTACATGACCAAGAGAATAATGAATGTCAAGAAATTACAAGCAAAGTGTATGGGGCCACTCACTCCTCATGCCACTGAGGTCTTCGATGAGATCAAGAAACAGGCTGCTGAAATGTCTGTTTTAATGGTTGATTCGGACAAGTATCAAGTCACAGGTCCGAGATCACAGTGTGTTGTGAATGTTAAAAATAAAACATGTGCATGCAGGAAGTGGGATTTGACAGGGATGCCTTGCAAACATGCAGTTGCAGCCATATGGGATATGTCAAGGAATAGCATTGATGCTGGCATACCAGAAGAGTGGGTGGATGAAGTGTATTGGCTGTTGTAACACCCCTTGTTTTCGAATGTCAAAGTCAAAGTCAAAGTCCAAGTCAACTTTGGCTTTCTTTGACTATATATATAGTCTATATTATATTTTAATTGTATTCTGTGGAGTAAGTGTTGTAATCAGAAAGAATCGAAGTAATCGAATGTTTAATCAATGCGACCGATTTACGACTGTGAATAGTAGGAAGTAACAATGCGATAAAGTTAATCAATCAGTAATCAAGTTAATCGATCCATCAATCAAACTCGAGACTCGAACTCTGGTATTGTTATACGTGTGTGTGTGCCTTATGTGTTACTTGTGCGTGTTTACTTTATGTTTTGTGTGGTATTCAAGCGAACCAATCGAAAATCGAATCGAAACTCGAAAAGCAATCGAACTCAATCGAAAACGACATCGAAACGTGGCTTATACAAGATTGTGTGTTAGATATAGTGGTTAGGACTGAAAGTAATTTGACTAGGAACTCTATCGTATTCGTATCATCGTCCATTGAAATCAAACCATCGAAAATCGTCGCGAAATACTCAAAAGTGGGTCGCGGATCGAACAGGAGACACCCTGATCGAACAGGCCAGCCGATCGGCTAGCATCTTCCTAGCCGATCGAGCAGCCCATTCAATCGGAGCTCCTGGCCAATCGGCTGCCACTTTCCTCTTTTGGAGCCTATAAATAGGTCTGTCATTGTCACACTTTCTATTTTTGGAAAGCTCTGACCGAACCAGCCTTCTTCTTCACCTTTTCTCAGATTTCTCTCAATCCCGGTAAGTTTTCACTCTAATTCTTGTACGTTTTTGATCATTGCATGATTCTACACCTTTCTATCTTTCAAAACTTGGATTCTAACCGTGAAATCACCAAGATCTAAGTGTTCTTGGGTGATGTCATCATGGTGTTCTTGAAGAACATCATGTTTTGGTCTCATTCAACCGTGAATAGCTTAGATCTGACCGATTTCCACATAAACAAACTAAGATTCTTACAAATCTTAACATTTTTATGAAAGATTTCCAACTTTATTCAACCTTTTACACTCGAAACCTTAAAACCGGTAGAAACGAAGCTTGAACCGGCTAACTAATCGTCCTAACAGTTAAGAGGTTCAAGATTCGGGTTCTATGAACAAGGTTCACCGATTTCGGGTTAAACTCTAAACCAACGTTCCGAACCGTTCACCAGCCGGACTTGGGTGATTCCTGTCCGAGCCAAAGAAACGAGTAGGAACGGAGGGTGTCATAGTTCAACTCGTTGTCAAGTTACCTTAAAAGAATGACAAATAATCAAACAGCCAAGTGTTAGACGAAAGGCCGACCAGGTCGGGAATGCTGGCCGAACGGCTAGGCTGTTCAAACAGCCCAGCCGATCGGACATACCAGCCGATCGACCGGGCCAGCCGATCGGCTAGCACATGGTCCCACACTTTCAAATTTCATGAAGCATAGTATCGAGGAAGGGATGTTCGAATCGAACTACGTTTGGTGAACATTACTCTTCGGATCATGAGATACTACTCTTCAACACTTGAATGATTTTACAACTCGTTCGTAGTAAGGAATGCCACCCGATCGAACAGCCTGTTCGATCGAGCGACATCCTGCTGAGAATCACTTCGAAGGTTCCCAGCCGATCGGTTAAGCCGGCCGATCGAACAGACCGTTCGATGGATCGACCTGAAAGGTAAGGACACTTCAGTATTCTCAAATGCTGCAACCAAAACTTCAAAAGTTCAAATCCTCAAACACAAACACACCAGAGGAAGAAACAATCCACTCGAATGGCCCAGCCGATCGAGCCTACCGGCCGATCGAACAAGACTGTCCAAACGGACCTACCAGCCGATCGAACAGCCTGTTCGATCGAACCTACCGTTCGATCGACCAGCCTATCCGATCCATTCACACTTGTCTGACATTTCCACGTTACTCATTGTTGTGCTATCGAACTTATCCAGGCTAATCTTACTCTCAGCGCTCCCTTCAATCCATAATCAATCACCGTGAGTATACTCGATCCCTTTTTGCTATTAGCACTTTTGGGTGTTACATACGTTGCTTATATCAAAACACAAACCATCACACTACTCAAACTATTTGAACGCTAACCAATATGCATGTATTACGTGACTTAATGAATGCTTGTTGATTGTGGTTACACGTGGAATGATGTCTACCTGCCTTAACGACGTAGTACTATAGTTTGGACTCAGCACCCGTTCACACGGGGGTTGTTAAGGACAATTACTTGCATGGATTACGGTGGTAATCATGTATTGTGAACCGTCTCGGACGGTCAACCCGCAGTCATTGGTATCGATAGGTCCATGTCGATAATTAACATGCTTCGTTTTCCTCTGTGTACGTGCTGGTTATGCGTAAACTATTCGAACTCTATATGCTATTATCAAACTTGTATGATCACCTTTACATTTCATGTATTGACTTTATTTTAACGTATGTGACAGGTGCTTAAGTTGCTAGGATGCTTAGGTGCTCGGTGATGAAATCGAGGCTAGGGAGGTCTAGAAACAATAAACAATTGTCTGTAATAATATTTGAATCTGAGTTGTCGGAACAGAATTTCTTGTTTGGATGATTATCTGTAATGACATGTATGTTTATTCGGGATACGGTATGGGACGTATCTTTAACTGGATTATATAAATAGTTGTTATGGAAACTTCTGAACAATCTGTTTCGCTCAGTGCCATGCCCCGATGATTCCGCCATCAGTTTGGGTGTGACAGCTGTCAACATGGAAGAAAGTTTATTACAATGTCATAGAGCCAATCAACGGCCCGGAGATGTGGACGCCTTCAGAGTGTCCAACAACACTCATCCCACCAAAGCATCATACACAAGTTGGAAGGCCAAAGAAGAAAAGAAAGAAGGCATATGGTGAAAAAGAGCTTGAGCAGGAGTTCGACAAAGGAGGTAAAATGACCAGAACGGGTAGTAGCATCAAGTGTGGTAAATGTGGGAATATGGGTCACAATGTCAGGAGCTGCAAAGGACAAGGGGCTGAACAATCCATTGCTTCACAGGAATCACACACTGCCACTCAAGGTGCACCAGTTTACAATCTTGATGAGTGATGGATGGTTTGTAAGTTTGGACTATGTTTGTTTGTTTGTCAAGTTCGTTCAAGACAATGTTTGGTTTGTACCTTTATGTTTGGTTTGTTCAAGACAATCTTAGGTTTCTACCTTTATGTATGGTTTGTTCAAGACAATGTTAGGTTTGTCAACTTTGGTTTGTACCTTTATGTATGGTTTGTTAAGTTTGTATTTTGGGTTCTATACAAATATGGCTGCATGTTGGTTTACAAATCTTTATGTTTGGCTGCTTTAGTACAAATAAGAGGCAGAAAGTGAATCGATTACATTACATTGCAACATTTAGTACAAATAAGAGGTCCAACATACAAACTTAAAACCAAACAAAATCTAGCCTATTTCCAGTGACAATCATCCAAACAAGACCAATCCGAATCAGAACCATGCTCCCCTTCATATGGGTCAAAGTACCAATCATCATCTTCATCCCAATATGTGTAATCCCATGCATGTTCCAGCACTTCAGGGTCATAATCCTTTGTCGGATCTCCGAATATCTTTTCATAATCAGTTTCTTGCTCCATGTAAGGTCTGAGTATCTCAGACTCTTGATCCTCAAAGTAGACATAACTGTCTGGTTCTTCGGCTGCAACGACGTCTTCATCCTTACCAACATCTTTCTCATTGTCAACATCCTTACCTACAGAATTACAACCAGTCTACCAAACAAACATATAAGAAGAACTTGAACAAGACCATTGCATCACAAAGTATAATTAACCGAAAACAGTAGAACAATCATCTCTTAAAGTACATCAATTCAGACTCTTGTCCACATTAAACTACTTAACCAAAAACAGTAGAACAATGAACACCCAAGTAATCACAAAGTACATCTTCAGTTTCAACACATCTCCATTCTTGTACCGACCCAACTGTTCTTTGCACTTAGCCAACTCATCAATTAAACCAGGCATTACCTCTCCCCAAACCGGACATCCCTGTTCTTCACCTTTGTCAGCCCATCTTAGGAATCCACATCCTCCAACCTATTATCGGACATCATAAGCAAGACTTTCCAACAAAGTTAAGATTCAATAAGCATAAAACAGAAGAAACTTACACATCGAATATACCAACGACCAGGATTAGCTGTCGATTCTGATTGTTTCATCTCACTGTTTTCGCACCACATGAACATATGATGTCTGAATGTTGAGTTTTGCCCTTCAATCGAAGCACAGATGACGAAGATGAAGACATGTTCAGGGCACTGATTAGAGGGCAAAGAATTGAGGACAGTGAATTGAGGGATTGATGGCAGTGATTGAGGGATTGAGGGCAGAACGTTAGCGATTTAGGGCAGGATGAGGATACAACCTATTAATGGGGAAGATGAAGGGTAGTTTTGGACTTTTCACTACAAACTAACGGTAACAATAACGGAAACTTGGTCCGGGGGGTAAAAGTGCGACATAACCCCAAACAGTGGGGGGTAAAATTGCAATTATTTCCTTGGGGGGAGGGGTAGACATGCCAATGACCCCTAACCTCAGGGGGTAAAATTGCAGTTTACTCTTATAATTATAATTAATATAAATTCATTAACAAAAATAAATGAGTATAGTTCAAGCCAAGCTTAAGTTTGAAAAACTATCAACGAGTTGAGCTGGAACTTTAAAAACGAAGCTTGAAACATGGCAAGCTCGAGCTCCCATAAATTAACCAAGCTCAAACTTGAACTTGATCGAGCTTGGGTTTGGTTTAGCTCATCTGGACCGCTAGTAGGCCAACTTGGCCTCAACTTATTCTTTATGCAACTAATAATATGTAAAAAAGGCAAAATTGCAAACAAAAAAAAAAAACAAAAAAAAAAAAAGAAAGAGAGAAAAAAAGAACAGTTTATTTACGTAGATAAAAAGGCAAAAGTACATTTTTATTACCATACACATGTGCATATATATATATATATATAACTTAGCACGAAATCTAAACATAAATTTCTTTTCAACAAATTCACATTCACAAACATATTATTAACGCACACATGTGCAACATACAATCTAGAAGAACAAACAGGGGCGGACCCAAGCTCACTCCAAGGTGGGCGGGTGCACCCCCGGGAAAAAAAAAATTTAGTGTTAAATTCCGTCGAAAATCCCGTTCGCACCCCTTGGAATTTTTCGTCCGCACCCCTTGGAATTTTTCGACCGCACCCTTGAAATTTTTCGTTCGCACCCCTTAGGTAAAAAGTTTTATCAATTTATATTTTATTTTTTTTAATAAACTCTTATTTAAAAAAAATACTACCTAAATTATATAACTTTCAATACCTAACTAACTAAACCCAAATACCCATACATTTACCCATTCATAATTCCTAACTAGCTAGCCCAGTAAGTCTTAGCCCATTAACCAAACCCAACAATATTTCAAACTATAATAAAATAATTAAAGCCCAAAACCTTTAGAAATTCTCTCCCGCTCTCTCCCTCTCTTGCGTCCCTGCACTGCCAACGAACAACATCACCCAACGACAACAGTCCAGCAGCCGGCGACCACCGTAATTAGCCACCATACCACCGTCGTTTGACACCAAATCAAACCGGAATCCGAACACGGGTAAGTTTCTTTGTTATTTTGATGATTTTGGTTGATATTATTAGAGAAAAAAAGGTAATAAAGTTGTTAAATAGGTTTGAAATTTTATGTGTTTTGACGTTGTTTATGGTTGTTTAGATGATTTTTAGGGTGATTATGTTGTTTATATATTTTTAGGGTGATTACAACTAACGTTATGATTTCTAGGCTTGAATAGTTGAAAATTAAAATTGAAACATTATGTTATGGAGCGATGAACTTATGTTATATAGAGAAAGAATTGTTTAAAAAATTAGTTTTAAATGATGTTTTGGATAGATTTCAAAAAATAAAAACCCGTAGGGCGTCGACATTTTAATTATGTTTGTAACAAAGTTTACATGTTTTTTATTATTATATAAATTTAGTTTGATGTTCGTTTGTTTTACATGACCCGACCCGACTCGATACGAACCTTTTTTTTACTCACATACCTAGAGGCCTAAAATTTTTAAAAATGTTCCGCACCCCGATAGAAAAATTCCTGGGTCCGCCACTGAGAACAAAACACAATATCTACAATAAATCCACATGGAAGTAAAATTCAAAATAATCGAGTGAAAGTTGACAAACAAAAGCTTAAAACTCTAAAACCAATAAAATAATAAAATGTGGCACATATATTCCCTCTCATTAATTAAATTAATTAAAAGTAACATATACAACAACTCTCCACGTAGAAAACAAGATCAAAACAAAGGAACCGATTTAAAGCCTAACAAAACTTGTAACAAAAGTCTAACCCAACACCTACAATTCTAGTATAAACACACACAATATTCTCTGTTTTTCACGCCACCCCAATTTTTCTCAAACCATGTATTTCATCAAAAACATATTAACGGTTTTTCCGTTATTATTATTATCTTCAATCTACTATGTGGAAGCTCAATCTGCACCACCACCGGATGACTATCAGTATGCTAGATTTAGTCCTTCAATGGCGATTATTATTGTGGTACTTGTGGCTGCTTTGTTTTGTATGGGCTTTTTCTCTATTTATATCCGTAGGTGTTCCGAGGACGGTGGCCCGAGTGCCCGTGGAGGCCTTTCGATGAGGCGTGCTGCCAGGTTGGCTGCTGCGAGCCGTGGGCTTGATGCGGGAGTGCTTGAGACGTTCCCGACGTTTGCGTATTCGACGGTGAAGGGGTTGAAGATCGGGAAAGGAGCGCTGGAGTGCGCGGTTTGTTTAAATGAATTTGAGGATGAAGAAACGATCAGGTTAGTTAGTTGGTTGTTGGTTTAGGGGTGTTTATTGAATCGGGTTTCGGGTTGTTTGGATTTGAAGTTTTTAAAACTGAATTTGAATTTGAATTTGATTTGAATTTGCAAAATTTGTGAAAAAATGAACAGAATTTGAAATTTGGTTCGGATAAGAACCCGATTTGAATAGACTGAATGTGAATTCGTTATTCAGATTCAGTTTGATTCGAATTTCGGGTTATTGGACACTAATTTTTTTTAATGAATCCCGATTCGACCCATATAGGTAAAATTTGCAAAATTAAGTTCGAACAAGAACTCAATTCATTATTCAAATTCAGTTCAATTCGATTTTTTGGGTTATTCGAGTTCGATTCAAATAACCCAAATACCTATATTCGAGTTTAATCTCACATATATAGCATAGGTGGGGGCCTCTTTTCTCTATCCTGGTAGATGGAAAAACTGCGCGCCTAAAACGAATTGTTTTTTTAATACAAAGTATAACGATACAATTAACAAATATCGTATCAACAGGTTAATCCCAAAATGCGATCACGTTTTCCACGCCGAATGCATCGACGCCTGGCTTGAGCATCACGTTACATGCCCAGTCTGCCGATCCAACCTCGTTCCCAAACCTGGCGAGTCAACTCACGGTACCAACGACTCAGAACCACTACCCGACGAGAATAATAACGAGCTGACGTTAGTGTCAGAACAAAACACTGACGTCTCAATTCGGGTCGGGGACACAATCCCTGACCCGACGAACCCAGTCCTGAACCGGGTCAAAAGCGCCAACCCATACCGCCCCCCACGGTCCAAATCCGTACGAGGACCGGCCCTTTTCGAGAAATTCAGATCACACTCAACCGGTCATTCACTAGTTCAAGTTGGTGAAGACACCGAGCGGTTCACGTTACGGTTACCGGAAGATGTGAGAAAACAAGTCATTGATAAGGCGTTACTGAACCGGACCGGAAGCACGGTTCGATTGCCCGGTGAAGGAAGTGGGAGAAAAGGTTACAGAACCGGTTCAACCGGTTCCGGTTCATACAGGCGAATGGGGAGTATAGACCGGTCGGTTTTCTCACGTGCTCCTTCGTTCTTGTCACGTGCGTTTTCTGTACGGTCTCAAAAGGGCGCGTCAGCTAACGGTGGCGCGTCGACATCAACGACATCCGACAAGGTTCCGCTTAATAACATTGGACCGAAAAGTGACGAGGTTTTTGGTCGGCCGCCGGTTTGACAGTTATTTTGCCGGTTTATGACGTCATGATAGTTGTTGATGACGAAGGATGGGGCCCGCAGAAGAGTTGAGAATTCTGGCCGGAGGTACCGAAGGTGACACACCTTGTGGGACTCGCGTGGATGAATATTAATTAAAATTTAAAAATTTATTTTATTTTATTTTATTTTTTTGAAAATTTTGAGTTAAATTTGTACATATTTGTAGGAATAATGTTATGTAACAAGTTGCCGTTGGAAAAAAACAAAAATGTTGTGTAACAAGCTGTATTTTAGTTACTTATAAATGACAATGTTTTGATCATCTTTTTTAAAGTTATGATATAAATTATAAAATATATAACTTGTGTTGTTATTTTCTTATTATAAAATTATGTATGGATTAGATTAGATTATACTTAATATTGAACAAGTCTATTAATTGACCATTATAATATTATACTGGACAGGATAATAATTCTAGCAACATATTATTATTTATACTTTTGTCAAATTTCTGTGTAATCTTTCAAAGTTGTTATTATAATCTATAATTATGATGGTTGGTAGTATCGCAAAGGGATGGGTTAAATAATTAATATTTGATTACATTATTATTAGATAATTGGTTAAATTTTAGACTCCAGACTAAGTAAATTGTGGAGTCACCAAGTACTAACCATGTTCAAAGGAATGGTATGTGAAGTGTACTCAGTGATGAACCTAAGAATTATTTGCTGGTGGTACGGATGAGGGGTTCAACCATAATTTTAAGGGTGCGTTCGAGTTTTTTTTTCCTAACAAACACACTAAATTCTTTTTGCCAAGGGGTGCGCTCATCTATCCACCAAGACACATAGGTTTGCCCCCGAGTGCACTAGCTATAGGGATTGAAATCATTAAACATGTTTGGGTGAATTGGAATGCTAGAAACCATATTAACTTCTTTGTTTGACAAGTCCACATAAAAGCAAGATAAGGATTAAGGATTGAGTGCTAGAAACAAAAGTAGCCCTCAAGCCTCCAATCTATAAGCTTCCAAAGCTTCTAGTAGATTGTGATGTAAAATTAAATGGATGCAAGTTGAAGAGATTCATTTTTTTTCCAACTTAAATAACTATAAAGAAAACCTTGTGGAGAGTGATCAAGAGAATCATTTGTTTCTTCCATAGCTTCTAGATTGTTAGCAATGCTGGTTTGCATATCTATAAAGAGAAGTGTGTTGGAATGTATACTTACTGGCGGATCTTGACTAAAAGTTCTGTGAGAGAGGGGGAGGGACGGAAAGTCATGGGACCCAGTTTATATATTGTATAAATATTTAGACAAAATATCTTAGGGGATCCTTTGTAATTTGAAAATTTTCGAACGAAAAATCGAAAATTTTACACTTTTAATCGAAACATTCGGAGGACAGTTACACCCCCCAGTTTCCACTAAACTCCTCCGTGTATACTTTTTAACAACAGCAAAACACCCATTTCATAAATGTATCTAAACAAATAAAATAACAATAGGTTCGTGTTTTTATTAAAACATGCATATATGCTAAATCAAAACAAACAACACAAAACAAATTAAAAAAAATATAACCATAGATATGTAAAAAGAAAATTATTTAATGGGTATTAGAAGAATATTCATCTTATAATTCAATAACTCGAAAGAGACGAACTATGGATTAAAACCATGAGCTTTTTGTATTGACTTTGAATTGATTGTTGTTTAAATAAACCGAAAGAAATTAAGAAGAAGAATTCAAATACTGAAGATAACTATCAAACTTGATTGAGTACCGTTTTTAGCTAGATACTTTTTTTAATAAATAAAAATATGGTTTTTAGGGATCTGCAAGTTATAAAAAAATTGGGAGTTATCATTATGTCACCGTTACCAAATTATCATATTGAAAAATAATCCGATGCAAATATATTTTAAAACATTTATAACGATTCTGATTTAAAAACAATCAAATGATGTAATGATAGAATGAATATTTTGCTTTTTAAAAGCATTTGTGTTACCTTATCACCCTTCTTGACTATGACTTGTTCGAAGGTCAAGTTAGGATCATTAAAAATGTTATGTTTCTCGTCTAACTTCAATCTTGACCAGGTGAAACTGAAACCAAATAAACAATAGTAATCGAATACATAAAATTATCCATATACTGAACAAATCAACACACATACGTATAATTTTTTTTAATATGGACCGTTAATAAAAATTTTAAACAACTGAATGAACTCACAAAACACACACATATATATAATTTTGTATTCATCGGCTCGCCTCCTTTGATGTGTTAGACATGTCGAATGTGAAGGGGTATGATCTCAAATGTCACACAAGCCACGACCCAGCCAAGGCGCGCGCAAGACTTTATCCATACTTAAGTCTAAAAACACTTAGCTGGCCCCAAAGTTCCCTCACGGGCTACTCCTGCGGGCGAACGACCATGCCAACTCATAAAAGTACAAGTGCCGGTAGCCTGCAACCAATCAGTATGCGCCAGACTCTCTCCGTAAGGGATCCCCACAATGGTCAATTGTGTAGGGGACAAACTGTACAAAGGACAGTGACGTGTAGCCAATCAGCACACGTCATTTCACTGGTCCATGATCTCCAGCAATGACTGATGACAGACGAGACAACAAATACATTTAGAAAGTGACGTGTAGCCAATCACGGCGTGCAACCGTACCCCCACTTCTGCGCACACTACATGTCGTGCCAGAAGGGACCGAATGGATATTCTCTTGAAAGCGATGTCTGGCCCATGAGTCTATCAACCCATTTCCTTCTAAAATCCTTTAGCTATAAATACCACCTCTATCAAAGGTTTGAGGATTCTAGCTTCTACCCTCTCTCTCTAAGCGTGCACACATTGTTTTCATTTCTCTCTCTAGAAAGAACAGTTATTTGTCCTCACGCTGAAGCCTGGTTAAGAGAAGAACCTCCTTCTCCTCTTAACGAGCTAACGATATTTATGTTTTGCGGATTATTCATGAAGATCCCAGCTTTTCCAAATCAAGAAGAGAAATAGAAAATAACCCCCGATTGAGATATCAACTTAAGGTTCTATCTCCTACGAATTTAAACTGGTGTTTCTTTAGCATGGTTTTTCAGATGGGTCATTTTTTATTTATGTATTTTTTATACGTTCGATCTTTAATAGGTATAACTAACTTTTAAAAACCAGTATTCCAAGTTTAACTCATAGGTGCACAAACATTCATCTTCAATTAATTTTTGTAATTTTGCTTTTTTAACTCCATGTACAACTGTTGTGTTAAATGGTTTTGTCAAGACTTGTTGTAATGCCCCTAAATTTAAAATCATTAACCACTAGAAAACCCTAATTAAGACACCCAAGTAATTCTGCACCAACCCTAAAATTTTCAGAATCATCAGAATCAGGATCAGGGTCCCTAAAACTCAGGGGGGGTAAAACCTAGTTGACGATTATCTTCATAAAAACGTTGTCTAAATGCTATTGGCCGAATCGTCGACTCAGCAAGCCTAGTTAGGGACGTGGCTACCTATAGAAAATAGGTTACCCCTCGTGTAGCGCCACGGCCATAGGGGGTACCCCTCGCGCTACGCGACAGGGTCAAATTTCGGGTATAAATAGAGGAGTCTGGGACTTGAAATTGGGCACTTGAACGACGAGAAAACTCTCTCTGTAGGCTGAGATATCGTCGAAACAGTCCAACAACACACACCGATCTCGAATCGCTGCCGCAATCAGGGTAATAACTCGATCGCTATTACGATTCAACATCCGATCGATTATAACTATCCGACGATTGTCCGAGTGCTGCTCAAAATTGAGCTTATACTTTATTGTTTCCGTATTAAGATTAAGTTATGAAATAAGTTATAGATTCCGTATTAAGATTAAGTTATGAAATAAGTTATAGATTCCGTATTAAGATTAAGTTATGAAATAAGTTATAGATTCCGTATTAAGATTAAGTTATGAAATAAGTTATAGATTTCGTATTAAGATTAAGTTATGAAATAAGTTATAGATTCCGTATTAAGATTTAGTTATGAAACATGTGTTGAAAGTTACAAACGTTTTGAAAAGGTTTTGTTTTACATCAGTTATTTAGAAAATGGTTTATTACAAGTTTCATTTCCTACTCTAGTGGTTCCTTATTAACGAGTCAAGGTTTTATCTTGTTTCGTTTAATAAACCACATTTTGGGGACGAAATTGTCAAGATAGGATTGATAACCATACCTTGATGACTGGTTCCACTCTTATATTTTCAATCTCGCCAAAGATTCGTATTTTACAAGTTACAAGTTAAATACCTTAAGACTT
Source organism: Helianthus annuus (assembly GCF_002127325.2). Classification (NCBI taxonomy): domain Eukaryota; kingdom Viridiplantae; phylum Streptophyta; class Magnoliopsida; order Asterales; family Asteraceae; genus Helianthus; species Helianthus annuus. Next base: position 166,771,168 of record NC_035447.2, on the reverse strand, counting down.
ATAAGTTATAAATAAATAAGTTACAAGTTTAATATGATATATAAGTATTATGTTACTCAAGTCAAATTGTTTTAAATTACTATGTCTTGTTTTTAAAAAAACTCCTCACGGCTTTGATTATCGATTCATTTGACAGACCGTTCGATTCCTATTCTAATCATTTAGTTTCATGTCATGCGATAGTTTTTCTGTTAAGTTGTACTCATTATCGCATGTTCCAATATATGTTCCGTTCTGTTCTGAAAATAAGTTTTATAAGTTATGTGAATAAGACCATTTGTACTCTGATACCCTGAGTATCGCTTCTCGTGGAGTGTCCCACGAGCATGTTGTTGTGGCATCAACATCATGTGCTCCATCCGTGACGGAGAGATCAGTTCACGGCGTCTCTTAAGTACAAGTGTGGTACATAAGGCTATTAGGAGGCGTATGGATCGATCCTAGGATTTAAGTATAAGTATAAGGAGGTGGATAACGGGTATGCCAATTCGCCATCTCATGTGATAATTATGCAGGAGTAGCTACCTGTGTATTGTCACGTTTTAAGTTTGCTCATGGGTACATCCGTAAGATATGATTATGAAATTAAGTTATTTGCATCGTCAAGTTCCATCCGGTTATCAAAATAAAATAAGGTTTTGTTTTCCTCTATCCGCACACTGGGCAAAACTTTCGAAATTTTGCTCAGACGTACGTTTTTTGTTGTTGTTGTTTTCTTCTTTACGTCAGGTTATCAAGACAAGCTGGGACAGAAAATGGAAGAGTGCTCGAGTGTTTAGAAAAGACGGTAGAAATAATTATAATGGATTAGATATCCTTCATTAAGCTGTAAAGCCTTGTAATACATTTAAGTATAAATGGAATTATGTTTTTGATCTGACTACTGTTATAGTGACACGCCGGCCCGTTCCGGGACGGGGTGTTACAGCTATGGTATCAGAGCAAAGGCTCTTTCCTGTAGAAAACTTGAAGATAGTAATTAAGACCTGTGAGGAATGGGTAGATATCTATGATAGGATTCAACTTGATATCTCATTTGGTTTAACTCCTATGTCTATTCTTATAGATGTCTATGTAGGAAGTATCAGTACTAATAGTCACTCTAAGTATCTGTAAGTCTCTATTGACTTTTCGTACGGTAAGATATTTTATTAAGATACGTTATAAAAGGACCATTAGGGCACATATATAAGGTAATTGACAAGTATAGTCATGACCTTAGTTATGAATTTCAGATACACATGTGTGATTAGGAGATTTTGGTTATATAAGTTAGCAACTCTGCTAGGAAAGTTTCGTTTCTGTTACTTATGCATTAGGTTATATTCTTATTTGAAAAATTTCGAGGACGAAATTTCTTTTAAGGGGGTAATAGTTGTAATGCCCCTAAATTTAAAATCATTAACCACTAGAAAACCCTAATTAAGACACCCAAGTAATTCTGCACCAACCCTAAAATTTTCAGAATCATCAGAATCAGGATCAGGGTCCCTAAAACTCAGGGGGGGGGGGGTAAAACCTAGTTGACGATTATCTTCATAAAAACGTTGTCTAAATGCTATTGGCCGAATCGTCGACTCAGCAAGCCTAGTTAGGGACGTGGCTACCTATAGAAAATAGGTTACCCCTCGCGTAGCGCGACGACCATAGGGGGTACCCCTCGCGCTACGCGACAGGGTCAAATTTCGGGTATAAATAGAGGAGTCTGGGACTTGAAATTGGGCACTTGAACGACGAGAAAACTCTCTCTGTAGGCTGAGATATCGTCGAAACAGTCCAACAACACACACCGATCTCGAATCGCTGCCGCAATCAGGGCAATAACTCGATCGCTATTACGATTCAACATCCGATCGATTATAACTATCCGACGATTGTCCGAGTGCTGCTCAAAATTGAGCTTATACTTTATTGTTCATCGTGATTTCGACTTGAATATTTGAGTGCTGTTCGAATTCGGACTATGCTCTGTTATTCGTTGTGAATCCGATCGAATTATTAAGTATTATACTTTGTCGTTTGTCGATAATTCGATAAATGAGTTGAAGTATTGCACTTGTTAATTGTTGTGAAGGTTTAATCTCGTGAGTTATCGTCAAAGCTGTATTAGTAAATTACCTAGTTGTGTGCAAATTAGGTTAAGAGGATAATCAGTAAGCTAAACTCTGTCCGTATGAATCTACAATTGGAAACAAGGTAGCATCACTTGGAAATTTTAAGGTACGGATAGGTTCCTTCCTTTCGATCTATGTTGTTTTTATAAAAGATCCCTTCTTTCGATTTATGTCGTTTGAATATAAGAATTCCGTATTAAGATTAAGTTATAAGTATAAGTTCTGGATGGATAGAATTCCTTTCTATCGATTTATGTCCGTTGGGTACGGGTAGAATCCTTTCTTTCGATTTATGTCGTTTTTATACGAATCCCTTATTTCGATTTATGTCGTTTTTATAAGAACCCTTTCTGTCGATTTATGTCCGTTGGGTACGGATAGAATCCCTTTCTTTTGATTGATGTCGTTCCTGAATTTAAGTTCCATATTAAGATTAAGTTATGAAATAAGTTATAGATTCCGTATTAAGATTAAGTTATGAAATAAGTTATAGATTCCGTATTAAGATTAAGTTATGAAATAAGTTATAGATTCCGTATTAAGATTAAGTTATGAAATAAGTTATAGATTCCGTATTAAGATTAAGTTATGAAATAAGTTATAGATTCCGTATTAAGATTAAGTTATGAAATAAGTTATAGATTCCGTATTAAGATTTAGTTATGAAACATGTGTTGAAAGTTACAAACGTTTTGAAAAGGTTTTGTTTTACATCAGTTATTTAGAAAATGGTTTATTACAAGTTTCATTTCCTACTCTAGTGGTTCCTTATTAACGAGTCAAGGTTTTATCTTGTTTCGTTTAATAAACCACATTTTGGGGACGAAATTGTCAAGATAGGATTGATAACCATACCTTGATGACTGGTTCCACTCTTATATTTTCAATCTCGCCAAAGATTCGTATTTTACAAGTTACAAGTTAAATACCTTAAGACTTATAAGTTATAAATAAATAAGTTACAAGTTTAATATGATATATAAGTATTATGTTACTCAAGTCAAATTGTTTTAAATTACTATGTCTTGTTTTAAAAAAAAACTCCTCACGGCTTTGATTATCGATTCATTTGACAGACCGTTCGATTCCTATTCTAATCATTTAGTTTCATGTCATGCGATAGTTTTTCTGTTAAGTTGTACTCATTATCGCATGTTCCAATATATGTTCCGTTCTGTTCTGAAAATAAGTTTTATAAGTTATGTGAATAAGACCATTTGTACTCTGATACCCTGAGTATCGCTTCTCGTGGAGTGTCCCACGAGCATGTTGTTGTGGCATCAACATCATGTGCTCCATCCGTGACGGAGAGATCAGTTCACGGCGTCTCTTAAGTACAAGTGTGGTACATAAGGCTATTAGGAGGCGTATGGATCGATCCTAGGATTTAAGTATAAGTATAAGGAGGTGGATAACGGGTATGCCAATTCGCCATCTCATGTGATAATTATGCAGGAGTAGCTACTTGTGTATTGTCACGTTTTAAGTTTGCTCATGGGTACATCCGTAAGATATGATTATGAAATTAAGTTATTTGCATCGTCAAGTTCCATCCGGTTATCAAAATAAAATAAGCTTTTGTTTTCCTCTATCCGCACACTGGGCAAAACTTTCGAAATTTTGCTCAGACGTACGTTTTTTGTTGTTGTTGTTTTCTTCTTTACGTCAGGTTATCAAGACAAGCTGGGACAGAAAATGGAAGAGTGCTCGAGTGTTTAGAAAAGACGGTAGAAATAATTATAATGGATTAGATATCCTTCATTAAGCTGTGAAGCCTTGTAATACATTTAAGTATAAATGGAATTATGTTTTTGATCTGACTACTGTTATAGTGACACGCCGGCCCGTTCCGGGATGGGGTGTTACACTTGTAACCTTTTTGAATGCAGAAAACATGTCGCAATTTGTTTTTACTAAACACGTCAAACACACATTAACATTCATGATTTAAAAACTTATCAGGTGTTTTTACAAAAGTGGTAAACCAGGTACCATAGTTATTCATAGTTACATATACAAAAGAGAAAAGACTATCCAAACAAAAATGATAATTCATGAGGCTTCGATATCCAATCACCAATCCAGACATTATAACGACATCATGATTTAGAATCAATAGTACTGGTAAAATAAAGAGTGATTGCAAGTTTTGTCCTTTATCTTTATTTCATTTTTAGGCGATGTCCTTTGTATTTAAAATTGATGAGTTTTATACCTTTTATTTTAAAATGATATGCGTTCTATCCTTTAGGCCTAACCCAGTTTATTTTTCCAGTTAAATGTGACCACGTGCAGGTCACATGAGGGCAAAAATGTCATTTCCTACTCACTGGACATTTTCCCCCAATATAAACCATCCCAAACCCTAGTTCTTCACATTTCCCCCAAAAGCATTTCCCTTTCCCCAGCATAATCTAGTATTGTCTTATCTAGTATTGTCTACTAAGTATCATATCATATCGTATCATATGATACTATACAATACGATACTATACTATACTATAGAGGACATATTTTACAATTATACTATACTAAACCTTTAGGCATGCATCTAAATAACACGATAAATTTTTTACAATGTTTGCTAAAACACGATTAATTTAACATTGTTTTTTTTTTATTTAAAAACATTACTTAAATTTTTATAAAACTTTGTTAAAACAATAAATATTATATAAAAATGTTTGTAAAAAAACTCTTTCTATACGTATCCTATAGGTCCATTCAAGGCCTATGTAGGATCCAATATGTTCGTATAAATGTATACGAGGCATGTATATGTCTATATAAGGCCTATAGGCCCCGTATAGCCCAATCGACAGACATGATATGACATTAGTAGTCTATCTTGAAAGATGGTACAAAGGGTTAGACTACACGTTGTGGAGCCGTGAGCGGGGGCGCCAGCGGGATGCCATTGTGGCTCGCGAACACAACAGTGTCAAGCGAGTGGGCGTGAGAGGGCTAGCGACACATTATGATCGTTGGGACGTGTGGGATTTCGAGCCAAGGTTTTAAATTAAAAAAATACAAAAATTCTGTAAATAACCACCAAATACCCATATTTCTCCCATATTCTTTAAAAAAAATCTCTTATTCCTTACTCACATAAAATGGAATGGAATGCATTTTCTTCATCCGATTCTTCCGAAAAAGACGATCTCATTATTGAAGCGGGTAGGATAATAGTTAACTACTTGGTTGAGCGGTCTCAAAGGCGACAATGGCTAACGAGACAACCACCACTTGATTGTGATCGAGAGGGAGCTAACGAAACATTGATACGTCACTATTTTAGTCTAGATCCCGTTTACGATGAAAAACATTTTTGGCGATGTTTTCGAATGAGTAGACAATTATTTATGCGTTTAGCGAATGATTTGTCGGAGCGATATCATTTTTTCTTGTCAAGATATATATATCTTTACTTAAATTATATTTTTTAGAATTTTAAGTTTAAATTTGACAACGAATGTTTAAATTATATATCTTTACGTAGGGACCATATCCATTTACTCACGAAGATATTTGCGTAAACCGACATTGTATGATATCCAACACATATACGAGGTTCAGGTGAAAAACATGGTTTTCCCGGAAGGCTCGGTAGCCCCGACTGTACGCATGTTGGATGGGCTACGTGTCCTAGGGCTTGGCATGATCTTTTGTTTTGGCATGCGTTTTTTGGAGTTGCTGAGTCAAATAATGACCTAAATGTTATCGATCAATCCCCAATATTCGATGACATTATTGACGGGATTACGCTAGCACAATCGTTTTATGCAATCGTGGAACATTTCAAGTACGGCTACTACCTGGTTGATGGTATTTACAACGAGTGGTTGACACTTGTTCAAGCTTTTTCATCTACAATTGATGACAAGCGAAAGTACTTCACAAAGAAGCAAGAATCAACAAGAAAATATATTGAAAGATTGTTTGGAGTTCTAAAGAACATATATGACGCGAGAGAAAATAATGGACATCATCTACACATGTCTAATTCTACATAACACGATTCTGGAGGACCAAGGTATGATTATTTATCCAAACTACCAAGGTGATGTCCCATGGGGTGAATCGACAATCACTAATGAACAAATTTAGAAAGAATAAACATAAAATAAAAAAAAGGAAAATTCGCTAAAGCCTCTACTCACCTGGACTACAACAGGGTTAGGTGGCTTTAGCATGGGCTTTTATCAGCACCACCGGGTGGTGCAATATTACAAAATAAATTTGTGTGTGAGCTTACTAGCGTTTAGAATAATCTACAAGCTTTTAGGGAAAAAAATGACTATTTTAACCTCTAAAGATAATGAACTTTTTAGTTATGTCTATTTTGATCATTTTATATATTTTAGAGTAAACTGCCATTTCGGTCCCTGTGGTTTGGGCAATTTTGCCATTTTAGTACAAATCTCAAACTTTTTAAATCTGGGTCCCTGTGGTTTGCGTTTTATTGCCATTTTAGTCCAAATCTCAAAAACTCTCATTTTTTACTGTTCCACCATCCCTTTTTTGTCTTTATCTGCAGGGGTAGTTTTGTCCATTTAATTTTCATTAAAACAATTTCTTTATTAAAAAACCCCACAAATATAAACACCCCCTATCAGTTCCCAATTACATCAAAACCCTAAAATTAACTTCAGCCGCCGTCCCGTCTTCTTTTTTTCAGATGAAACAATGTCTCCCGACAACAATCAGACGACGATACAAGTTAAAACAATCAGACAATCAGGAAGATGGAGGTCCGATACAGGAAGATGGAGGTGGTGGTCGCCGGAGATGTTGCAGGTTACCGGTGAAGTTCAGAGACGATGATGATGACGATGAAAAAGACTGATGATGGACGCAACAGTTACCGGAGAATGCGGTGGTCGGAGTGGTGGTTATGATGGTGCGACGGTGAAGGTGACGGTGGCCGGAGGACTCGTCGGAGAAGATGAAAATAGATGGTGATTATGAAAGTTGCAGGTTAACGAGATCGACGAAGACGGTGATGGTGAACATTGAAGATGAAGAGTTCGGAGATGGTTCGATGACCGGAGATGATGACGGACGGTGATAGAACGGTGACATGTGTTACAGGTTCCGGTGATCGGTGGTCTGAGTTCGCGTCGGAGAACAGTGATCAGTGAACGATGAACGATGATGAATATTAAGAGGTTCTCAGTGAGGTTGAGGCTCCACAAGTGCAAACTACCATTGTCGTTACTTCGATCTCCTGTGGGTTAGGGTTTTTTTGGGGTTGATCTCTTGTTAGGGTTTCCGCTTGGGAGGTTGAAGATGATGATGTAATTGGGAACTAATAGGGGGTATTTATATTTGTGGGGTTTTTTAATAAAGAAATTGTTTTAATAAAAATTAAATGGACAAAATTACCCCTGCAGATAAAGACAAAAAAAGGATGTTGGAACAGTAAAAAATGAGAGTTTTTGAGATTTGGACTAAAATGACAACAAAATGCAAACCACAAGGACCCAAATTTAAAAAGTTTGAGATTTGGACTAAAATGGCAAAACTGCCCAAACCACAGGGACCAAAATGGCAGTTTACTCTATATTTTATTAAAAGTTCCAGCTACTCTGTTAAACACCTAAAAAGCTACCGTCGTCCAGCCACACGTCACCCGCCACCGGCTAACAACTTCCAGCAACCAGCTACTTTTGAGTTTTGCCAGCATACCCTAAGCTAGAGGTGTACAAAAAAACTGATTTTAGAATCGAAACCGGAAAAAAAAAACGAAATCGGTTTTTTTTAACCGGTTTTTTTAACCGCCAGTTTTTATACCGGTTACTATTCTTGACTTCAAAAACCGGTTATTAAAAAACCGGTTAAAACCGGAAAAAACCGGTTTTTTGGGAAAAACCGGTCCCAACCGGTTATACTGGTTATTGTTTTGGACCTCAAAAACCGGTTAGTAACCGGAACCGGTTATAAAAAAAAATCGGTTTTTATTTTGTGTGAAAAAACCGAAACCGGTTTTTGAAAAAAAACCGATTTGTACACCTCTACCCTAAGCCACAAATAGTCTGAGTGGCTGTTTGGTAGCGTCTTACGGTGTGTTCCCGAGTTAAAAATCCCTCCCCTTCCCTCCCCTCCCCTCCCCTCCCCTCCATGTCTTTCCAAATTGGAAAGACTATTTTCAGGCAAAAAAAAACCCCATTTTCCCTCCCCTCCCCCTGTTAAGTGGATCTCTGGAACACCATTTTCCCTCCCCTCCCCTCCCCTCCCCCTGTTAAGTAGATCTCTGGAACACAGCGTTAATGACCATTCAGATGCTACTCTTAATGGTTTAAAACCTCTGAATGAATAAGAGGTAACCTCGAATGGTTAAGAGGTAACATCTGAATGATAAATCATCACATGTCACATTCTTCTACCTCCTTATTGGTAAAATTCTTAATGGTTCTTAATGACCAGATGAGAGGCTACCAAACAGTCCTGAGATCGGTGTACTTGCAGAAAAAAGAAAAAAAAACCCGAAAACATAGAAAAAATGGCTATATGCGTTTATCAAGGAATGGAATGGAATCAAAGCAGATCTGGAGATGGGCGATTGGTGGTGTAGGCAGGTCGATGAGCACGTAACAGAAAGTCATCATATATCTAATAATATTTATTATATTACCACTACCAAAGAGGAATAACATACACTTGATCATTCACAGAAAAAAAAAGTTAGATCATTCACAGAAAACTCCGATGGGCGGCGGCGGCGGAGTCCGTGGTATCCTGCTTGACAGCTCAGCAATCTTGAGCTCCGACACACTTCACACCGGAGCTGATTATTTACTTCGCAAGCTTCGATATTCTAACATTCCCACGGTAAATAAATCTGTTTCTTCATTGATGATATTAACTAACCCTCAAAGAGTTGTAATCAAGCCTTCATTGCATGTGGGTAAGGAATTAGTTATTGGGTTTGTGGGAAAATGAGGGTTTTTTTTTTTTTTTTTTTTTTTTGTGTGTGTGTGTATGGTGGGGTGGGGGGGGGGGCAATTGGTATAGCTTAGGGCTACCGACCCCCGAACTTTTCGCTCAGTAGTGGAGAGTATGTAGTTTTTGTATAGAAATTTTTGGGAATATATACGTTTTTTACCCCCGGTTTTATAGAAAATTTTGGGTATATACGTTTTCGACCCTCCGGTCGAGAATCTCAAGCTTTTCCACTGTGTGGGGGGTTGCATTTTTCTATCGTTTATGAAAAAGGGGTTGCAGCGCAGCTTGTTGGCGGTTTACCTGTCATTCTTATGTGATTTTTCTATCGTTTATGAAAAGAGTTGAATTTTTGAAGTGATATTTTTTGAGATGAGAAATCAGAATTGGATGATCAATTGCTGAAGTTGCTGGATTATTTCATTGCATTTGAGACAATAAATGATCCTAAAAGTGAAATCGGAACAGTTGATAAAAACACTTGAAATTGCATATGTTTAATTGTTGGTTATTGTTTTGTGCAGGGGTTATTGTATGCGGTGGATCTTACGGAGGCGAAGGTAGTAAGTACTATGTTTTGATGTTTTTCCATCGATTGGATCGGATATGTTTTGTGTGTTAGACGGGCTTTAGACGCCAATAGGATGCCTTCTTTTTGTTTATGTTAAGTTCTTAATAGTTTCTTGGTTTAAAAAAGTGCGCCTAAGACGCGCCTAGGTGCAGGGCGACCTAAGGCGCAAACCTTTGCGCCTTGTGTGACATAAGGCGCACAATGTACAAAGGGCGCAGGTGAGGCGCACTTTTTAGGGTAACAATTGACCTGAGGCGCAGGTGAGGCAACCACGCCTTTTGTACATGGTTTGTTTTCGTGCATCTAAGTGTTGTACAACAGGCATTTTATGTTGTACATTTATGTTTTTTTTTTCATTTTAAAACATATATAAAGCTTAATTATAGCTAAATCATAGGTAGGGGATGCTAAAAACCTATGGGATATATAAAACCTGGAAGCAGTCTCTCTATTCCTAGTCCTACGAGGTAGAGGTAACGATGTCTACATCTTACCCTCCTCAGACCCTACCTTAGCTTTGCTATTGGTGGGATTTACTGAGTATGATGATGATGACTTTGCGCCTTGCATACGAAAAGCTCACCGCTTTTGCGCTTTGCGCCTCGGTTTTAGACCTCGTCGCTTTTGTGCGCTTCACGCTTTTTTAAACCAAGAATAGCTTATGCCTTGCAAAGATTAGTCTATACAAACAAACAAACAAACGTACACAGTAAAATATGGGTCATCTTTCATCTCTAATGAGCCAATCGGTTTAAGTTTTATGAAAAAAAAAAAAGAGCTAAAATGGTAAAGGGTGAAATGGCAGAACCCAAAGCGTTTGCGTATGAATAAAACCTCCTATATCCCTTTATCTAAGATAATTTGATTATCGTTGTTTTAATATAGTTTTTTATAATCATATTTAACACGTATTTATAGAATCTCAAAGTAAGGACTAACTAGTGTTTGCGGGTCAACAAGAGCAAGTGGTATTAACTCAGGATTTGATATCTAACTGCTTAAATGTGCTTACTATAGGTAAGCCTTCTTGAGAAGCTGGCACACGAATACTCACTCGAGCGTTTCGTATACAATCCATCGTGCATGGACGACACTGTAAATGCGGTTTCTTTGGCTTGGAAGAACAACGGTGCCACTATTTTGCACGTGGTTTCAAACGACAACGAAGGACTTGTTCCAAAATCCTTGAATTCTGACTGGATAAATGTGGTTGTAAGTAAGTAACTAAGTGTCCCAAATATAACCCGTTTCCCCAAAAATGGGTTAATTCAATGATCTACCTGTGCGTTAGATGTTGATGGCGATGGTACAAGCAAGAATTTAAGTGGGATCGTCATAGAGAAGCTAGAAGAGTTGCCTCTAACTATCTGTGAGTTGAATAGGAAGGTGATAATCCAGTTTTTTTCCGCTATTCTTTATGACAATTTTTTTGTAAAGTAAGGCGCTTTAAATGTTCCTAGTATTAGGGGTGTTCAGAAGTCGTTTCGAATTCGAAAAATTCGAAATTTGTTTAAATTCGATTCGATTATCAAGAATCCGTTTCGATTAAAAGAATTCGAATCAATTCGAGTTAAGTAAATCGAATACGAATCGAATACGAATTTATAATTTCAAATTCGATTCGATTCGAAATTCGAATAAAAATTATACATTTTTATTTATTATTTTTATATATAATGCATATATAACTTTTATTAAGTTATACTATAAATTATTTTCAAATTTGTTTCCAAGTATTAAAATTACCCATTACCAAACCCACTACATGACCCATAACTAAAACCTAAGTAACAAATCTATCAATAGATTTATAACCCTATAAATATTAACTTTTAATGTGGTGTGGTTATTCCCGACTTCTCGTTTTGAATTTTAGACTTATGGTATTTTATTTGGAACTTTTTAATGTGATATCGTGCTTTATGGCTGCTTTAAAATTTATGTTTCATTTTGATAGGTTTTATATGTTTTTAAAGAATCTGAATTAAATCGAATTTATTCGAATTCGATTCGAATTCGAATTCGAATTCGAATTTTTAATCGAATACGAATTGGTTTTTTTATTCGAATACGAATTCGAATCGAATTCGGTAAGTTTTAATCGAATCGAATACGAATTCAAGGAAAAAAAAAATTATTCGAATAATTCGAAAATTCGATATTCGATTCGATGAACACCTCTACCTAGTATATCGGGAAAACTTATTGTTACTTTGTTAGAGAATGATGTTGATTTTGATACCATCATAGGTGGAAAAAATGGGCAAATGTAATCAGTGGCGAAGCTTGACCCGAATAACCGGGGGGGGGGGGGGGGGGGGGGTCGAAAACGTATATACCAAAAAAATTCTATAGAACCGGGGGTCGAAAATGTATATACCCAAAAATTTCTATACGAAAACTACATATATAACACTACTGAGCGAAAAGTTCGGGGGGACGGGCGCCCCTCCCCGCCCCCTCTATACTTCGCCACTGAATGTAATGGGTTAAAAATAGATTCGACTCAAAACGGGTTGGGTTGAGTGTTGACAAAAACTATAATAAAAATGATCCATTTTTTTTTCTAGTAAAGCAAATTTAGAATGTCGTAGACACTTGAATATGTTACGGGTGAAAAATATCCCAAATTAGTGCATTTCACATACAATGGGTTGAAATTTTCTCGAGTCTAGTGACTGTAGATAGATTTATGATAGAGTAAATTACGTTTTTGGCTCCTGTGGTTATATCACTTTTACTATATTAGCCCAAAATAAGAATTACATATCTGCCCCCATGGTTTCTATAACCAGTGGCGGATCTAGGATTCCGACCAAGTGGGAACGTTTTATAAATAGGCGGTAACGAAATCGAAAAAACGTCAAATTTTTCCAAAATTTACACTAAAAACGTCAAAAATTTTCCGACCAAGCGGTAGCGGAGGCTACCCCTTGGTTCTATATATATCCGCCCCTGCTATAACTAACCATTTTGTCCCCCAAGTCTAGAGATCATGGGGGCCAAAATGGTTAGTTATAGAGACCATGGGGGCTAAAATGGTTAGACTTAGGTGCCAAAATGGTTAGTTATAGAGATTATGGGGGCCAAAATGGTTAGTTATAGAGACCATGGGGGGCAGATATGTTAAAAATTCTTATTTTGGGCTAATATAGTAAAAGTGATATAACCACAGGGGCCAAAAACGTAATTTACTCTTTATGATATTATCAGAGCACTGATTTTCTGTAAAGTTTGTTGAATAGAAAGATACTGATCTGTGTTTGTTTGTGTGTCCACCTTATGACCCGTGTTCATTCATTGCTTGATCATGTATATAAGTTAAATATTGAATGCCAAAAATAATCTGTAATAATGTTTCTTTTTGTTCTTTGCTTTCAAGCAGTGTAGTGAGGATAATGTGGTTGTGGGCTATATTATGAAGCCTTCTCGTGAGGAAGATTTTGCGAAGGTGAGTCCTTTTCGCTTTTAAATAGCAAAAAATTGCCTTATTCAAAATAACATTGAAAAGTTCATAAGCTTGAGGAGGAACATTGATATGAATAATAAGAGTAAATTACAAAAATCGTCCTTTATGTATGTCACTTATTGCAAACTGTGTCCTTTGTCTTCAATAATTACAAAAAAACGTACTCGATGTTTGCAAACCCTTGTAAGTTATGTCCTTTAGCCCTAACTCAGTTTGTCTTTTTATGGTTAAATCTGACCAAATGGACCCCACATGAGGGTATTTTGGTTATTTTACTCTCATGTGAGGTTCATTTGTTCAGATTTAACCACAAAAATACCCTCGTGTGGGGTCCATTTGGTCAGATTTAACCATAAAAAGTTAACTGTGACCAAATGGACCCCACATGAGGGTATTTTGGTTATTTTACTCTCATGTGAGGTTCATTTGTTCAGATTTAACCACAAAAATACCCTCGTGTGGGGTTCATTTGGTCAGATTTATCCACAAAAATTAACTGAGTTAGGGCTAAAGGACATAACTTGCAAGGGTTTGCAAACATCGAGTACGTTTTCTGTAATTATTGAAGACAAAGGACACAGTTTGCAACAAGTGACATACATAAAGGACGATTTTTGTAATTTACTCGAATAATAATAGACAGAAGATTACTTTTTATCAATTATGGTATACCTTGTTAACATTTTTTGTTTGCAGAGAGGTGCATTTCCACTAAACCCTACGGAAAATGGGTTGATATTTTTGCCTCTAACATTTGACCTCCCGATGCTATATCAGTTGAAAAAAGTGGACATTGTTATCCATAAAGCAACTGATGAAATTTCTTCAATCGAAAGAAGCAATTCTTGTGATCACTCTGGTAACATTATTTACACCACCAGAATGCTAGAGTTACAGAGGTAAAAACTCTCTGTAATTCTGATTTTTGTAGCCTCGGTTTCAGTTCACCTTCATCAGTAGTTGACGCTCAACGAGTATATAACTTGTCTAGTAAATATATATTGACCTACGGGTGTAAATTTCTGACATGACACGAACCTATCATGAAATTCGCGGATTTGGGTTTAGTCCAAGTGGGTTCGGGTCAGTTTCAGGTTGAACCCGCGAACCCGTTTAGCTAAAAGGGTCGGGTTCGGGTCAACCCGTTTGAGTTGGCGGGTTGACCCGGTTAACCTATTTATATTATATTATACTTTTTACAATATGTTTTATGTCATAAATTAAATTGCGTGTGTATTTTATGCCATAATTATGACTTAATAAAAGAAACTGACATAAGATTATATAATTTAAATGTAGAGTAAACTTCCGTTTTGCTCCCTGTGGTTTGGTCACTTTAACGGTTTTGCCCCAAACCTTTAAAAATAGCCATTTTACTCCCTGATGTTTTGGTTTTGTTGCCAGTTTGCTCCCTGCAGGGAGCAAAATGGAAAAACAAACAATTTGGATGGAGTTAGAGGCGGGGAGCAAACTGACAATAAAACCGAAACATCAGGGAGTAAAATGGCTATTTTTAAAGGTTTGGAGCAAAACCGTTAAAGTGAACAAACTACAGGGAGCAAAACGGAAGTTTACTCTTAAATGTAATTGTATTATATACATTGTGTTTCTTTTTAGTAAAAATAACATTTGTGTTCGGGTCAACCCGCGAATATTCAGGTCGTGTCTGGGTTCATATGTATGACACGATTTTCGGGTCAAGTTGAACCCGCCAACCCGTGAACACGACCCGTTTAGCACCCCTGACCTAAATACATTTACATGTATAAAGAATTAATCAAAATGGTATTGAAGTTATCTTAATAACAATTTCATACAGTGATATCTTATAAATTCGCTTGTGCATTAGGTATATAGGTGAACTGCCAGATTGTTGTGTGATCGATCCATTTGACAACATTTTTCCAGTTGTGGACCGATTGAAAGTTCAAGAAATCCTACTGGGATTGGCGAATCTCAAAACCGAAAGCCGACACAAAATCAGAGGCGCTTACTTTTTGCAGGTTGTCTGCATTATAAATATAGAGAAAGTATAATGTACTTCACGGCTTAACATACATTTCATCAACTTAACGTGCGTGATTATCCATCCTATGCGTGATTATCACTAAAAAACTGATCCCATGCGTGATTATCTGTTCCCATGCGTGATTATAGCCCTGATCTGACGGTTACCATTGTCGCCTACGCGAAGTATGATAAGCCGTGAAGTATGTTAACCGCACTCTATAAATATATATGTATTATATATTTGTCTGTTTTCTGCATGATACTGTTTTAGTCCACTCTAGCATTAATTAGTTGTTTGCAGGTTGATAACTTTGAGGATGTTCAATTCGAACAACGGCTGCACGAAGCTAAGTTATCCCTACCAAGTATCGTAAAACCTCAAGTTGCTTGTGGTGTAGCCGAGGCACACAGTATGGTAAGACGATGTTGACTCTGACTTAGGGGTTGTTTGTTTACCTCTTAATGAGACTCTTAATGGTTCAGACCTCTTACTGGTTCAGCACTTAATGGTTCAGACTGTTTGTTTCACGAGCAAATGTCTGAACCCTCTGAATGGTTAAGCATTATACAGAGTCTGAATGGTTAAGACCTCTAATTTGAATTGGTCAGACATTTGCCTCTGAACCGTTAAGCATTATACAGGCTTTTAATGGTTCAGACATCTTACTGTTTCAGCACTTAACCATTCAGATGTTGCCAAACAGCCCCTTAGTTTTCGAAATAAGTGAATTTATCATGCGTTGACTAAAGACGTTGACTTTGCCTTTCATGGTCATAATAGAGGTTGTTGACGTGACATTATGTAGTATCTTATGTTATCTCATTTTTCCAACGGACTTATGTAGTATTTGACAGGCCATTGTCTTTAAAGCGGTTGACTTTTTGGGTCTGAGCGTTCCTCTTCCAGCAGTTGTTCAGGTATGCAATCTAATGTATTAATTGTTTACGATATACAAGATCGATGGATAATAAAGTCGTGTTGTCATTCATTGCGTCTAATGAATCGCAGGAATACGTGGATCATTCGTCAACTCTTTTCAAGATGTATGTGTTGGGGGAAAAGGTATTCTATGCAGTCAAGAATTCGACGCCGAATGCTGATATTTTGAAGAACTCGTCCGAGAAAAATGGATCTAAACCTCTGCTCTTCGACAGGTACTCGACTTCATCTTTGTTCGCCAAATCCATCTAACAGTATTTGTCAAACATCTTCATGTTTTTTTCTTATTCGCAGTTTAAAATCTCTGCCTATCGACGGCTCTAAGATGAAAGAACAGCCCGATCTTGATATTGAGCTTGTTACCGGTGCTGCAACTTACCTTAGAAGGGTTCTCGATCTTACCATCTTTGGCTTTGATGTTGTTGTGAGTCACCTTCTATATATTAGTCATTGGTTTTTCGTTAAAGAGGTCTTCATTTGCAGTAAAGAATAGGGCTGTAAACGGGCCGAGCCGAACCGAACCGAACCATGGGCTCAGGCTCGGCTCGTTTAAAAATCGAATCGAGCCGAGCCGGCTCGTTTAAAACCGAGCTGACTTCAAGCCGAGCTTTTTTCGAACTTTTTTCGAGCGAGCCTCGAGGGAACTTTTTAAACAGAATAGTAATTTTAAGCGAACTATAAAATGAACAAGAAAAGATTTATTGTTACTTACCATAATCTATATCTTTTAAATCAATATTAATAATTAAAACTATAGCTTAACAATCTATTTCTTTCTATAAAAAAGTAACCATATTACTAATTAAACAACATTGCTTAGATATATTAGAATATATGTATATAAACACACACTCACACACATAATTTGGGGTTTAATTTAAACGTGCCAAACAAGCGAGCCAACGGGCCTACTAATGAGCGAGCCACGAACCGAACCTACTTTGGCTCGGGCTCGGCTCGTTTACAAACCGAGCTGAGCCGAGCCAGCTCGTTTAAAACCGAGCTGACTTCGAGCCGAGTCTTTTTCAAACTTTTTTCGAGCGAGCCTCGAGCCACGGGCTTTTTAAACAGCCCTAGTAAAGAATGAATTTTTTTTTTTTTAATCAAAACGTTTGACGTGTTGGCATTTGTTATCACGGAAGCTTTTAGTTTATTTAAAACTTAAATCATGACATTGCTTAAATCCTTGTTTACATTTGATCAGATTCAGGAGGGGACACGAGACCATGTTATTGTCGATGTAAATTACTTGCCATCGTTTAAAGAAGTGCCAAATGAAATTGTGATTCCTGCATTTTGGGACGCTATCAGAATGAAGTATCGTCTGAGAAAGGGTGTCCGCGTTTAATGTATTTGGTTGTAAAATAATATAAATTACGTAAGCTGAAGTATTTTATTTTCATGACTATGTATCGTTGATTTCGTTTAGCGAGAACTAGCCGGAGGTGGCAAATGGAGTTGGTGATAAATTCTGGTACCCGGAAGGTGCAAGTTTTGATATGCAACGAAATGGGTTGGGTTGATCTGAAACACTTTTATCTTCTTTTTTTTTTTTGTTTGTTTTATGCATCAAAAATACTGTATTCGGCTAGTTTCTCGTTGTAGTGTGCACATTGAGAGTATCATTGCCGAGCAGAACGGATTGGGTAACGGGGCGTTTTTAGTACAGGCCGATACGAGTACTTTGACTTGCTGCTAACCCTTTTAAATCCAATTCTAGAAAGGAAAAAAGTTCTATAAACGGTGGAAATGTTATGAATATATTTATTATTAATATTAATGTGGTTATCAACACCAAAAATAGATTAGCTTTCTCTCTAAGTTTTGTACATCTATATATACCACTATTCTATCTCAATTGTAAATATGTCTATCAATGAAATATCAATCTCTTTCTCTCTACATCTCTTTCTCTCATGGTTTGCTAGTAGGTCGTCGTTTCACAACACGTTATCAGCACGAAAGTGCTCTCACCAAAACCCATAAATTTTGAGCCGTCGCCACGGTCGGCTACACGTTTCGAAGTGGACCTGATACATTGCATCTCCCGTTGTTCTGGATTTGCTTCTGCAAATAATCAAGTTAACAATTTATAAGATTCATTTGTAATATATCCTATCATTTATGCATGCACTAAAATATGTAGTGAAATCAATCTTTGATGATGCATTAACTGGAATATTTTCTTTTGTTGTGAGCGATGAGCAGTAAGTGATATGATCGTTTGTTTAGAGCTTTGTATGAAAAACTAAAGATACAATTTAAAAGAAAAAGAATCCTTTGCTGCTTTTGCATGTCGGTGGTTTGCTTTGTGTGTTAGTAATAATATTATCAGTTGGTATTAATTGAGTGCAAACAAAAAAGAATAATTTTAAATAAGTAATAAGCGGTCCAATTACTAGAATAATTTTAAATAAGTAATAAGCGGTCCAATTTCCTTTGCTGCTTTTGCATAAGGGGATGAGCCTCATGAAGGATGGAGGGGAATGGAGGATGGGGCCCCACCTCATTATTTTATAATTTCTTATGTTTTAATTTAATAACCTAAGTTAATAAAAACTTTATAAAATTTAAAAAATACAACATAAAACAACATAAATAATTTCATTTCATAACATAAAAAAAATTACATTTCCTAAAAAAAATTACCAAAAAATAAAAATAAAAAATTACGTTTTGTAATTTCCTAAAAAAAAAAAAATACCGAAAATAAAAATTAAAAAAAAACCTACGACGTCCATTTTTTTTCACCTCTTCCTTAATCATCCGATAAACCTCGCGTTCATCCTCCGGAACCGAGTCGAGATCCAACCTCATAATCCTAAAATCTTCCGCTCGAGCATAGTCGGACGACACGGTTTTCTTGTGAGTATACTTTTCGGCCGCGAACTCTTTGAACGAACGGAATTCGTTTATCAAATCGTCCATTTTTTACGATGCCTTCTCGCCCCTACCTCCACTAGAGCCGCCACCTCCACTCGAGCCGGCCACTTTTCGCTTTCCGGCCGCTTCTTTTTTTGCTTTGTCCCTCCCGGGGGGACGTTCCGACTCGTGGACGGGCAACACATCCTCGTCATCTTCCGGGTCGTCGTTTATGTCGATTTGACAACGAGCGGTGGAGCCTCCCGCACTATAACTTCCGGACTCGGAAGTTTTAGTGCGTTTGGCCGTTGCGACCTCATTTGGAACCGGCTTCCATTTTTGTTCTTTCCTTACAACGTTCCATGCTCGGAAGTGCGGGAAAGGCGTTGGATTTTGAGAGTCCCACTTGGCGATAGCAAGGTTAAGAATGTCCTCGTCGTTACTCCCGCTAGGAGGAGAAAGGTAAATTTGGTTATAAATCGCGTTAAAGTTGTTGATGACCTTGCTCATTTTACGCCACTTGCCCGAGACGGATTCGACATCACGAGCCGGACCATGCTCCATAATCACGTTAAATCTATCCGTTGTCTTCTTCCAAAAACTACTACCCGATTGGTTGTTTCCTAAATTTTAAAAATTATTGCATTAGTAAAAAAAAAATTAAATTTAAATTAAAAGTTTGGTTCATACCGACTATCGGGCAAGTAGAGGCCTTAACAAACGCCATTGCTAGCGCCTCCTCTTCTACTTTCGTCGAAGGTCTCCCCTTTGCTCTCGGTTTTGGCGCGGTTTCGGGTTCAACCTTCTTTCCCTTCCCCTTGTTTTTTTTTGCGCGTGAGCTCTTGCGGTGGTGATTCGGGGACGACTTCTTCATCATCATCTTCAAGTTGAACCGGGGGTTGCGATTGCGATTGGAGTTGTTCAAACGTGTTGCGTTGCATGATTTGTTGGAGCGCTTGGTATTGTTGAACTTGTTGAAGTTGAGACATTTGTGAGAAGGCGTTGGGTGTTTGTTGGAAACCCGAAAAGGATCCATAGTCGGAGTGTAAGCGGGACTCGAAAAAAAATTAGGTTGGTTCGGATTGGGATTATTCGGGTTGGGGTTGTTTGGGTTGGGGTTGTTTGGGTTGAATGGATTCATGATTGGGAGAGAATGGTATAAAAATTATGGAGTGTTTTTATAAAAAAGGAAGAGAATTGGAGAAGAATGGGAGTAGAATGAGAGAGAATGGTATAAAAAAGGATTAGATTGTGGTATTTATTTAAAATGAAAATGATTTTTTTATTAAAAATGCCGTTATCAAACGGCTAGTTTTCAAAGGGATTGGATCGGCGGACCCGGCTGAGGGTCGCCGGGTGTGACGGGCCGAGCCCCAGGGGGGCGGTGTGGGAGTCCGGCGCCGGGCCTAGCCGGGCATCTGCCGACCCCCATACCTTCTAGTCTTACTAGCAGAGTAAGATGTACAATTTTGATTTATTAAACTATTGATTATTGATGATGATGATTCTAAATATATTTTGTAATTAAATTATGGAGTCGAACTTGAATTATGGATAAAGGATAACGATACTGATTTGAATATTGTAATAATTACTAAAATATAATCTTGTTATATGATGATGTTATTTTTGTTTGAAACTAAAATATAATCTTGTTATATGATGATGTTATTTTTGTTTGAAATCGTTAGTGGATTTGAACTCACAAATAAATTATTTACAATAACATGGTAAAACTTTTGTAAAATATTCCGGCTAATAATAAAAGATGGGTTAATAATTTTTATAAGATAAGTGAAAGACAAATTTTGGATTACTTTGGTTGGAATTTTTAATTCTTTTTTATCAATTATTTTTATCAAAAGCATGAACGTTAGTTTTTATATGTTGTTTTTTTTTTCAATTGACTCACTTTAAATCGTATCATTCTAGATTAACTTTTTTTGTTTATAAAATATGAAATCAAATCATTATATCGTTACAAATATAATTGAATTGGTATAAACAAAATTGGTTATATACTTTGAATATGTATAAATTAGTTGTAATTCTATCAGTGGCGGAACTAGAAGAAATATTCAGGGGTATCTCAATTTTTTTACAATACATTTATAGAACGGAAATTTTTTTACCTATATTACGGGGCAGGGCCGATCCTGAAAATTCAAGTGCCCTGGGCGAGCCAAAAAAAGGCCTTTAGGTCTTACCGAATTAAATTTTATAAACTAGTTTTTTTTTTAAGTTAGAGTAAAATGCACGGATAGTCCCTGTGGTTTTGCAAAATAACACCTATAGTCCCCAACTTTTGGAAATTACACCGGTGCTCCCTGTGGTTTGATAGTTTGTTACTCGGATAGTCCCGAGAATGGATGACGGTTAGTTTTCCCTGTTAAGTGGATGTGAAATGACAAATTTACCATTCATCTTCTTCACTCTATAAAAACAAAACAACTCCACCCTAACCTCACCCACCCCCACCTTTAATGGTGGTGGAAACAGAAAGATTAACAAAATCCAAACATGAATTCATGTTAGTTTTGTTATATACTATCCATTATGTACCTCAAAGATGGCATCCGGAGAAGATGAAAGGACTTGACACTCTAAATCTTTAATGGCAATATCTTTGGTCCCTTTGTATGTTACAACAGTGATCGTCTTTGACCACATTGAAAACTCGGTTTCCCACAAGGAAAGAGCACTGGAAGAAGCTATTATTAGAATAGGCTTATGTCATCCAGCAATGATGATACAAAAGAGACCACCTTAGCTAGCCGGTCCTGCAACGTTTATGTAATCGCTTGTTTGCGAAAAAACGATAATAATGAATGAATAATCCAAGAATTTCACCTGCCCATCAAAGAAAACAGTGTTTTGACCTCTGTTCTGATAATCACGAAGCTTGTTAACATAAGGAAGAACGTGATTAATGGTGGGGGGAGACGGAGAGAAAGGCGGGGGTGGGTGGGGTTGTTTTGTTTTATAGAGTGGAGAAGATGAAGGGTAAATTTGTCATTTCACATCCACTTAACGGAGAAAACTAACCATCATCCACTCCAGGGACTATCCGAGTAACAAACTGTCAAACCACATGGAGCACCGGTGTAATTTCCAAAAGTTGGGGACTATAGATGTTATTTTGCAAAACCACGGGGACTATCCGTGCATTTTACTCTTTAAGTTATTAGTATTTAGATTAACGAATCAATATTGAGCATATCACATTTGTGCTAGGCTTTATGAATTAATATTGGCAATTAATTTGGGCTTAATATCAGTTTCTAAAAAAATTTTTGAGGGGTGTCCTAGTAGCGGTTGAGGGGTATCCTTAGTATAAAAATCGGAAAAAAAAAATTTTTTTTACACTACCGCTTAAAAGTTGAGCCGTAGCCCGGGCTACGCCTACGACTATACTAAGTCCGCCCCTGAATTCTATATATATATATATATATATATATATATTTACCATCTTTTTATTTACCAACTAGTTTATAGACCCGTGTATAACACGGGTTCAAGGATATAAATTATATAACTTAACAATGTATGCATAATTATTTTTCGCAATTTGCTTATATATATGACCTAGATGTTTACTTTTTTTCAATCAAATATCGCAAACATATGATAGTCATATCATATTTAACCGTGACTAAAATCATTTCAATTAATAATTTTCAAACCTATTTCCTTGATTACAGAAAATTATTTGCCTTTTCAATTTATTTTGCATGTTTTTTAAGTTTTAGCTCACGAAACACTTCTTATAAATATATATAATCATTTATTACAAGTTGACATTAAGGCACAACCATAAATAAAATTTCATATCTGCTACCTCCATTACCTCTCAAGTTGTATGTACGAAAATAATTTAGCTATATAAATTTGTGCATACATTATTAAATGATATATTTTCTTATACTCAAACCCGTGTAATACATAAGTTCATAACCTATTACTCAAACCCGTGTAATTCACAACAAAATTTTGAATAAAACTTATATCGAACATAGATTAAATGAAATATGTTGCAACACTATACTTATAATTTTGATAAAATATAATATTTTAAAGTTATAAGAGAAAAATACAGGTTGAAAATTAATTGTATTAAAAACCCCTCCCCTAAAACCACCATATGTATATAATTGTTACTTCGAAAGCTTATAATTTAATAGTTAGAAAAAATACAAAAAGAAAAAAGTTAAAACATTGATAAGATAAAATAGATAAACAATTATTTTAGTTTTAATAATAAGAAGTCTATATATATTATAAAAGATTGTGTATTTGGTTTTACTTATAACAAGTCAATATAAATTATAAAAGATTGTGTTTAACAATTTGATGATAATTCTATACAAAAAACTCACGATTACTTTTTATATATTAAAGTGAAAATATTACTTTTTATATATTAAAGTGAAAATATAAGATATGAATGATTATAAATGTTATCTTGAAAATTTTAAATATAAAAAATAAAATAATAATAAAAATATAACAAAACTTAATAAAAAAATTGGATTGTAGGAGATGTTGCCATATGGCATTTATTGGAGTCTTTTATTAGAATTTAGATTTATTTGAGAATTATCATATCCTTGTTATGATATTTGTGAACATATCCGTAATGTCTCATATTATAATATTTAAGATGTTTTTTTTTTCCAAAAATATGTGTAAATTAATGTAACGTATATCATGGGTTGATTGGTTTGGTATTGAATAGAAAAACTATTTTAGATGGAGATATGTTATAACACTTATACCTTGTCTTTTATATGTTATCATTTACTTTGTATTGAATAGAAAAAACTATAACAAGGTTAGTGTTAGTTATCACTCTCATCAAAGCGTATTAATTGACGAGTAGTAATATGTTCTCTCATTCTCCCTAATCTAATTATCAAATTATAAAAAAGGTCGTAAGATTTTAGACCGGAAATCTTATATGACTCTGGCATTTGATTACTTCTCGGCCAGTGTTATGCAAATAGAAGATTATTTGCAAGGAAAGATCGAATAAAACGATTTTTGTTTGTCCTCCCTTAAATATGCTCCTTAAGTAACAATATCATTAAAAAGGGCATGAGAGGTTTATTGTGACTTAATATCCGTATATCCAATGAAGTAATGAAAAACCATGAAATTTGGTTGGTTTTACTAAGCGAGTGTGATTATATGTTGATAATTAATTTGTCGTGATCATGGACATAATTGAGAAAATTGCAAAGATGGTCATGTTAATAATGAGATCGACCAACGGAAATTATAACGATAGCCAAGTTAATAAGGAGATTGGCTATTAAAGTTGTAATGATAGTCATAATGAGATTAACCACCAGATGTGGCAAACTAAAGGGATGATTATATGAGAATATATTGTTTGAAATGATAATACATTGTTCTCTCATGTCTTAAACGAGCATAAGTGCAAGTGATAACATATTGATCATATACTAGAAGTTTATGGATCATGATTATTTAATTAGTTGGCATGGCCGGTTAGACCACACCGAGTCAATGATGATGTGAAAATGTTTTGAAGAACTGAAAGATTCTTCAAGTTGATAATTAGCATGCAATGTTTGCTCTTAAGGGAAGTTAATTATTTGTCAACTAAAATAGGGTATGAATCCCTAAATAAAGTTTGGAAATGATAAAAGGATATGAATATCCTATCATTATACCATTTAGTATTTTAAATCGATGCATCGTCTAAATGATTATCATGTATGCAACTTGAAGTTTGCATGATTTGTATTAGCTACGAAGATAGCAAGCATGTTATTCCACATTGGCATATTTGTTTTGGTGAATTTAATTCCCAAGTGATAAATGATTATTGAAATAAGTGTTGAACTTTCTATATATTTATACACGAACTGCTTTTGTTGAAGACGGTAAACAAACGTCTACGATTGATTGCAAAGCCAATAATCATGAGAGCAAAATTTAAATTTGAGTTCATGTGATTATACACATGCGATAACATTAATTCATATCAAACCAACATGTTGTAATAGTTTCTCCCAATTATAGTTGGTTTTGTGTCAGGAGCCAAAGATATCCCTTTTAAGATTTTAATTGTGCGGTATATGTTGAAATTGATCCACCACTATGCACAAAGATAGAACCTTAAAAGGTGGTTGGGAATAAATGATAACGAATAGATCTTTTCACGAGATATTTATTTATGGCTTAATTAATTGATATCCACCTCAGTGGATTAACATTCCCAACATCAGAGGGAGATAAAAAGCAGTTGGAATAGAAATGAGTTTGTATGAATTATTATTGATTCTCAAAACTAAAAGTATGAACCAGAAATTCAAAGAATAACTCATTTACAAAGATTAGCGAATCTATTACAAGACGCATTTACTAACCTTCAAAAGGTGATTATGACACATATACCAACTGCTAATGCTCCAATTAAGATTAGTGTCCTACAAGGACAATCACATGTTAGTAATAAGTCTATTGCACGTCTGAAGCGTGGTAGACCAGTCGATTCCAATAATAAAATTCCTCGAAAGTTGGAGCAACTAATTAAGATGGTCAAGTCGAGGTATGTAAAAGGGTCTCCTGAAGAGACATTAGACATGAAAGTTCAAGAACGACCTCAGGTACCTGAAAATAAAGAGATCTCGATAAGTTGTATCATGTCTAAAATATGTATGGAATCGAAATAAAAATCGACGTCGTTATACTTTTGTATATAATATAGCGCTTAAAATGATTAAATGATGAGGATCGGAATTTAAGATCTGCCTATGAGAAATAATTGGCCAAAAGCGAAAAGACGTGAACAAGGCAGAGTTGAACTCTCTAATGAAATGGAAAGTTTTCGGACCAACAGTCCATACAGCTGAAGGTGAAATATGTTGTATATAAACGAGTCTTTTATGCGAATTATGTGAAAATCAAATTGAGTGATATAAGGAAAAATTGGTGGCACAAGAATTTTCGCAAAGACATATGATTGATTATGAGGAGACGTATTCTCCAGTGGTGGATGCATTAACTTTCCAATATTTTATTGGTCTGGTAATAAAAAGAGAGAATTGATATTCGTCTTATGAATGTTATGTATCACTTGATACTGAAAGTTTACATGGAAGTCCCGAAGGATTAAATTATGTAGGTCATGTAAAGTAAGTTCTCGAGAACAATGTGATCATTTATACATATTCGGATTTGAATAGGTTATGATTATTTTACATGTTGGATATAATTGGAACTCCTGATGAGTTTCTAAAGCAATTGATTGCTTAAAAGGTTAATTGAAACATCTTAACGATGTAATACTTGTGCACCAAGAAACATACATAGAAAACTTGTACCCGATGATTGTGATATCTCAATAAATAGTGTACACGCATGGTACAATATGGATTTTGGAGTTAAAAGCAAGTGTTCATGACATTTTTGCATATGATATAGATATCTATATGTTAAATGGGCAATTTTATGTAGCAAAACTTCTAAAGAGTGAAAGCACATGCATATTTAGATAAGTTCCCTCGTGGATTGATAATGCTAGAAGCATTAATGATGTCAAAACGTCAAGAACATATTATATGAAGTT
The DNA here is from genome assembly GCF_002127325.2 of Helianthus annuus. Lineage (NCBI taxonomy): Eukaryota > Viridiplantae > Streptophyta > Magnoliopsida > Asterales > Asteraceae > Helianthus > Helianthus annuus. Next base: position 166,744,663 of record NC_035447.2, on the reverse strand, counting down.
GACAAAATACGTATGGACTAAATAGTTGAGACGAGTGTTATACAACTCGAGATATTCGGATAAAGTTCACTATAATCGCAATTTACAGTAATGATGCCCAGGCATCATTGAGAGAAATTGTCGAGCTTTTAGAGGGAGAAGTTTTGAATAACCTTGGCACGGTCTAATTATTACTCGAACTGCAGTTCGAGTATCTATGTAATTATATTTTACCAATCCCTCAAGTACACCTAGAAGATGATGTTTGGAGATTATAGTATGAAGATAGTTAAACCTTAAGGTATGTTAAAGGTTGTTAACTCATTTGTAATAAGAAATGCCTATTATCATATCCTACCAAAGTAGAGATTCTCATTCTAGAAGTACCATCGTTAAATGCATAAGTGCACTAATATGTTTTGCTAGCTATGTATGGTTATAATATCTTTCACTTGAGCTTATTGTCTTGATATAACCTTTTCAAGCGAAGAGACATTGGAATGAGTTCAAAGAAATATTTCAGGTATAAACGATATTTGATTATATTTTACTAACCCATCAAAACAAGTTTGGTTAGTCTTGTAGATGCATGAATGTAACTAAAAACAGTCCTGGACATATGATATATTTTGGAAGGAGGCACCTAAAGTCATGTTAGAAGATTATACAACATTGATCAACATAAAGGATTGCACATTAAGGGATCGAGCGACAAATCATTGACTACAAAAGCTTTGATCAACTTCCAAGGAAGATGGGCACACGTCACTTAATGGATACATGTTAAAATGAGGGGGAGACTTATTTAAGTTGCACTCTTTTTCCCTTGACTAAGTTTTGTCCCATTGGGTTTTCTTAGTAAGGTTTTTAATGAGGCAACATACCTGATCTAGAAGTATCAGGGGGACTAATGCGCATTACACGCTGCACTCTTTTTCCCTTAGCTATGGTTTTGTCCCACCGGGTTTTCCTAGCAAGGTTTTTAACGAGGTAGCATCAAGCGTATTATGTTGATAACCAAGGGGGAGTGTTATGAATATATTTATTATTAATATGGTTATCAACACCAAAAATAGATTAGCTCTCTCCAAGTTTTGTACATCTATATATACCACTATTGTCTCATTGTAAATATGTCTATCAATGAAATATCAATCTCTTTCTCTCTACATCTCTTTCTCTCATGGTTTGCTATTAGGTTAGTAGGTCGTTGTTTCACAACAGGAAACAATATTATTACATTATCATTTCATCTTGTTTGACATGTTTTCATTATTACTATATTCCTTAAATAAAACACAACCTATATCAACTTATGTATAAAAAATTAGGTCAAAGTTTGTAATTAGAGTTTGAAATAGGAGGATATATGTAATAATCCGTTATGATATATGAAGGTGACCACTAGCAAACATGTAAAATCATTTTAATCCTTTTCTTTTGAGAATATGTTTGAAGGTCATGAACTCATGAATTTTTAATGGTGTACTATATGTTTAGAAAAGTATATTATACCCTTATATAATTAGTAACTTGGGTTATGTCTCATTTGTTTAAAAGTCACACCCTTTAGTTTATTTTACTCATACCCTTTCATTATACATACATACAAAAGGTTGTGATTAGATCACACCCCTTTAAAAAGTCACAACCCTTTAAATTACTTATAAATAAATCACACCCTTACAAAAAAAAGTCACAACTTTTGAATCCATCACACCCTTTCAAAGAGTCACAAGCCTTCAAACTACTTTTAAATATATCACACCCGTTATAAAATATATTACCTATTGAATGCCATTCTCCTCCATCTCACAAAGGCTATTTATAGCGTCGTCCAAAATCTTCACCACCGTCATTTTAAAGTAAGTACTCACATTCGTTCTGTTGAATTGAATTAATTAATGTTTGTATACTTGAATTTTTAAGTGTTCTTATTGGTATCTTTGAAATTGATTGATTCATGTTAATTGCGATATAGAAAAGAAACAAACTATAACCATGGAAAAGGTTCAATCGCTTGAACATATATAAATTCAAGAAGAAAAAAACTAACGAGCATGGACGCGTTTAAATTCATTGAACATAATTTAAAATCGAAACTTTTCATGTCGGTGGAATGTTTGATTGGTTGACGCTCAATAGTTAATGGGAAACCAATGATTTGAAAGACAAACGGAACAATGATTTGAACGGTCAATGTTAAAGTAAAATAATTAGAAATAAAAGACTCATGCATTAACATAAAACTTCATTTGGTTTCGTATTAATGTAAAAGATATATGAATCACGCTTTGATGGAAAAATGATTTGAATGGGTTTTTCATCGAGAGTAGTATTCGGTCATCGCCAAATATGATTACCTAGACTCAAATTATTTTCCAAGTCTTCATCGTATTTGCTTCATACCGAACATCAGGCTTTGCACGAAACCATAATCTCGGTTTCGAAATCTTGATTTTATTTGTTTGGTACCATACAGTACTCTTTGCGTTGTGATCCAAGTTCCGAATTGTATGCTTGATTTTCTTGACAATTGAATTGAAAGGGATTCATGTTTGACGAGAAAATCTAAACTTTGATCAGAATCTTTGCAAAACAAGTTTGGCCACTAAATTTAATGCGTTACGATTTACGGTATTTACAATACAGATTAGGGGTAAACAATTTCGGTGACGTCGAATTATCCCATATTTGGTTACCAATTTTTAAGGCTTATTGTTAATCCCAATATGTTCCAAGAACATGTTAATCCCCAAATATGTATTTTTGAAAAATATGTTTTGTTGCAAAAAGTTCACGTTAACTTTTTGGGGTATCTTTTGCAAGTACACTATTCGATCAAACCGAACGACTATCATCTAATGGATTGTAAACGAATTTAACATTTTTATTATATATATTTTTTTTATTGACCTGAACTTAGAAATACGAATCAATACATTGTAATTGCTTTAAAAAGATTGTGAGTATGATTTGTACTATCTTCAATATGTAGTTGTAAAATATGATAATGTATTTCATGTACATGACTATATGTTATAACATATACCACTAATTTAAGAACCATACAGGAATAAAAAAAAATTGCTTTAGTAAGAGAGTCCTTGCCAGTTTCATTCGACCAACATATGTGGTCTTCACATGGAAATAAGCTATTGAAACCACACTTTGAAAAGGTCTCTGTGTTTGGTTGCTAAATTCAATTGATAGTTTTTTAGGAAGCAACAATTGTCCATATATTTAACTGTTTATTTGTACAAATGAGTAATAATAATCAACATTCCGCCGTAACGCGCGGGTTAGCGTTAACTTGTAACAAACAAAAAGCAAGTACAAGGTACCATATAACACATAAAACACAAGTATCAGATACTATATAACATATGAAAAACAAGTATCAGATACTATATAACACATAAAAATTATTTTGTAAGTGTCATGTGACCAGTGTTTAGTATGTGGGTTCGCTCATAACACTTATGCTCTTTTCACTAAAAAAAAAGCAGCATTTTCTTCCTGCAGAATGCGCATTTCCTCTGCTTAACTCCCAAAACCGTCAAAATATCCCAAAAATTAAAGGGGAACATGTCTATAAGACACCGCCTTTAGTGTTTTTGTATCAAGTTTAGATTAATCCACTAACAATAAAATAATTTCTGTTGGCCGTTCCAAAAAAAAAAAAAAAATGTTGGAAGAGTGTTCAAGTTTCCTAATGTTGAGGTATGGGAAGAGCAGCCCGATTGCCAAGGGTCAGGACCAAAGGATGAAGGCTACATACGAACCACCTCTTTGTAACTCGCAGACTAGAACAAGCTACTAGCGTCATTCTGTGAGTTTATAGACCGCAATCAAGCCCTTGCGTGAGAGTAAGTCTTGGTTTATCACAGTACGGTCAGAGTAAATATTAGGAATTGAATGCTTACATGTCGGAGTTAATAAGGTATTTATAGTTTCTTCAAAGGTGGTGGGAGCTTGTTTTGGATACCGGACGAGTGAGGATCATCTTCGGCCATTACACTTTTGGGACATGGGACAGACCCGACCACCGTCATCACCTGCCATGTTGGCAAACATTTCTCCACCAAGAGTCGAGTTGGCTCGAATCGTATTGTTACGAGCTCGAACCAGAGTTGATGCTGACTCGGCTCACTACTCGTTTAAGAGAAAATAGTCCTGCTATTGTTACAATAATGAGTAAACTTCCGTTTTGCTCCCTGTGGTTTGGTCACTTTAACGGTTTTGCTCCAAACCTTTAAAAATAGCCATTTTTCTCCCTGATGTTTCGATTTTTTTGCCAGTTTGCTCCCCGCCTCTAACTCCATCCAAATTGTTTGTGTTTCCATTTTGCTCCCCGCAGGGAGCAAACTGGCAACAAAACCAAAACATCAGGGAGTAAAATGGCTATTTTTAAAGGTTTGGGGCGAAACCGTTAAAGTGACCAAACCACAGGAAGCAAAACGGAAGTTTACTCTACAATAATATATATTTTGTAATCCTATTTTAGACAACTACAGATAATTGCAACAAGCACAAACTCTTAGCTTTTAACATGTACAGAAATGTTTTCTTATCAAACTCTCAACATCTTTTTAGTAAGCTTCAAACAAACTGAGGATCCTACTTTGTACAATGTATAAACCATACAACAAACAATTGTCTTAATTCAACAACCTCCATGTCTTGAATTCTCACCAAAACTTATCTCCATGTGTATATAAACTATACAAGCACAAAAGACTCCTGCTTACACACTGCTACTTTCGACATGACGACGATGATGATGACGACGACGGTAATGATGATGATGATGATCAAATATGATATATAACTCCTCAATTGTGGAAGGCTTATGAAAAACTGCCAAAATACTACTATAGGCTATGATTCCATATCTTTATACACAGACCAGTCGGCCACTAGCATGGTGCGGTGGGTTCAAGACGAATAACTAAGCAGGTTCACAAAGCCGCATAGCCCAGGCCGAGCTAAGTTCACGAAGGCGATGGAAATACTCACCTAACGAGATTAACCCTTGCGCGGCTTGTCGGGTGGTTAGGTAGCGTAGCGTCTGTTGTAGGGTTTCATGACGAACGAAATCCGCCTGCTTGCAACAACTTATGGGTTACATCACTATATTCTAATGTTTACTATTACATAATGAAACACAAACAAAAATAGAAAATCGGTCTCCTAATCTATGTAGTTAATATCGTAATATATCACCGATATATCGGTGCAAAATATCGGTCAGAATATCGGTGCAAGCAGGCGGATTAGTGTTTTAAGTCTTAAATGTTAATTGTTAAGTGTTAAATGTTGGTGTTTTAAGTCTTAATCAGTTCCTACTTGCTACAATTGTCAGTGTTTTGCAAGTTGCAAAAGGTTAATTTGTTAATGGTAGGAAAGGATACTGAACTGTTAGTGTTAAATTAGCATGACACTAAAATCACCGATATCCTACCGTGATAACCGATATGTCAAATATCGGTCCTTGACCGATATCCGATTTTTTACCGCAATAACTGCTTAGCTCCAAATACTTATTTATAAAGCCCCGGGCCCAACAAATCGCCCTGAGTGCGCCTCGCGCCTTTAATAACTATGGTTCATGTCATAGTTATTAAAGCGGGCGCCCAGGCGCGCCTAGGCGCAAATAAAGCCCCGGGCCCGAAAAATCGCCCTAAGTGCGCCTTGCGCCTTTAATAACTATGCTTAACAGATGGCATTTGTGAACAAACGAAACTGGTATATTACCTGAATAACGAGCCTTACTAGCTCTTCTAATTTATCCATCGCATTACGCATCTCGTAGCCACCGCCACCCAACTCTTGACCACACGCCACAGCCTCGGCAAGAGTTTGCTGAAGTTTTTCCATTCCTTGCGAGAGAGAATCTTCGGCTTGCTGGCATGCTTGAGTCAGGTTATACAGATCATGTGATTGTTGGTCCAACAGGTCAAGTTGCGGTACAAGAACCTACACACAATCATAACATGATGCATGTTAATAATATAAAAAATTAGAGTAAAATGCCATTTCCTGTCTCTGAGGTTTGGCTAGTTTTGCGACTTCCGTCCAAAGGTTTTTTTTTCCGCATCAAGCTCCAAAAGGTTTGACATCTTGCCATTTTCATCCAGCTCGTTAGCTCCATCCATTTTTCTCCGTTAAGTCAGGGGTATGATCATCTTTTTTGTTAACTTAAAGGGCAATTCGGTCTTTTGAATACTTGTGCATTATGCTAAATGCTTGTACATAAAGTGAAAAAAGACTGAATTGCCCTTTAAGTTAACAAAAAAGATAGAAATACCCCTGACTTAACGGAGAAAAATGGAAGGAGTTAACGAGCCGGGTGAAAATGGCAAGATTTCAAATCTCTTGGATCCAGAGCGGAAAAACAAACCTTTGGACAAAAGTTGGCGAAACCTCAGGGACGAAAATGACATTTTACACTATAAATTATTAAGGATTGAAGTAGATGTACATGATTATTATAATACAAGTTGTTAACAATCAGTATTATCTAATAGACCAGCACCCATGATCGGTATGCAGCCAACTGTACCACAACAGTTGGTTACTCAACGAAAGTGGGAAAAGCTTTATTGATTGATAGATAAGCACTAACTAAATCACCCACTGACCAAAAGAAAAAAAATAATATTAAATTCCTAGATGATAAGAAAAGGGAATGCAAAAAGTCAATATGTTTTATAACCTTAAGAAGGTCTGAAGGTCGAAAGCCTCCAATCCACAAGAAAAGACGTTCGGTTGATGTTTTCCAGACGCCGGATATGAGATAGCAGACATCAGTCTTTGCTGCAGTTGCTTTAATGTTGAAGAGATTCGCGTAGTGGTTTAACGTGTCCTTGACGAGTATATCAAGCTCGGGATCGGGTAAAGCTGAATGCAATGCTGACTTTAAAGCGGTAGTTTTTTTATTTTGTATTTCAACCCACTGCTCGTATTCTAACTCAAATGCACTAATTCCTGCAGGTGTCACTAAGAGGCCTTTACTTCGCAAATATAATTAAAAAGATGAGTAAAATGCCGTTTTTGTCCCTGAGGTTTGACCAGTTTTGCGACTTTCATCCAAAGGTTTTTTTTCGCATCTGGATCCAGAAGGTTTAAAATATTGCCAGTGTCATCCGGCTCGTTAACTCCATTCATTTTTCTCCATTAAGTCAGGGGTATTTTCGCCCTTTTTGTTAACTTAAAGGGCAATTCGGTCTTTTGAATACTTGTACGTTATGCTAAATGCTTGTACATAAAGTGAAAAAGACCAAATTGCCCTTCAAGTTAACAAAAAGGGCGAAAATATCCCTGACTTAACGGAGAAAAATGGATGGAGTTAACGAGCCGGATGAAAATGGCAAGATTTTAAACCTTTTGGATCCAGATGCGAAAAAAACAAACCTTTGGACGAAAAAGTCGCAAAACTGGCCAAACCTTAGGGACAAAAATGGCATTTTACTCTAAAATAAATAAACAAAACTTCCGAGCCTCTAAAGAATATATACCTGAGGTTGCAGCTCCATGGAACCCAAGCTGACTAGCATTGACTCCACCACTCATTAAAGCACACTGCAGAAATCATATTTTGTATAATATATACATCAACAAAAACAAGCTATGGAATGTAATATCGCACAGATGGCGAATCAATCTCGACTTACCTGTGCCTTAGTTTGTTCAAGTTCTTGTTCAAGTTGAAGCAGTTTCAAGCGACTAGCTTCCAGCTGCTGAACATAGGCCTACGAAACAAGATTCAGCATTCACCGTTAGGGTTTACAAAATCAAACATGTTCTATCGTCATCATAAGATACACATCAGCTTCCTAACCTTTTTCCGCAATCGACTTTTTCGAGCTGCCTCACGATTTTGTGCAAGGCGTCTCAGAACCTGAAACATAAAACTTCACTTAATGAATAATAAATGAGATGCTGCTAAAATAAAATAGCATGAATATGGATTGATATGTCATATGCATTGTCGTCAACACAAGAACCCAATGCCGGACTACAACTTCCCAATTCATCAAAAACTAACCTATAATGACACGTACACCTACAGGCTACAGGTACATAATCAGATGACAGCAAGACTTCAATACTAGTGGCGTAGTAAACAAAGAAGATGCAATATCTTGTACCTTATCAACCGGTTTACTAGCTTCTTGATCACACTGATTCGAAGGCCCATTTGTTGTATGTGATGCATCCTCCGACTAACAAAATGAAATTATACACGGTAATATTAGGAAAACAATAGTATTTATTTTAAAGAAAATATACAACAAATAGTATCTATCTATCTATCTATCTCATAGTTGTCAATAGCGAATAGTGGCCGACAGCGACAAGCTACCTATACGCTACGTAGCGATAGCGATCAAACAGCGGACGCTATTTCATGTTTAGCGATACACTAGAAGAAATTTTCATAAAAATTTTGTATGTATATTTTACCCAAAAAAAAATATAAAAACCTAAAAATTTTACAAAAATCTCGCTATTTACTGCTATTTGTCGCTACCAGCCATATAGCGACACATGAGCGATACGCTATGCTATTCGCTACGCGCTATGCTCGCTATTAATAACTATGATCTATCGATATGCGTACCAGCTGGTTATCTAGCTTTGCATCCATCTCTATAATCATGGTTGCAGCTGCATCTTGATAGATGTTACCTTTAAAATCTCCCCACATACTAAACTGGTGCATCGGCTCATACACATCCATCCTCTTGAAGTTGAGAAACTGAGTCGATGAAGAATTCATCCTGTTTCGTCAGTTAAACGAATACGCCACTCAATAATCTTAATCTCTATCATTACACCTACACCATTAAAACAACACAAGGCAAAATCAGCCACACATCTATCATCATTACTATGCAGAGTCACAACTCACAACTTTACCACTTTAGGCTAATTTTATAAAAAGTCAAACCTAGTTGTAGCATAGTAAAAATCACCTAAAAAACAACTTTTATCATATGAAGGGAACATTCAAAGCAACTTATCCAAAAGGCATATATAAAGTTCCTGCCATTTATTCAAACTTCGTACAGATCAGTTTTTTTTTTTTTTTTTTTTTTTTTTTTTTTTTTTTTTTTTTTTTTACAGTGACTTAATCTACACATGATAAACATCATCATAACCTAATCTCCAAATTGAACTAGTTCTTCTACAAATCAGATAATTTAATTTAATTATTTTTTTTAACATAATCTACACATCATGAACATCATCAAAACCTAATCTCCAAAATCAACAACAGTCAACGATTCAGCAGCTATAATAAACAGATTAATCGATGATAATTACACAAAAAGGAGATTAAATCATCATGAAACAGCAGGAATGGATCGAAAATGCGTTGAAATATCGAGTTTGAAGGAATTCAAATGCCGAAAACAGAGTTTGAAAGGTTTGAACGAACCTGAAGTGATTACATGAAGATGTTTGAAGTGTGAATTCGATTAATCAATAGGATAATAATTAGCAAATTGAGATGAATTTGTTGAAGAAACCCTAATCGAATATGAAGAAGACAACAGCTTCTAGTTTTATATAATACAAAAATGCATATAGATATAGTCTGATATAGATATATTCTATGTGTATTATAATATATATTAACTATATAGAAGAAGACAGAGAGCATATATACATATAAAATAGGTGCGTATGACTGTAGCAAATTATCATTATCCATCCGTCCCTTCGAATGAAGAAGGTACCACATGATGTCGTCATCCAAAATTATTTTTATTATTATTTTGATCAAGTCCATGGCCTTTATACATATTTATTGGGTTTCCTTCTGAATTGGTGTATAGACATTATTTCTGGTAGAGATGGATATGATCGGATTGGTGTATAGGCATTATGCCTGGTGAAGATGGATATGATCGGGTGATTTCACTCACTAGTGGCACGATGATACTCCAGTAGTCCGTCGATGATCCAAATTGCCGTTTAAAAAAATATTATTTTGATTAATAATGTGAACCAGAAGTCTATTAGACAAGATCACAGAAAGAGTTAAATGACCGATTGGTCTCCGTGGTTTGTAGATATTGCAGATTTGGTTCCGAGACTTCAATAATTACACATTTGATTCCAATGGTTGTAATTTTTGTACTTAGGTGATCCTTATCACTAACTTATGTTAAATATCTCAGTTAAGTGTGTGTTAAATGACTAGATTGCCTTTGAACTAAAAAACAAAAATAATTTGAAAATATTAAAAAAAAAAATAATGGAGCCCACCCCTCATCTTCTTTCTCCTTTCACCACCCACCTCCATGGTCACCTTCAACCCACCTCCTCCACCGTAAATCCACCACCTATAACAATTCATTACTAGCTTGGAGCATACACCTGAATACACAACATCGATTATTTAGGTTATATAATTAGATTTCGCAAAGAAATTAATACAACAACAACATCTACAATGAGTCATCTATTTATCTATGTATAAACAATAAACTAGCCAATAGTAATGGCATACACAAGTCACAAACAAATCAGTTATCAATTTGTGGTTTCTGTTATAGCATAAACTGAAAACAAGCAAAATCACACAACAATAACGATACATCTAATGGATTTGTGTCGTAATGCGAACATTACGAATGAATGCATAGATCGGAGATCTGATCACTCCATAGATCGAATAAATCCTCTGTTTATCTACAGTGGCGAAGCTTGACAATGAAGACGGGGGGTCGAAAACGTATATACCCAAAAATTTCTATAGAACTGGGGGGTCGAAAACGTATATACCCAAAAATTTCTATAGAACTGGGGGGTCGAAAACGTATATACCCAAAAATTTCTATACGAAAACTACATATATAACACTATTGAGCGAAACGTTTGGGGGTTCGCCCCCGCCCCTCTTAAGTTGCGCCCCTGTTTATCTGATTTGTAGATCAAATCGGGAGTTCCGGCGGGAGGTATGACAAAGGAGAAGGGCGGTTAGACGGAAATGTGGCGACGGAATTGGTTAAACGGTGGTTTCTACGACGAAAATTAACAGCGGTGGTGGATCAGGAAAACCGTTTTTGGATATCGGTTTTGCTATATGAATTTCCGATCATCATCTCACCCGCCGACTAAAGTCAATGTTAAAACTTCTGCATCCATAGGGTGGACCCCTAGTTTTACTTTATAAATATTTGTAAATGTTTTATTTTTAATCTTAGGGATAATCTAGTCATTTAACACATACTTAACTGATACATTTAACATAAGTTAGTGATAAAGATCACCCGAGTGCAAAAATTACAACCATCAGGATCAAATGTATAATTATTGAAGCCTCAGGATCAAGTCTGCAGTATCTGCAAACCACATGAACCAACAAGGTATTTAACTCTTACGGAAATAGACTTATAAAAAATAAACAGAGTTTAAGATAAAAAAATGAATCATGTTACAAAAATAAAATATTAAATATAGTCCACGTCATTTTTAAATATTAAAAAAATAAAACCTGCAAGTTAATATAAACATAAAAACATTCTATGTAATTTTGTCTTATCTTATAAAATAAATAATTATTTTTATTAGACAAAATTAAATAAAATAACCTTTATGTATGCTTAAACTTGTTGGTTATACATTTCGGTTTAAAAAACATTCTAATCAACCTTTTGCTTTATACTTTGTTGTGAGAAACTGAGAATCAACATTTGACACAAACTCAGTTTATTTTCTTGCTTAAGTCACCTCACATGTAAAGTATGTAAGGGTAAATGTGTCATTTTACCGTCCCCTCCCTTATCAACCACCATCACCATTCACCATCATTACTACCATCAACTTCCATCGTCATCGCCACCGTTAACCTCCACAATCACCGCCACGACTAACATCCACCATCACCACGACCATCAACCACCACTATCGTCACCACCATTAACCTTTACTAACATTGCAACCATCACCTCAACAACAACACAATCGTCTAAAACCCTAAACCCTCAACCAATCCAAACCATAACCACCTGCAACTCACCGGTCACCACTCCACCACACCTCCATTGCAACACGACAACAAAGCCCTTACCATTTCAAACCCTAACTCCACCGAATTCTGCCATTACTAGCCTCCACTCTCAACACCGCTTGCAACACCACTGATATCCATTTCCATCATCACCAACCTCCAACCACCATCAGAAATCATCACCATAACTGTCACGGCCCCCGCCCCGGTTTTACCCGGTCCAGAAGCCGCGGGCCAGAAATCCGTGGTACTAGTGTTTAACTTGGCAGCGGAAATTTTTAACAGGATCGTGAAACTGAAAACACCCGTTTATTTTATTTCAATTTTCGGGACAAACCCCGTAATTTACAATAAAGGAATTTCACTAGGAAATCCCCTGTTTACAAAAAAACATGTTTATTTATTTACTGAGACACTTAATCCAAGCTGGTAGTGCTACACGACACTTTCCTTTGCTCACAGTAATTCATCTGAAACATGTTTAAAAAAATTATCAGCGGGGAAATACTGGCGAGTCATTCAATTTGCACAAAATGACACATTGTTACAATTTACAGCATTAAGGGTTTTTATATTTGCCCCTATCTTATAATTAGCTGGTTCAGCTATCACTCGACCGAATCTATGACTGTGGACATATCACTAATTAGGCTTGCCCACCTAAAGTGATAAATCGTTAGTAGTAATGTGCACAAAACCCCCACTTACTGCCAGTAATTAAAGATTAGCAAAGACTTAATCACTAAAGTATAACTGGAAAACATTTAGGGTTTTGCAAACAATTTGGTAAAAAGAAAATGACTCACATTGCAAGTTTAGTTGGACAGAGTTTTGCCTACTGATTAAGCTTGGTAACCTAGTTAAATAATGCAAACGAAACTAGGTTAGTAACTTAATACAACATTTACGATAAACTCACGAAATCAAAACCCTCACGACGAATGACAAAGCATAGCCCGAATTCGGGCAACACTTAATCATCCATCGGATCGGTTTCAATCGATCGGACATTGTATCGTAGCAGTGATCGAGTTATTACCCTGTTATCGCAGCAGTGTTTCAATACTTCGATCGTGATTTTAAAGCAGAATTTTGACGTTTTGAAAGAAATTTTCGAACACAGAAGGAATGCCATGCAACGTCCAATTTATAGCTGAAAAATGGGTTCTATGCGGCCCGCGTAAGCTTGAAGAACAACCTACGCGGCCCGCGATGGCCACCCTAGCTACGGCTAGGGCTGCCGTGTCACGGGGTAGGTCTGCCACGTGTTTGACGCGTGGCCTAAAGCTTATCCGGAGAGTTTTCAAGTTGTCGCGCCCCGCGTAAGCTTTGGTTATCTCTTACGCGGCCCGTGTGTCACACCCCTAATTTCCACGTGTCACCGGTGGGCCCGGTGGGGGATTCGTGACGTAGTTGATATCATCATATGTCAAACAACACAAATTATAATGCACAGCGGAAGCAAATGAAAATAGATTTATTTCAACTATTAATTGTAATATCAAGTATCACAACCAGTCAAAATAGATCCACAGGCGGATCGAAGTAAAAAGAAAGAAATTGTTCAACAGATTATGCATCCCAAAAGCTTGCGAGACTCTACGATGCTAAGGAGAAACCAGCCTATTCCGTATAGCACCTGCGCTTAATCTTTTTGGGGAAAATACGCCAGTTTGCACTGGTAAATACAATTTAACTGACTCATTTTGAAAATATTTAAAAATATTGGTTTTAAATGCACAAGGCCTAAAACATTTTATAACTTGGGAATAATCAAGCAGAGTTAAACTTGTAAAAGATTTACATGTTTGTTGACCGTTCAGTCGCCCGAGTCGTGTCGGGTTTAAGGTTAAATGACACACCACATGGTATAAGTCCGCGGCGGGAAGCCAACGTTAATACCTTAAAATAATAGACATAAAACCGGGTGTACGCCTACACCCGACTGTCGAGGTCGTGGCCAAAAAATGATGCCAAGGATATCCGGGACATGGTCATTAAGCTCCCAAAGGTACAAGAAACAAACAACACCAGATTTTCAAACGGGTCCCATTGGTAATACCCATCTACTAATGAGATGGAACCAACCGCCCGACCAAGCGGTATATTACATACCGTACCCCAAGCCCGTATAGGGAAAATAAGTTAAAAGTATTTACCTGAGCAAGTATAACCACAATTTCAAAAATGCACGTGTCTTTTACTGGGCTCCTATTCTGGAACGAAGGTTATAATAACCTATTAGAATCCTAACGGGTCTTTTAACATAGCCTAAGCTTAGACCGGTTAGTTTCAAAGAGTTAATTATGGTTTAATCGCGAGGAATGCGAAAACTGGGGAGGAATGTGATTTAGACCCTACAAGCTTGGATACTCGTATAATATGGGTAAACTAAATACATTCTGAATTTTGAGACTTAGATGATATGGTTTGACCCGCTTCGGCTAATATGTGTGAACTAGTCACATAAGCCGATCCGAACGCGAAAGTGCGTAACGAGTAACCATATAAGTCATATGCAAGTTTCCTGAGATTATATGCACCAAATATGTTGTAATATCAGAAAGGTATGCCCAAATATGCCCCAAATGTTTTTATATGCCCATTACGCCTCATAAGGGCATTTTAGTAATTTTATATAGGCTAAAAAGGGTAAAATGGGAAATCTGAGTTTCCAACTTTAGACTACTGTTATAATGTATATTTTTATAAAATATATCAGTAGGTTTAAGCCTTTTATATAAAATCTTATTTTGACACATATTATGTCGTGAAAATGCCTAAAAAGGCGATTTGGAGCCATTTCCGGGTTTTAAAAGAAAAGCTGGTATTTTTGTATTTCCAGAAGGCTCAAAATATGATATTTAATATAACGAATCAGTAGAAAAAGGTTTCGGGTCAAAAGGTTATGTAAAACTCATTTTATGACCGAAAAGGGTAAAACCGGCATAAGCCGAAAGAAGCTTAGAACCTCTAGTTATGTTCAGCCTAAAAATAAATAAAAATCTTTAAAATTCCCAAAATATTATTTTATAACAGTGGGTATAAAGTTTTGGCATAAAATTCGGGTTTAGATAGGCTATGCGTTAATTATGCTAATAATTTACTAAGAAAGCCTCTAATTACGCTAATGAGCATAACTCTTAATCTAGACCTCAAATTGATGTCAAATTTTGGGGACAACTTTATATTTCAGTAACTAAGGTGTCTACCCTTTTATATTTTCAAAAATTATGATTCCTGGACATTCGGGCATAATGGTCAACATATGGGCTTTTAGCGGAAACATGCATACGAACTAGATATCTAATGAACCACATTGTATAATCACAGGAGGATATACTAACATGTTAATAGGTTCAAAAGAAGCTCTAAGGCAGATTCAAACTTGCCTAAAACGGGTCAGAACTGAAAGTCAAAGCGAAAGTCAAACTATGCGACTTTCGGTTCCGAACCGGGTCTAAACAGAAAATTGTCGAGTTGAACATGTTGAAACATGTTCTTACACTTATTACCAAGTTATATAAATTTTTAAACAGGTTACATACAACCTATATTGCTAATTATGCGTTAATTCAACGATAAGCATTCTGTTGACTTTTTCTAATTAGCTTTGACTCGACAATTAACATGCTTAGAGTGGGAATCTGGAAATACCCTTTTAAAGGTTTGTTACCCACTTAATTACCTTCCTAAAGGTACTTTTAATTCGTGATTAGACAAGGTACATTATGCTTAATCACGAAGTCAAACCTTAATTACGACGGTTTGACTTTCGCTTAATTAACTAAGCTAGAAAGGATTAAAGAGGGTTAAGGACACTTACAAGAGTCCTAAGATGGATTAGAGAGCTTAAGAAATTGCCTTGATGACCAGAGGATTTCCAGAAGTGCCTAGCCAAACTTCCCAAGTGAGCAAAGCTCAAATGTTCAAGGTCAAGTTCTTTATATAGGGAACCCAAGACTCTTGGATCAAGCCAAGCAAGTCTAGTGTTGATATAAGATCATTACAATTGTCCCTAAGGGGCTATAAACAGCCTATGCAGCCCATAGTAACTCAATTTTACAATTTAAGTCGGTTACAAGCAATGGACAGGCAGCTGTCCAAAACATACTGCCAGCGACGGTCTTACGGACCGTAAGCTTGAGGCTTTACGGTCCGTAAGGACCTCTTGCGAACCGTATGCTACATGCCTTGCGATCCGTAACCAACTTTACTGAAACATAGTTCAGGTGCCTTCTTTACGGACCGTAAGTCTAGAGCTTTGCGGTCCGTAACCGTTCATGCGGAACAGAATCTATATACCCTGCTTACGGACCGTAAGCCAAGGGCCTTGCGGTCCGTAAGCGATGACCAGAAGACAAAAATTTTGCAACTTTAAAGTCTTGACCATGCATTTACAAAACCGAAACATGCCTATCTTTTGCAGCTTGTGGGACCATCTGACCAACCTTTGCATGAGGAGAAGACTCTTACATGTCCCCTATTTCATTTATTCACAAAGGTCTTGACAAATTGACGGATATTTCAAAGGAATGGGTCTTGAAGTTTTATAGAAGTTGGCCATTATATAACTAATGTTAATCACAAGGATCTTATTAAATTTAGGAGTAGTAACAACCTTCATTTCCATAGTCCTTAACAAAGATGAACTTTATTTATTGAGAACAACCGGTTATTGTACGAGATGATCATAAACTGATTTAAGGATCTTGGGATTTATAAAATGTCGGGTCGCTCAGAGGTGATTTAATAACATGTCGCCCTTGGGTCGTTCAGCGGTAATTAAAATACATGACGCCCCTTTTTAATTAAGTCCTACCACATATCTCTTTATTAAACCCGGTTTCTCTGACACGTCTGTCGCAGAGGACACGTGTCTTTATTTAATTGGACAGGAATTTCCGAGGTGTCACATCCTCACCCCCTTAAAAGAAATCTCGACCTCGAGATTTATTGGAATAATTTAGGGTATTTCTCCTTCATCGTGGATTCTAATTCCCACGTATAATCAGGACCTCTACGGCCCTCCCATTTGACCTTGACAATGGGCACATACTTCCTCCGAAGTTTCTTTACCTGTCGGTCCTCAATTGACACAGGTTTTTCTATAAATTTCAAATTTTCATCAATATGCACATCTGTATGGGGTATGACTAGCGATTCATCAGCCAGACATTTCTTTAAATTGCAGATGTGGAACACATTGTGAATGCCACTAAGCTCTTCTGGTAAGTTTAACTTATAAGCCACTGATCCTACACATTCGATGATTTCGAATGGTCCAATGTATCTTGGGCTTAGCTTACCTTTCTTCCCAAATCTCATTACTCCCTTCCAAGGAGACACTTTGAGCAAAACTTTATCGCCGACCTCAAATTTGAGGGATTTTCGCTTACCATCGGCATAGCTTTTCTGCCTGTCACGGGCAGCTTTTAGATGCTCAATGATTTGGGTAACTTTGTCAGTCGTATCCAGGACTAACTCCGGTCCTGATACTTGAACGTCTCCTACCTCGGCCCAGCAAATGGGCGTTCTGCATCTTCTACCATATAGAGCCTCAAAAGGCGCAGCCTTAATGATGGTGTGGTAGCTATTATTGTATGAGAACTCGATTAGAGGCAGGTGTCTATCCCAACTTCCTCCTAGGTCTATCACACATGCACGAAGCATGTCTTCTAGGGTTTGAATAGTACGCTCACTTTGCCCATCCGTCTGCGGATGATAAGCCGTACTGAAATTCAGTTGCGAACCTAGAGACCTTTGGAAACTTTTCCAGAAGTGAGATGTATATCTGGTATCTCGATCAGAGATGATGGATACCGGTGCACCATGTAGAGCTACTATCTTATCCATATATAATTGGGCTAACATGTCAGAACTGAAAGTTTCTCTAATGGGTAGGAAATGAGCTGACTTAGTCAGTCGATCCACTATCACCCAAATAGTATCATTTCCCTTTGGCGTTTTAGGTAACTTGGTAATAAAATCCATCGTTACCATCTCCCATTTCCAGGTGGGAATCTCAGGCTGTTGCAGCAAACCTGACGGTTTCTGATGCTCAGCTTTGACTTGAGCGCATGTCAGACATTTAGCCACATGGGTGGCTATAGACTTTTTCAAGCCTATCCACCAATAATTTGCCTTCACATCCTGGTACATCTTATCCGCTCCAGGATGGACGGAATATTTAGAACTGTGGGCTTCCTTAAGGATGACGTCACGAAGACCTCCATAAATAGGAACCCATATTCTTCCATTCAATCTCAAGATTCCGTCCTTGCCATAGGATAACTGTTCTTCAGTCACTCCTAGGTTCTCATTGGGGTAATTAGCTTCTAGCATTGCTTCCTTCTGTGCAGCTAACAACCTTTCATGCAGACCATTCCTGACCTCAATGCTTTTGGCGTTGATTCGGATTGGCTTTATCCTTTCTTTTCTACTGAGGGCATCTGCGACTACATTGGCCTTGCCTGGATGGTATCTTATTTCACAATCATAGTCATTTAGAGTTTCCATCCATCGTCGCTGCCTCATATTCAATTCTTTCTGGTTGAACAGGTGTTGCAGGCTTTTGTGATCAGAGTAGATCACACACTTCGTGCCATACAGGTAGTGCCTCCACAACTTTAGTGCAAATACAACAGCACCCAATTCTAAATCATGAGTGGTGTAATTTTTCTCATGCACCTTCAATTGTCGTGACGCGTAGGCGATGACCTTGCCTTTTTGCATTAACACACAACCCATCCCGGTGTGTGATGCATCACAATAGACTACAAATTCATCAATACCATCAGGTAACGTCAACACAGGAGCGTTACTTAATTTCTGCTTCAAAGTATCGAATGACTCTTGCTGCTTAGGCCCCCAATTGAATTTACTATTCTTGCGAGTCAGCAAAGTTAGGGGTGCTGCAATTCTTGAGAAATTCTCGATGAATCTCCTGTAGTATCCAGCTAAACCTAGGAAACTGCGAATTTCCGTAGGTGTCTTTGGTTCTTGCCAATTCATGACGGCTTCAACTTTAGCGGGATCTACTTGAATACCACGCTCACTGACCACGTGTCCAAGAAATTGGACTTCTCTCAACCAAAACTCACATTTGGAAAACTTGGCATACAGCTTTTCTTGGTGAAGCAGCTTTAGAATACTGCGGAGGTGTTTCTCGTGATCAGCTTTACTCTTGGAATAAATGAGAATGTCGTCAATGAAAACTATGACGAATTTATCCAAGTAAGGTTTGCAAACGCGATTCATGAGATCCATGAATGCGGCAGGTGCGTTTGTGAGCCCGAAAGGCATCACTAGGAACTCGTAGTGGCCATAACGAGTCCTAAACGCAGTCTTATGAACGTCTTCTTCCTTAACCCTCAACTGATGATATCCTGATCTCAGATCTATCTTGGAGAAGTAGCTTGCCCCTTGAAGTTGATCGAATAGATCGTCGATCCTGGGTAGAGGATACCTATTTTTAATGGTAACCTTGTTGAGTTCTCGATAGTCGATACATAGACGCATCGAACCATCTTTCTTCTTGACAAATAGAATTGGTGCTCCCCAAGGAGATGAACTAGGTCTTATGAAACCTTTAGCCAGCAAATCATCTAACTGTGTTCTTAATTCCTTCATCTCCGTTGGCGCTAGTCTATACGGTGCCCTAGCAATCGGTGCGACTCCAGGAATAATATCGATTCTAAACTCCACTTGTCGGTCTGGTGGCAAACCAGGCAGTTCTTCTGGAAATACTTCAGGGTATTCAGATATAACGGGGATATCTTCAATCTTCGGCTTTTGTTCATCAATGGTTACCTGTGCCATATAGATGACACAACCATTCTTCAAACATTGGGATGCCTTGAGCATAGACCACTGCTTAGGCAATCCATGACGAGTATCTCCTTGAATAGTGAGAGACTCACCACTTGGAGTCTTGATTATTACTTTCCTTCTACTGCACACGATCTGGGCTTGGTTATGTGATAACCAATCCATACCCAATACTACATCGAAGCCTGCTAACTTAAAGGGTAGCAAGGATAGAGGAAAAGAGTGGTTCCTAATGGATATGGCACATCCATCTAACACCGTCGAGACTGTTTCTAAGGTACCATCTGCCAACTCTACCTCATACTTAGCACTAAGGGTTTTAACAGGCAATCTTAACAGCTCACAGAATTTATTATCCACAAAAGATTTATCCGCGCCCGAATCAAATAATACTCTTGCGAAAATGTCATTGATGAGAAACGTACCAGTTATGACGTTGTCGTTCTGGATGGCTTCTTGGACATTCATTTGAAAGACCCTAGCGTTGGTCTTCTTTCCATCCTCAGCCTTCTTGGCGTTCTTTGGGCAGTTAGTCTTGATATGCCCTTTTTCGTTGCAACTAAAACAAGTTGCATCCTTTATTTTCTTGCATTCAAGAGTCCTATGCTCAGAGGACTTGCATATCCCACACTTTTTGGATTGAGATCCTTGCTCAAACCTGCACCTCCCAAAATGGTGCTTTTGACAAGTCTTGCACTTGGGCCTATCGCCCGATCGGTTCTCATTTTTCCTGGCCTCAGAGCCCTTCTTACCATCACGGTTTCCCTTATGCCTCTTGTTGGATCTATGAGAGTTATCATCTTCCCGTTTCCTTTTGTCAGATTCCGAACATTTTAGAGCTCTCTGTCTTGCTGCATCTTGGGTGAGTGACAGAGATAAGTCGGTGACAGATCGAAACGTAACTGGTCGTGAGGCCTTCACACTGGCCTTGATCTCAGGGGCCAAACCCCCAATAAAACGCGCGATCCTTTTTGGTTCAGGGGTTACCAGGTAAGGTACTAATCTGGATAAGGTGTTAAAACTGGTGAGGTATGCTTGACAATCAAGGTTCTTCATAACCAAGGATAGGAATTCAGATTCAATACGCTCAACCTCATGTTGAGGGCAGTAGTTTTCCTTGATAAGAGCAACAAACTGCTCCCATGACATACTATACAAGGTAGCTTTCCTAGATGCCTGGATCAATGCTCCCCACCAAGCCAACGCCTCACCTTTGAAGGATTGTGATGCAAACTTCACCATGTCCCTCTCAGCACATCCACTAATGTCTACCACCGTCTCAATCTCATCGAGCCATGTCATACAATCAACTGCCCCTTTCTCCCCTGTAAACTCTCGAGGTTTACATGACACAAAATACTTATACGTGCAGCCTTTAGCACGTGGGGTTTCATCAACCACAAGCTTTTTAGGGTGAACACTGTTTTCATTAGAGGAATGACGATCCTCATCTTTCTTAGGTTTGGGAGAAGCAGGTGGCGGCTTGTTGCGAACCTCAGAATGGTTCTTTGGCTTAGCATGAGGTGCAGACAGGGTTCTACTGTGGGTTTCACTGAATTCACTATACTGTCGCGCTAAGGCTTTGTCAACTGCTTCATTTACAATTGCTTTTAATTCGGCACTGGTTACTAGGAACTTTACATCATCACGGTTCTCAACCGGATGGCTATTGGCTTCCTCTGATCTAGTCATGTAGCTTCAACACTACATATAATTAATAGACAAGGTTTTACTTAAAGGCTCTTTTATAGTATTTTATGTTCTATTAACCAAGGTTTTAAATTGCCATTTTAGGTTAATTTATTAAAACATCAGGATTTTATTATCCTATAATACTTTAATCCTTAGCACATAGGCCTAGTCACAAGGACAATAAAGATATTTCAATAACCAAGATTTTACAATATCTAGGTGTTTTAGGTCGAATCATAGTTCTATACCATTAATTAACAGGGAGTCATGAGCTACCACTGTCCTTAGTCACGGAGGACATTTAATTATTGCCCACAGGCACTTCACTTTCAAAGAAGTGGTTAATTAATTTAAGGGAATTTTGAAAGTAACCCAAATATACATGGCCTGTGTGACTTTACTGATTCACAGTTTGCCAAGAGCTTTAACATACTAGATGTTAATAATTGGAATCTATTATGTGGGTTATACCATCTTGGCCAGGTTTCAATAACACAAGGGCTAGGTTTTACCTCTAAGATTCTTTTAATAATAAACGCAGA
The DNA here is from genome assembly GCF_002127325.2 of Helianthus annuus. Lineage (NCBI taxonomy): Eukaryota > Viridiplantae > Streptophyta > Magnoliopsida > Asterales > Asteraceae > Helianthus > Helianthus annuus. The sequence goes on along the minus strand of NC_035447.2, from coordinate 166,722,592 downwards.
ACAGTCCTAAATTGAGATGTTAATTATGGATCTTAACCTAATTATGGAACTACCATCTTGGATTTGTTTTACAAAGCTAGGTCTTGGTTCACTTTAGATTTTACCAATTAATTATAATGGCAGATCCTTTTAAATATTTCATTTATTTTCATAATTATGCATGCCATGATAAAGAAACTTAATTAAAACATCTCACACATAGTTCTAAGACAGTACTACAATTGCCCAAACGGGACTTTTCTACC